>NC_067401.1:248061000-248391714 GCF_016432865.1 Antechinus flavipes
TTGTACTGTAAGCACCTTAGAATATACTTCATATTCTAAATATTGAAAAGGAATGTGCCTTTAGATTTTTTCTGGAGCTATGTGCAATTTGTAGTTCCTTAGTGTTTCTATAGTGTTTTGTAGACATGCTTCTAACATTTACTCCTCAGGTGCACACCCCAAGATATCATATCATCCATATAATGTAATAACATCACTTTTGGAACTGCTTTTCTTACTGGAGTAAATATGTTGCAGCAGCAACATACATTTGACACATAGTAGGACTATTTTTCATTCCCTGTGACAAAACTGTCCATTCATATTTTTTATAAGGCTCAGCTAAATTAATGCTAGGCACTGAAAAGATAAATCTTTTCATATCATTCTTATCCAGAGGGATAGAATAGAAACAAATCCTTAATGTCTATAATCCAAAGAGGCCATTCTCTAGGCAATTGAGTAGGAGATAGAAGTCCAGGCTGAAGAGTTTTCATAGTTTCCATCTGTTCATTTACTTTTCTCAAATCAGTCAACATCCTCTATTTTCCAGATTTCTTTTTTATAACAAATACAGGGGAATGCCAAGGACTTAGAAAAGATTGTAAGTGTCCTTGGTCAAGTTGCTCCTGTATTATATCTAATAAGGCCTGAATTTTATCACTACCTAAAGGCCACTGTTCTACCAAACTGGTGTATCAGTTTTCCATTGCATAGGAACAGGTGAAAGTGATGGCAGGCCTTCAACAGCAGCCCTGCCTAAAAAACCAAAATACTCATTTTTTTTCTAAAGTACTCATTTTTAACCCTAATTGTTGTAAAACATCTCTTCTCCACAGATTGATGGGGATTTTTCAACTATAAATGGAGTAAAAACTCCTATTTTGCTTTCAAAAGTCCATCTCATAGGGGCAGCACTAAGTGCAGCTGCTATTGATCCTCCTACGCCAGACATGTAGGTATCTGCTTTAATCTTTAATTAGATCTTCTCTTTGTTGAAGATAAACACTTCCATCAGAATACATCCTCATACAGTATCATTTTTGAAATATATAATGATCTCCTGGTTCTGCTCATTTCAAAAAGCATCAGTTCATGTAAATCTCTCTGTATTCATCCTGCTGGTCATTTCTTACAGAACAATAATATCCCATAACATTCATGTACCACAATTTACCCAGCCATTCTCCAATTGATGGGCATCCATTCATTTTCCAGTTTCTAGCCACTACAAACAGGGCTGCCACAAACATTTTGGCACATACAGGTCCCTTTCCCTTCTTTAGTATCTCTTTGGAGTATAAGCCCAGTAGTTGCACTGCTGCATCAAAGGGAATGCTTTTAAATGAGGATCTAGATTGTAGGGACAAGAAATTTGGTGTGATCCAAAGATTTATATAAACAATTTTTTCACAATTATGCATTTCAAGGATCTCAAGTATCTTATTTGAAAACTGTCCCCATACTGATCAATCAATTATTATTTTCATGTTTGTTAGTTTGTACACAGCCTTTTGAAATTAGGGGTAGGACACCTTTTTTACTGATTTCAATTAATTGTGCCTTTTCACTCTCCCCCTCCCAACTTAGTGAAGTACTGATATTGCACCAATTAGAATCAGATTGCCTAATTTTGTATCCCAGTTAATGTGTTTTAATTAATGAGTTTCATTTAGTTAATGTAAAAAAGGTTTTAATGCAAAAAAGTTTGTTTCCCCTTGAAATCAGTGTCCAATTTGACATTGGACATTGGAAGTAGAGGAAGGCTATTGGTCCCTATTTGTTAAACAATTGGCAGGTATTGATTAATAAATCAAAATATTATAGTTCTATAAGAAATGATCAGCAGGATAATTTCAGAAAGGCCTGGAGAGATTTACATGAACTGATGATGCTAACTGAAATGAGCAGAACCAGGAGAGGTACATGGCAGCAACATTATATGATGATCAATTCTGATGGACATGGCTTTCTTCAAAAATGAGATGATTCATGCCAGTTCCAATGATCTTGCATTGAAGAGAGCCATCTACTCCCAGGAAGAGGACTATAGAAGCTGGGTGTGGTTCACAGTGTGGCATTTTCATTCTTTTTGTTGTTGTTTGCTTGCATTTTGTTTTCTTTGTTTTTTTTTTTTTCCTGTTTGATTTGGTTTTTCCTGTGAAGCAAGAAAATTATACAGAGATGTATGCATATATTGGATTTTGCATATGTTTTTGCTATGTTTGGCACATTGGAAAAATTATATGCTATCTGGGAATTGAGGTAGCAGAAAGGGGAGAAAGTTGGAAGATAGGGTTTTACAAAGGTTAATTTTAAACAATTGTGCATGCATATGTTTTGAAAATGTAAGGCTTTAATAAAAAAAATGGAAAAATATAATGAAGATCAGAGATTATCTCTCTGTATTGCAGGTTATTAGGAATTCCAATTAGAGTCAGAAGAGTGGCTGTTCAAGAATATGATTGTGTTCAGAAGTTGTGAGGCACCTATTATATTTACCACCATAAGAAAGTTTAGTTCTTTCTTGGAACATTTGCCTGAACATAAACCAGAAATTTGCACAATAATTGTCCAAATGAGAATTGTTTCCAATTTTTTGTGATTTTCATGGACACAAATAATATTATCCAAAAAAGTCTAGAAAGTTTTATCTTGAAGCATATAAAGAAACATGTAAAGTCCAGGCTACCTCCCTGGACACCTCAGGGTCAGCCAGAGTCAGGATAAGCAAAAGTCCTTGGTCTTTAGGGGAATAAGTAAAGAAGATGGATAAAATTGCCACAAGTTCTCCACCAACCTTCCTTCTCCTGGTCCTCCTGCAAAGTGAGTCTGGCTTGTCTCACTCTATCCCCTAATCCCTCTTACATTATCTGTATACACCAAAAGATCAAGCTAGCATGAAATAGTGAGAAGGCCCATTTTTCCAAACATATGCTAATAGAGTTATTATCCAATAGGCAATTAGCCTTAAGTACTTGGTTGTCTGATTCCAGTGCACCTATTCAGAGTTTCAGCCCTTTACAGAAACACCATGTAGAAAGAAAAAAATTAATTAGGATAATGAAAAAATACCTAAGAAAAATGTAAAAGAAAATTGGATTTGGATTTCTGGATGTTGGCATAATACAAAGTATTGACTTTTGTCTACAAATAGAAATTCATAAGTGCTATTAAAAGTGGTATAAATTTAAAAAAAAAGATGATAGAAAGTTAGCTATTCACATCTACCAAGATAAATAGCATTTAGTATAGTTAAAATGAAAGAATAAAGAAAACAGTTGAGAAGACTTTCAGAAGATCACAAGACAGGTTATAAGAAATGACTAGATATAAAATTCTGAGGGTAAAAAACCCATATACAATTTCCAAATTTAGGTAAGAAACAAGAAGAATTAGATTCAATAAGTAACTCTGACCTCATATGTACCACTGAATCTTTGTGTCATGAAACTAGTGTCTGGAATAATGTTATCAATATGATTACTACTATAGTGCTATTAAAGTATCAGGAGACCCAAAAAATGGATTACTATGATAAAAAAAGATCATAGTGTATACTAATTAGAAATAATTATAATAATCATGTAAGCATACCCTAGAAAGAAGAATCAAGAAGATTTAAATGGAGAATAATGGAGAGACTAACAGCAATTATGTGGAGAGTGTGTTACAAATAACATAAATCTAAAGAGAAAAGCAATGATAAATTTTCTGAAAACAAAAAGTTAGGAGGAATTAAGGAGCATCTTTATAAGAATAAAATAACAGATTGTAAAAGAGGGCTAGAAATCTAACATCAAAAAAATTAAGATCTTGGCGACTGGTCTCATCATTTCTTGGGAAATAAAAGGAGAAGAAATGTCACCAATGTCACATTTTATATTCTTGGGCACAACGACCACTAGAGATGGTGGTTGAGTTCTCAAAATTAATAATCATTTGCTCCTATGGCACATTGGAACAGCATACTAAAAAGCAGAGATATTACTTGCAAACAAAGATCTATATGGTTAAATTTATGGGTTTTTTCGGTAACAATGTACGGCTTTGATAATTGGACTATCAGGAAAGCTAAGCAGTATGGAACTGATGATTTAATATTATGACATTATATAAGACCTTTAAGAGTCCTTTAGATATAAAAGATAACAAATCAGTAAATACTGAAAGAAATCAATTCAGGCTATTAATTGAAAAGTCAACTACTGAAGCTGAAGATTAAATATATTAGCCACATAATTACAATACAAAACTCATTGGAAAAGATCCTAATGTTGGGGGAAAAGAAAGCAAAATTTAAAAGAGAGAACAGAGGAAGAAATAGATAGTATCATGGAAACAGATTATGATAGATAATGGAGGAAAGAAGAGAGTAGAGTGCTATTATCTTTGGGATCACAAAGATTCACACACAACTGAATGACAACAAAAGTGAGGAATTAAGGGGAATGATTCAAAAACTGGCGCAATGACATTATATCACAAAGACAGGAATACTTTAAAGATAAAGATATCTTAAAATGTGTTAATTTTCTCTCTCTCTCTCTCTCTCTCTCTCTCTCTCTCTCTCTCTCTCTCTCTCTCCTTCCCCCCCCCTCTCTCTCTTCACCACCCCCTATATGTGTATCTCCCTCTTTCTTTGTTTCCTCCTCTTTCTCTTTCTCTCTCAAAAAAATGAATATCTTTATGACTTCTTTTGGCATCTTAAAAAATGGTTAGTGTACATTAGACACTGTGCTAGTTGCTAGAACCAGTAACACTATTTCTGTCAAATTGTTAAATGTTACCCACTTTTCTATAACATATGAAAAAATATTTTTAAAAATGTTTAGGGGGCAGATCCAAGATGGCAGAGAGAAGACATGACTTTCTGTGACCTCTTCTGACTTTCTCTCAAATCAACAGTGGATTAAGCCTCTAAACTGGGTTTTGGTATGACAGAATCCACAAATATCTGGAGTACAATACATTCCCAGAAGACGATACCTTGAAAGAACTTCAGAACAGGGATGTTTCAAACAAGTAGGGGGACAGTCTGCCAAGCCAAGACGATAGCACAGGGAATAGGGGCAAGAAGCTGGGGTGAGGAGCCAGAGCACTGCAGCTTTCATGCACCTGTAAGGCTCTTAGGCTAGTATGTCAGGATTGCAAGCAGGTGTTATCATATGTGCTGTAAACCACCCAAAAGTGGATACAAAAGGCAAATTGTAAGCCCCTGAGCCTTGGAAGAACTTGGGACCTGACTACAGAAATCAGTCAGAAACACCGGCCCCAGGACAAACTAAAGCAACTGTTGTTCCTTTGCCTTAAGAGCAAATATCAAACCTTAAAAAAAAGAACAAAAATGCAAAAAGAACTCTGACCATAGAAAACTTTATATGAAAAGAGAGAATATACTTCAAACCCTGAGGTTCCTAAAGGCCAATCAACTGCAGAAGTCCCAAAAGGAGATATGAGCAGGTCCCCATTTCACAAGGCTTTCTTGAAGGATTTCAAAAAGGATCTTAAAAGAGAGTTAGAAGAAAAATGGAGAAAGGAAGCAAGATCTTTGCAAGAGAATATGGAAAAGGAAAAACAAAAATTATCTGAAGAAAACTCCTTTAAAAAAAAGAATTGATGAAATGGGAAAAAAACATATAACTCACTATAAAATAGATTTGATGAAATGGGAAAAGTATATAACTCCATAAAAAATAGACTTGATGAAATAGGAAAAGCATATGACTCCTTAAAAATAGATATGAAAAAGATACCAATCATTGAAAAATAGAATTTGTGAAATGGGAAAAAAAAGTTTATAATGAGACAAGCTGCTTTTTCTAAGTATTTCACAGGAATATATAGCACTGTTGGATTCCTTTGTTTTTCATGAAATAGGTGGTATATTGTTTTATATTGTTTTGTAAAATATGAAATTATTTTCTAAATCAAAAATAATTTTAAACAGGATATCATGGTTACTGCAATGTTTAAGATAAATCATAGGATCTGGGCATCATAGAATTCTCAGATGCTTCCTTCCACCCCCAATTCGCAAAGGTTATGTTAACAAGCTAACTATAGGTTTAAGAAAAGTTATGGTTTAGGAATTTGCTTAGTGCCTGTAAGGTCCTTAACACTGAATAACTAAGTAAACACTAATTAGATTTCTAATTCTATCATCTTTAGAGTCCCATCCCTAAATCAGGATAAGGTCATTTTGGGTGGACATTAGATTAATGTAAAGAAGTTTAAAGTACATTGTGGCTGAAAATAAAGGTTGTGTACTCCTTCAGAAAGGATTTAAAAATAAAAAATAGAAGGTCATATTAGATTCTATGAGATTTCAGGAGTCCTCTAAGGTTCAATGAACATGAGAATGACATGCTTCACTTTGTGCTTTATGAAAACCAGTTTGGAAGATGTGTGATGGATGGATTGAAGAAGGGAGAGCCTTCAATTAGTAAAATATTGCATGTTTCTCTATAATAAAGGATAGAGGTTCAAACTAGAATGGCAACTGAGTAAATGAATTGAAAGGGATAAATGCGGAGAATATTGTGATATTGGAAAGGACACAAAATGGAAAACTGATTAATTTTGGGGATAGGAGTTAAGTAAGAGTGTTATGTTAAAGTTAGCAGTGAAATTATGAATCTGTTGACTGAAAAGATGATGAAATTCTTAAAGAAATAAAGAAATTGTGAAACAGGGTCTATGGAGAATGGGGAAAATAACAGGTGAATTTAGAAGCTTTATATAGGTAAAAGACATCCTTTGGAATATCCAATACAAGATGCTATGTGAGAAAAAGAGAGAGAGAGAGAGAGAGAGAGAGAGAGAGAGAGAGAGAGAGAGAGAGAGAGAGAGAGAAGTAGGGGAAGAAGGGAGGGAGGGAGGAAGATTAGAGCAGGCAATATGCCTATGGGACACATCATTACAGGGAACATGAAGAAATCCATGTGAAATAACAGAGACGATAAGAAAAAGCATGAAGGGAAAAGATAGAAAAAAGCCTAAGCCAGAAGTGTGGCATTAACCCAATTAAAAGGAATGATGGGATAATAGTGATCCAGCAAGAGAAATTAAGAATTAGTTGTCAGATGGATATTATAACAAACAAGAAAAAGCCAAGAAGCAAAGAATTAGAGAGGAAAAACTATAAAGAATGAGAGAGTCCAACAGCAGCAAATATTACACAGAAAACAAGAAGAATGAGCTGTGAAAAAAATCTAACAGATACACATAGTAGCAAATTATTTATTTTGAGAAGGAGAGATTTAGTTGAATCATGAAGTCATATGTCAGATTGTAGGTAGTTTATAAAGAATAAAAAAAAGAAATAATGGAGAAAAATATATAGACAATATTTTCTAAGACTTTACTGATTATAGAAAAATTGTAGAGCCTATTATTGATTTTTTAGGCAGCAGAAAAGAAATGAGTAGATAAGGAAGGACTGAATATTACAGAAAAGTCAGGTAAATCCCTTAAAATTGGGATTTAATCAAAGGTATATATGCAGAATTTTGCTTTTTTCAGGACAAGGTTTATTTTAAATCTGCATCACAGACTATAGCAAAGCCAAAGGGAATGGAGCAGAATGTCAATTAGTTGTGAGTTGAAAAGAAGAGGGAAATAATTCAAAAATGTTCTCTATTTTCTAAATGAAGTATGATATTAAGTCTTCACTTGTGCAAATGTTTGGGAGGAAAGATATGGAAGATATAAAAACAGGAAATAAGTCTGAGGAGTAGTTAAGATAAAGAATGGGATAGAGAACCAACATGAGAAGAACAAAGGATTGTTTGACTGAAATGAGATACATATGAGATTATAAGGCATCAATTAGGAATGAACCCAGTCAGTAAAGTTTGTGATTTTGTCGATCTCTATTTAGCAGTACACAAGTAAAATTATAAGAAGTGAATGGCTAAAGTAACCAGAAATTTGGTAAGGTATAATCTGCAATAAGACAAAGCAGCAAGTGATTCAAGAAGAGGGATGAGGGGCAGCTAGGTGGTGCAATGGATAAAGCACCAGCCCTTTAGTCAGAAGAACCTGAGTTCAAATCAGATCTCAGACACTTAACACTTTCTGGCTGTGTGACCTTGGCCAAGTCACTTAATCCCAAATGCCCCAGAACCCCCCCCCAAAAAAGAGGGATGAATATTCAGTTAAACTGGATAATTATAAATATAATATATAAATAATAATTTATAAAGGGAAGAAAATAAAGTCAAATTAAACACAATTGACAAGAAAATTGGCAAGTGTTATAAAAACTAGAGATCCCAATAAAAATTAATAATAAGCTTAAGAAGAATCATTTCTTCTTCTAATTTTATCATTCTTAGAAATTTTGTAAAAGTACTTTACTTTCATTAAAATTATACTTCTTGAAATCAATATTTAATTCCAAATATCTTTATATTAAGAAAATAGACAATCCCTCTTTCTTATGCTACTCATCACTGCTTCTATGTTTGTGATCATGACATACATGGAATATCTCCCCTTGTAACCTTAATATTTATGCCTCTTAATATTCCTACCAAAACTCTAAGAACTCTCCTACAACCTTTCCCTACAAATTCCATTAGTTATAAAGCTGACCTTTGACTTGAAAATCAGAAATAAGAGCTGTCATATTTCTCTGAGATTTTTGTTCTCCTCCCATGCATTTATTCCATTCTACTTTGAATTATAGTCATTTGTATATATTTCTTGTTCCTCTGATAGACAAGAAACATCTTGAGACCAGAAGAATGTCACATTTTTTAAGCTATCCAGGTTTAAAGTAGAGGCTACTACAGAATCAGATAAATGTTTTATCAAATGTTATGGTTGAGCTATTTTTCATAATTCCTCTCCCACATGCCCAAAAACAAAAGTCTGTTCATAGATAACCTGGTAGATATAAATAATGGGTCCACAAAATATACTTTGGGAAATAATTTCTAAGTATATAAGACTATGTGTGTTTGAGATCTAGAAGTGGTTTAACAAAGAAAAGGTGAATCAACATCTAAAATAGGGGTGGGAGGTGAAAGGAGCAGTTTTTCTACATGCTATATTCTACAAACAAGAAGAGACGCAACAATGAAGGTAATGTTTTGAAAGGTATTTCTTTTTTTGTTTTATTTTTTGTTTAAGGATAGATTTTATTTCTACATGACTGGTCTGGGTCAGCACTGACTAAGAGAGAACTTGAAATTAGAAAGGCCATATGGAAGTTTAATGTGACACTGCATTTACCTGCATGATATTTCTAGGCCATTGGGCTGATTACGGTATTAAAAAAGTTCAAATAATGAATTATTTCTCTAAAGAGTATTAAAATATGTAACATTAACATGGAAACAAACTACAGGGAAATATATTTATCAAAACATTTTAGGTCCATGAACTACAAGTTGAAATCCTCTGAACTAATTTCATCATCTTATTTTTGTCACTGTGGTGACAAAGCCTCATGGGCTTTTCCAACATTTGGGAGCTACAAGTCTTACATGCCATCCTCTTCTTGTTAATCTACCTGGTGGCTCTAATGAGCAAAATACTAATTTTTACCCTCAAATCTCTTGAAGGGAAACTTCATACATTATGTCTTCTTCCTGAAGAACCTGTCCTTTTTAGATCTCTGCCTTATTTCCATCATAGTCCCCAAATCAATTTCAAACTCTCTAAATTATAGTTTCTTCATCTCTTTTTTTTTTTTTTTTGGGGGGGGGGGTGGGAGTTCCACAGCTGTTGTTAATGTTATTTGCAGCATCAGAATTTTATCTCCTCACAGCAATGTCCTATGATCACTGTGTGGCCATCTCCCAACACCTGCATTATGAAATCATCATGAACAGAGGAGCATATATGAAGATGGCAGCTGCTTCCTGGCTGAGCAGAGATTTCTCTGAGGCCCTATATTCAACCAGTATATTTACTTTGCTCTTCTGTGACTCCAAGAAGATCCACCAGTTTTTTGGTGATGTTGCTTCCTTACTCAAGATCTCCTTCTCTGGGATGTCACCATGGCTTTGGAGTACATTTTAGGGATTCTTTGCTCTATTTCCATATCTGTCTCTTATGGTCCCATATTTTCAATTGTGCTGAAAATTCCAAACACAGAGGATAAGTCAAAAGCCTTCTCCCCTTGCCTACCCCTCCTCATCATTTTCATAATTTTTATCACAACAGGTATCATTGCTTATCTAAAGTCACTGGAGAAATCTGATTCAGTTCTAGATGTGTCATTGTGGTGTTCCTAACTCCGAAGCCTGTCATCTATACCCTGCAGAATAAGGACATGAATCTAATAAAACTCATTGCCTGGAAATACTTCTCAAAGGTACAAATTCCGAAATCTTTTCCATGATCATATGCTTGTATATATTCATATATACATGTTTCTGTGTATGTATATATGTATGTATATGTGTCTTGCATGCATGCATGTGCACATATAAATGGATGTTTAAATATGGTATATGTATATATTTCATATTTATTGTTTCATATTTCAGATATGTATATATACATGTATATATTCATATACAGAGAAAGAGAGAGAGATCACGTTAATGTACATTTACTGACTTAAATCCCTTGCTTCTATGCCCATATCAAGCTCATTGATTTTAAAATGCTGACTCCCACAACATCTAGAAAATCTTGATAGGATAGTTTTATATGTATATATATATATATGCATATAAATATACTGTATATATATAAATATACTGATATATATATGGATACCAGTTCTAAAATCAAAAAGTCACCACACTTGTCTGAAAAAAATGGGTACTTATTTAAAAATAATGTATTTGAAGGTCCTTTGATCAACTTATAACAAGTGTTTACTTAAAAAGAAACTATATGGAATGCTAGAAAAATATTATTTGACTTGATTGAATAACAGTGCCACCAACTTATATTGAAGAACCAAAAGTTCTTCACATATCTATTTTGTTTTACAGCCTTTTGAGTGTTTTCACAAATACAATAATAGGGATAGTTAGGAAGAGTGTTATGTCACCACTTTAAGTGTAATAATATTTCAAAATCTATAGCAAGTGATAGCATTTTGATTCAACTGTTTAATCTATTTTCAAGTCAGAAAAGGTTTTCTTCTATTACGTGTAACCGCTTCTTAAATAAACAATTTACTTCTTAAGTTAAATTGAGGAAAGGATCTTCCACTTGGTTATTTACAAATAACCAATTTTCTTTCATAAAAGTGTTAGACTCTTTATTTTACCTTCAAATACAAAACATAAGCACAGAAATCTAGAATTGGGAAAGACATCAAAACATCATTCCTCTAGTCTAATGTCCACTTGAAATTGGCAATCATATAAAACATCTACAACCCAGATTCATCTAAATTCTATGTGAAGCATATTTTCACTAAGAAAGAGTAAGTGCAAGTAAAGGACAGTGATTCCACATTTGCAAGTTGTTAGTTGTTCAGATGCTTTTCTCACATTAGGCAAAACATTACCTCACCACAACTTTCGTCTATAACTTCTACCAGTTCTTTCACTATGCTGAAATGTTTGGATTTGTTAGATTGGGAGCTTGAAATGACAAATATGGCACAAATAACTGACTAAATCCATTGTGTTCTGATTATATAAATCTATGATACACTTAATATATAGAACCTCATTTAAAGAATAATATTCTTACAAGAAAAGAGAAGAGACAGGAGGCAGAGCCAAGATAGGGAAGGGCAGGCAGGTATTCACTGATTTCTCCCACAAGCTACTCCAGATTTCTTTAAATAATGTTTCTAGGGGCAGCTAGTTGGTATAATGGATAGAACATCAACTCTGATGTCAGGAAGACCTGAGTTCAAATCTGCTTCAGAACTTAATACTTCCTGTCTGAGTGATTTTGGGCAAGTCACTTAATCCCAATCGCCTCAGCAAAAAATAAATAAATGAATGAATGAATGTATAAAAAAATTAAAATATTAAAAAAAGTTTCTAAACAAATTTCAGAGAATCAGAACACACAAAAACATGGAGTAGAACAATTTTCTAGCCAAAAACAATTTAGAATGTCAGCATGAAATATTTGTGACAGGAGTTCATCACATAGTCCCAGTGCAGGCCATACCAGCATAATCTGTGCTTTGGCCCTGGTTTGGAAGCCAGCAAATCAGGAATGGGCCTAAGAGTCTCTGAATTTGTCATAGCACAAGCAGTTTCCAGACCTCTCAGGCCAGAGACACCAAAGATGACCTAGATTAGCAAGAAAGGTTTGTCAGAAGGATGAGAGAGGCTTGGGAAACCAACAAACCAGGTGTGGACATGGGAACCCATGGCAGCCCACAGCTTCTAGGAAACCTCAGCTCACATGAGGTCTCTTTACTAGAACTAAGGAAGGACTCAGTTGCCTTAGCACATTAGAAAGTATAACTACAGTGGGTGGGGACACACCTCACATTTTCAGCAGAAAAGAATGCTGGTGATCAGGTCACTAGAAGGATCTCTGAAAACACCTGCAAAAAATTCCTGAAGTTCCAGACAGTGCAAACTTCCCTGAAAAATTAAAAGTCAAGTAATAAATTGGTGGGAAAATGAGAAAATAAAAGAAAAAAATTCTGACCATAGAAAGTGACTATGGTACAAGAAAAAATAAAATACACACTCAGAAGAAGATAACAAAGTCAAAGCTCCCATCAAAAGTCCCCAAGAAAAATAATAATTGGTCTTAGGCCAAGGAAGACCTCAAGAGGGATTTTGAAAATCAAGTAAGAGAGGCAGAGGAAAAATTGGGAAGAGAATTGAGACTGATGAAAAAGGAAACACAAAAAAAGCTAATGAGGGGAAGAATGCTTTAAAAAGCAAAATTAGTCTAATGAGAAAGGAGGTACAAAAGCTCACTTAGGAAAATAATTCCTTAAAATTAGAATTAACCAAATGGAAGCTAATGACTTTTGAAGAAATCAAAAAAACAATAAAACAAAAACAATAAAAAATAGAAAACCATGTAAAATAAATCCAGGAAAAATAACCAAAAAAAATTATTTGTCTACCTGGAAGTCATGAAAAGGTGAAGACCCAAGACATCATCTTTCAAGAACTTATCAAGAAAAATTGTCCTGATATTCTAGAAGCAGGGAGTCAAAAATGGAAAGAATATACTGATCATCTCCTGAAAGAGATCTCAAGATGAAAATACTCAGTAATATTAAATTTAATAAAAATTAAAAATTTCCAGATCAAGGATAAAATTTTGGAGGCATTCAAAAAGAAACAATTCAGAAAGAAACAAGTCACAGTCAGGATATCACAAGACTTAGTTTCGACATTAAAGAATTGAAGGGCTTGAGATATAATACTCTGGAGAGCAATGGAACTAAGCTTGCAGTCAAGTATCACCTACACAGCAAAACAGTATAATCCTTCAAGATAAAAGATAGACATTCAACAATACAGTGGAATTTCAAGCACTTGTGATGAAAAGACAAGCCTTGAATAGAAAATCTGATTTTCAGAAAAAAGAATCAGGGTAAGCTTAAGGAGATTGACAGGAAAGAGATATTAAAAAGGACTTAACAAGGTTTATCTGTTTACATTTCTTCATGGGAGGACAATGCTTATAACCCATAAGAACTTTCTTATTATTATGGCAAATAGGAATATCTATAGACAGACAGTACTTATATGAATTGATCATGATAGGATAATATAAAAAAAATAAAATTAAGGGCAAGAGGAATGTCCTCGAAGAATGTGAAAGGGAGAGGTGGAATGTCATAAATTATCTGTCATAAAAGATGCAAGAAAAAAGCTTTTATAGTGGATTTGAAGAGGGAGAAAGGAAGGAGCAATGAGTGAACATTATTCTCATGAACTGTCTCAAAGAGGAAATATTATACACACTCAATATGGGTATAGAAATTCTATCTTATCTTACAGGAAAATAGGAGGGAAAGGGGAACACAGAAAGGGGTGAGGGTGATAAAAGAGAAAACTGGGGAAAGCAGTGGTCAGTAGGAAACACTTTTGAAGAGTAGAAAGGTGAAATGAGAAAGCAAATGGAATAAACACAGAGGAATACAGTTAGCAATAGTAACTGGGAAGATAATTTTAAAGCAAGTGTCTCTGGTGAAGGTCTTATTTCTAAAATGTATAGAGAACTGAAACAAATTTATTTTAAAAAATAGCCATTCCTCAATTGATAAATAATCAAAAGATATGAATTATATCCAAAGGACCTTAGAAGAAGGAGAAAGGAGAGGAGAAGAAGTTATGAGAGTGAAGCGAAAGGACAAATGCAAAACCAGCCATGCATTCAGAGAAGAACCCATTAATAACTACAATATCTAAAATATCAAAGTACTTATTTGAGACTGGAGACAATACATAAAACTTTGTCTCTTAATCATCAAAAACATTAGAAAGACCAAGGAATGAGAAAGCTGGAAAAAATGAGGAAGGTAGGAAAGTATTCTCAAGCCAGACAGTATTAAAAATAAATAGATAATTAAATATAAGATTTTTATCTCCCTTGAATAGATATAGCAAAATTGGTAACTGAAATAATGAATAGATCTAGGAAAAAGATTTATACACAGAAGTTGGTCAATATAACTTTCTTAGGAAGTATTATTGACAGTTAATAGTAATTATTTTTATTAGTTTATATATATCCATTATAAGAGCAGTAGTTCCTTTGGATATACCTTTTGATCTATTCCTAAGATTATAGAAATAGATAATAATAACAATAATAGCTGACATAAAAATATATAGTGACAAAATATACATCTTGCTTACTATGTGCCAGACACAGTGCTAAAAGATTTATCATTATTATCTCATTTGTTCTTCATAACAACCAGGGGAGGTAAGCATTGTTATTAGTCATCTTTTACAGATGAGAAAACTGAAGAAAAAATAAAAGTGATTTCTCTAGGATCTGACAGCTAGTAAATATTTGAGCCATTTTAAACTTGGGATTTTTACACTGCAGACCTGGCAATATAGTCTATCCAATGTAACATGAAGTTTCCTCTAGATATGTGGGTATTTTAAGTCAGGTAAGATGAATCAGAATGCAGAGGGACAGTTATTCACTTTTCCAAAGAAGGTAGGACAGTTCACTATAGACAGAAGTGGTTTGGGAATTAATTCTCCAATTAAAAATAGATTTGCAATTCAACATGACTGTTCTGAAATTCTGGTAGCATTGTCCTTAATTAAGAAAAAGAATAAAATGAAATGGCCCAGACGATGTCAATTCCAAAAGATTGCCTTTCTTTCTATAATTATTCCATTATTGTAGACTAATTAGGGTACCAAAATGACAGTGTTTTGGTTGGGCTAATCATCTTCTTCAGTGGACATCATTCAATTCAGTTTTGGAAGCAGAAGCCCCTGTTAGCATTCAAGTACGGACACCTTGTATAACCACTATAAAATTACAAAACTTTTCTGAATATTAAGTATCTTATGTTCAAATGAACATGAATATAAACTGCTTGCATTTTTGTTTTTCTTCCTGGGTTATTTATATCTTCTGAATCCAATTCTCCCTGTGCAACAAGAAAACTGTTCGGTTCTGCACACATATATTGTATCTAGGATATACTGTAACCTATTCAACATGTAAAGGACTGCTTGCCATCTGGGGGAGGGGATGGAGGGAGGAAGGGGAAAAATAGGAACAGAAGTGAGTGCAAGGAATAATGCTGTAAAAAATTACTCTGGCATGGGTTCTGTCAATAAAAAGTTATTTAAAAAAAAAGAATCTTATGTTCAAATGGTAATAATACTACTTGAAAAATGTACCTCACATAATACTTATAATAAAAAGTTGCTCTAATCCTTTAAAATCATACAATTTAGGCAGATATTACTATTAGTATCATATTTTAAAATGTAATGCTATGTTCCTAGAAACAAAACTCCTTTTGAAGGCAAAAGAGCCATTAGAATCATTTTGTTAAGAATTTCTTAAGCTGTTTTGTCTCTTTGGCTTCTTCTGGTAAATTCTATGAAACCATTTCCACATAAGATCTTTACACTCATGAAACAAAATAAAGGATTTCAAAAGAAATCATCTTTGTTTCAGTGCAGTTACTAAAACTTTTCTAAATTCTAAATTCATGTAACCAAAGGTTAAGATATTTTGATATAGTTTCATCTATGCATTTGGCAAATAACCAAAGCAAAATAGACAAAGAGATTCTCATTTCATAAGATAACAGAATAAGTCCAAAGCAATAGGTCATGATATTCAAAAGATTCAATGTTCTCATCATTTGATAAATGCTTCTTTTTTCTATGCAGACAGTCAAGAGAACTCTGAGAGCATGGCCAACCTCACAATGAAGACAGAATTTCTCCTTATGGGTTTTTCTAGTACATGAGAACTTCAGAACTTACATGCCATACTCTTTTTGCTGATCAACCTATTGGCTGTAATGGGGAACCTACTCATCTTCACTATCATATTTCATAATGAGTACCTCCACTACCTCTATGTATATTTTCCTGAAGAATTCTCCTTTTGAGATCTTTGCCTGATTTCTACCACAGTCCCTAAATCTATTGCCAATTCCCTGAGTGGCAGCTATTTCATCTTTCTGTTGGAGTAGCTTTTTTTTTTTTTTGTTATTTTCTGTATATCATCATTTTACCTAATTGTAATGTCCTATAAACTTTATGTGGCTATATGTTGGCCCCTCAACTATGAAGTCATCATAAACAAAAGGGCTTGTGTAATAATGGCAAATATTTCCTGAACTCTTAAAGGTTTATTTGGTGTCTTATATACAGTGAGTACATTGACTTTGACTTTCTGTAAACTAAACTGCAATTCATCAGTTCTTTTGTGATGTCTCTTCCTTCCTCAGAATCTTTTTTTCTGATACACATGTTGCACTTATTATAACTATATATTGGGTTCAGTTTAGGGAGAAAGAAAGGGAAAGAGGGATGGAGAGAGGGAGAGAGGGAAGAGAGGAAGGGAAAGAGGAGGAGAGAGAGAAATATAGCCAGTTTTATGGTTCCTCCTTTTCCCCTGATGGTAAAAATCAAAAAATTCCCCTTGAAGGGATATGGGCAAGATTTATATTGACATAAAATAAACCAATGGCTCCAAACTGGGAACTGAGCAATATTAACAGAAGTTCATAATTACCTAATCAAAAGGCTTTAAATTAAAAAGATGATGGAAGTAGAAAACTTCATATGAAAATGCACAAAATATAAGCAAACAAGAAGTAGAATCACTGGAAGTAAAATGAATAGTCCTGGTAACATTAAATTAAAACTTATGTTCAAACAAATTCAATGTAACCAAGATTAGAAGAAAAGCAAGAAACTAGGGATATGAGAATTTTATATGAAGTTTCTATGCTAAAGACTTCATTTCTCAAATGTTACAGAAATTAATCAAATTTCTAAAAAGACTGTTATTAAAGGAATGCCCATCAGTTGGAGAATGGCTAAAATAGGTATGGTATCTGATTGTGATGGAAAACTATTATGCTACAAGAAATGAGCAGTATGTTTTCAGAAAAAGTTAAAAACACTTACATACTCATGCAAAGTGATTGAACAGAATCAGAACAATATACATAGTAAGAGCAATATTATACTATGATCAATTGTGAATGACTTAGTCAATATAAAGATCCAAGACAATTGTTAAGGACTAGTAATAAAAAATACTATATGCCTCCAGAGAAATAACTGATGGGGTCTAAGTGCATATTGAAGCATTTTTTTAATTTTCTTTATTTTTCTTGCAGTATGGCTAATACAAAAATCCGTTTTGCATGATTCTACATGATATTACATTTCCTGTCTTCTCTATAAGAGGATTAAGAGGAGAAATGAATTGTAAAAATGTTCTGAGTGAACAGAAACTGCTATGAATAAGCAGGACAAAAAGAGAAAAGCAATGAGGAATTGGGGAAATTGATCAAAAAACTGACCCAGAAATTTCATATAGCTGTGGTGTAGAAACTTTAATAACTACTATGACAGACATTTTGATCTCTATCAAAAGCAATAAAGGGAATAACTTCATGACTTCTATTCATAATTCAGTACACTATATGTCAAACACTAGGAATATAAAGAGAAAAAAAGCATCAATGTTTCAAAGCTAAAACAAACTATTCTTTTAACAAGTGGAAATTATTAAAAGAAAAAATGATTGTGTGATATCAATAGCGATTACTTTTCTGTGCAGCTTTTCTTAACCCAAAACTATGCACTGTTAGATCTGTATTCTTTTGTTAGGGTCTAGTTATTGATTTATAATCTGTGAAATGTCCATATTGATAAGGATTGAGGGTTGAAATAAAATGATATTTAAATTTAATCTAATGGACATAGAAACATTATATGGTAATCAAAATGAGACAAAAGATCCAGATATTATAAAGTGCTAAAGTATCTAGATACTAAAGAGTTCTAAAGTACCACTCAAATCCATTAGTTGTACTAATTAATAAGTTGTTATGCTTAAGCTATTCAGGGACTTGGGGCAAATGAGACAGAATAGCAGTCTCTAGACTCTAGAGAACTCCTGTTCCATGATTCTCAGAGGATGCCCATAAAGGAGAGAGTTTGCATCCCTAAAGGACAATAAAGTGATGCAAGCATTTGCCAACTATTTTGGCATCAGACGAAACATATACTGGGTAAAAAAAATATATATATATATATGTATGGATTCTTTATAAATACTGAATGCTGCTTTCAAAGTAGAAAACAATTAAATCATAAATAAGGAGGTACTGATGCACACTATACCAGTATATTTGCAAGACTTCTAGGAAATGGTGAGGTCATATTGGATCCAGGAGTTAGAAGGATCAATAAAGATTTTTTTTTTTTTGTTACTTCTTCAGGTCATCATTGAGTATATGAATCACCTCCACTTTTCAAAAATTACTCCACTTCCACATAAGCATGTTGAATAATGTAAGGTGATCACATAGTCTAACCCTAAGCAATGGATTGAAGAAATAAATGGATTACAAAGTATGAACTTCCATTTTTTTCTTATGAAAACATAATCATATACACATACACACTTATAGGTACATCAATATTTTTATGACTAACATTATAAAAAGCTGCACCACAATCAATCTGAAGCATGAAGAAAATATGAAAGACCATGTGAGTAAATATAGATATTGTTTCTGACAATTTGTATATGTGACTAATAACAAGATCTCAGGTATGAAAATGGGGGCAAACTGTAGCAGAAATTGAAAAGAAGATAAAGATTACTTTAAAGATCTTCCCATTTCCATTATATTTCCTCCTAAACTTTGGCCTTTTCTCTGCCCTACTCTTTAATAGTACAAATCCTTCATGCTCCTCCCTTGCTACCTTTTTGGACTTTAGCATTGGTTTAACTCTCTGCTTGCTACAATGTCTATTAACTTTCTTTGCATTGTTGTAAAATTAGACATTAAATTTTCAATAACATTCCTTCAATACACTCATTTTGGCACCTGATCTCAACACAGTGTCAAAAAAAATCTGACAAGCAAAAAGTACACTCAATTAAATCATATATCACTGTATAAAATATTATTGTATAAGTATAAGCCAGAAAGTTAAGAATTTCTGGGAGTTTGGGATTACAACATGGGGCACAATAGCCTTTCCAAAACCCCTTAAAACTTAAGATCTGAGGAATTCCTGAAAGGCTGAATACAATGAATGAACTTCAATGTTCTAGGGCTAAAAAGAAAAAAGTGAAAAGAGTGCTTGGCTCCAAATATTTTACAGACTATTTCAAAGAGCCAGGAAATATATTTTATAAGTATACTAAAAGAATATCGAACAGATGCAAGGGGACTGCAAAAGGCAAAGAGTTAATAAAATCAAAAAAGACCTCATGTAAAATGGAACATTTCATATAAGATTTTAAAAAATAAGGAATTCAAGGACACTGAACACTGAATTTTTTCAAGGAAATTCATGTTACACATGGAAAACTGAAATGCAAAGTTACAGAGATGGAAAATGATAAGCCATGTAAGAACAGCCAGAAAACATTTTGAGGAGGACTGAGGAGCCCTAGACAAAAAATGTGATATGCCCAAGGAAAAAAAAAATTAGTTTTCATTCACAAAAGACTACCAAATATAGTGATTTATATTTGATCCAGAAAGTATTAGGGGACCCTTGAACTTCAGTGAGTGAAATAGTACCATGCGCAGAATTTGCTTTAGGAAAGCCAATTTGGCAGCTGTGTGAAGAATAAGGTATAGAAGGACTAGACCTGATAGTGAGAGCCTGATTAAGAGATTATTGATCGGTAATCAGAGACTGAATTAAGGCAGTAACTTAGACAACTCATTTAACCTCCCTACACCTCAATTTCCACATCTGTATAATAGAAATAATAATGCTAATTTAATTACTGTGAAGATCAAATAAAATATTTTTCAAACCTATAAGAGCTATATAAGTGCTAGTCCAATGTTAGCTTTTTTGAATATGTAATACAATCTTATTTTCTTTTTTATATTTTACAATAAAATTGTTGTGAGAGGGTTCCTCTTCAAAACTATTAACTCAAAAAAACTTTTGTGAGTATAGATAAATAACAGCCTCAGAATCATACATAGAAACAACCTGATGCAAAACAATTCCCAAGGATATCTAATGAAAAAAATGCTTTCTACCTTCTGAGAATGAACTGTTTGAGACTGAGTTCAGATTAAAGCATAATTTTTTTTCATGTACTTTATTTTTCTTTCTTTTTCACGATATAGCTAATATAAAACCTGTTTTGCAGGATTCCACATGATATTATATTTTTAGCTTTTCCATGACTGAGAATGAGGGAAAGAATTCAGCTGTCAAAAAAATTAATTTAATGTTAAAAATAGATGAACAATAATTTTAAAAAATATTCACCAATCTAAATGACATAGATCATAACTAAAATAGAGAAAGAGAACAGTATTCAAGGTCTATATTACACAATGAAGGAAAGATATGAGAAAAAAATTTTCATCAACTAAAAATTTATGTGGTTATGAAAATAAGACAAGATCTTGAAGTAATAGAGTTCTAAATTGTCACTCAACTCCCAGGTGTTGTGCTAATAGGTTCTTATGCTTAAACAGTTAGGGGACTTGAGGCAAATAACACTGAATGGCTGCAGGAACACTCTGCTTTATGATCCACAGAGGAAATCCAAAAAGTAGAGGACTTGCAGACCCAAAGGAAAATAAAGTGATGCAAGCATCTGTTAAGTATTTTAGCCTTAGAATAAATCCTTACTGAGTTTTATAGAGATTGAATGCTAATACCACGGAAGAAAACTTTTAGATCATAGATAAGGAGATACCAAGGTATACTTACACTACACCAGTATACTTGGATTAAGTCTAGGAAATGGTGGGGTCATATTGGAACCAGAAAATAGATGAAAAATCAGTAGATTTTTTTTTGTTTCTGCTTCATGTCAAAATTAGATATATGAACATTTCCACTTTTCAAAAATTTATTCTAGCTCTACATAAGCATATTGAATAATGTAAATTGATCTCACAGTCTAACCTTTAAGCAATGGATTGTAGAAATAAATGGATTACAAAGTATGAACTTCCTCTTTCTTTTGTGAAAAAAAAATATGCATCAGTATCTTTATGAGAGATTATTAAAATGTATGTCACCATGAATCTGAAATATGAAAGAAATATGAAATACCATATGAGTAAATGTATGGATTATTTCTGATAATTTGTATGTGTGATGATAAACAGGGTCTCAGCTAGAAAAAAATGGGAAAAGCAGGGGAGAAAAAGAAGAAAAGGTAAAGAGTGCTTTAGAGATCTTCCTACGTCTATTCTATTTCCTCCTAAGTATTGGAATTCCTCTTCTCTCCCTTTTAATGACACGTATACTTTATGCTCCTCTCTTCTTACCTTGTTTTGACTAAAAAATAAGCAGAATAGAAGAAACTCATGGAGAAAGGTTTCTTTTATGTAACTCAAAGGTGAATTAAAGTCCTAAATTATGTGAGTTATTGATTTTTTAAAAGTGTATAGAAAATTTAAAGAGAATAGATACATTTGAGAAAAGATGAGGTGAAAATGGGATTTTTAAAAAAAAATTTAAAAGGAAAAAGTAATGATTGGCTTGTTGAAGTGAGATAATTTCTGTATCAGGGCTTAAATTTTTTTCTACTCATGACCTCTTTTCATCCAAGAAATTTTCATATGATTGCAGGTACATAGTTATGTTATCTATTTTATATTATTTTATACAAATCAAATATGTACGGATAATAAATCAAAAAATAATTTAGATATATTAAATATTAATATTAAACATAATTTTATATTTTTAAAGATGAAAGCAAATGTGTATACTAATAAAATAGATATAATTGTTTACTTTTTACATAAACAATTCATTCTTGATGAAATATTTGATATTGCAGGACACAGGGCATTCAGAGACCATTTACTGAAGCAATTTTTTTATTTGTTTGTTTTTGGTATCCCTACATTCAGTTAAGCGAATCCATAAGACGTTGAGATCCATAGTTTATTTATGCACTGTACAGAGCTGCAATAAATATTTTTATACAGTAGACAATTCATAAAACTTTCTTGGAAAGCATTACTGAAACATACTTAGCACTAAGTATTTTGTCTTGTATTCTTGTAGACAAATACAGATTTGTTTGTATAGATATTTAAGGAAAGTGGAGGGCCTAAAAGCATACCATTCGATATTAACTTTGTGTGTTTATGAGGATAAATAATAATAACAGTTAACATTTATATATCACTTACCATGTGCCACATATTATCTTAAGAGAGTTATGGTTATTTCATTTGAAGCTTTTTCTTCCTGTTTTGCAAGTGAGCAAACTGAAACATGCAAAAGTTGAGTGACTTGTTCAGGATCCTATAGCTAGGAAAGCTTCTGAGCCTGGATTTAAGCCTTATCTTCCTACTTATAATTCTGGCAGTCTATCCACTGTTTCATTTAGTTGCCTGAAGAAAAATGGGTACTTTAACTAAAGCAAGGTGAATCAGACTCCAGAGGAGCCTTCATGCTCCATTCTGCCTTCATAATTTCACACCTAGGGAGATTTGGAAATTAGTTCTCTAGTTGACATTGTTTTTGTATTTCAAGATGGAAGTGCTCAGTTATTGGAAGCATACTATTTGACCAGAATATAAAATTGAAATGGCTCAATTTTCAGCAAATCCATGTAACTGGATTCATTTGCACGATTATTCTAATATTTTGGGGTAACAAAACTATGAATATGACAGTAACATGGCTGGGTGATACATCATAAGCAAATAAAATTATTAAAGAAACTATATCACTAACTTAAGAATGAGAAGAACATCTAGTCTTCTTCAAGAAAAAGTTCAAGATTGCCCCAGTAAAGAAACCTGGACTCAATTTCAACTCAGTCTTAGAATCAGAAGGGCAGGTTCTAACAGTTCTTAGATGATCACAGAAAGTCACATAACCTTCCTGAAATTTGGTATCTTATGTTCAAAGTGACATAATACTTCTTGATCCATCTATCTCACAGGGTTCTTGTAATAAAAGTGCTTGATAATCCTTAAAATTCATACACACTAGAGATAAATTGCTATTTTTATTATCATTTTCAATCTGTGGATACTGTTCCTCAAAATACAAAACCTTTGGAATGTAGAAGTAACCTTAAAAATCAAGTTCAAGGATTTCTTACCTTTCTTCTATCCTGGACTACTTCCAGTTCATGAAGGTTGCCATCCCCTCCTCAGAATAGCATATGTAAATGTTTAAATTAAAATGCATAGATTTTAAAAAGAAATCATATACAGGGAAACTCATTTAGCAAATTATGTTATTAAAAAATTCCTGGACCTAAGGTCTAGACTTTCGGATGCAGTTTCATCTCCTCATTTAGCAAATGACTCAACCAAAGCAATGCAGTTTGTACAAGGCCACAGAGTCTAGAAACCTGGCACTTTCAGTGCTCTCATAATTTAATAACTGCTTCTTTTTTCTGGGCAATCAAGAGAACATGGTTAACACTTCAGCATGGTGACAGGATTCTTGCTGATGAACTTTTCTGACATCTGGGAACTGCAAGTCTTATATGCCATGCTCTTCTTACTGATCTATTTGGTGGCTCTGATAGGGAATCTGCTCATTTTCACCCTCATCTCCCTTGATGAACATCTCCAATCCCCCATGTACTTCTTCCTCAAGAACCTGTCCTTTATAGATCTTTGCTTTATTTCTACCACACTCCCTAAATCTATCACAAACTCTCTGAGTCATAGCCATTCCATTTCTTTCACAGGGTGTGTATTAAAGTTCTTTTTTGTAATTTTCTTTGTAGTATCAGAGCTTTTTCTCCTCACAATGATATCCTATGACTAGTATGTGGCCATCTGCCAGCCCCTGACTTGTGTGAAGATGGCAACTGTTTCCTGACTTAGTGGAGGTTTCTTAAGGGCTCTGTACTCAGCTAGTACATTCACTTTGCCTTTCTATAAATGCACTAATTCTTCTATGATTTTCCTTCGTTAGTTAGACTCTCCTGCTCTGATATACATATTGGAGTAGATGTGACTTCGGCTTTTGAAGTTGTTTAGGAATTCTGTGCTTTATTTCCATAGCTATCTCTTATGGTCCCATATTCTCAAATGTGCTGAAGATATCAACTAAGGAGGGGAGATCAAAAGTCTTCTCCACTTGCCTGCCCCACCTCATTGGTCTCATTATTTTCATCCCAATAGATGTCACTGTTTATCTAAAGCCACCTCAGGAATCCTACTCTATTCTAGATCCCTTGTCTATATTCTATACAGTTGTGCCCCCAACCCTGAACTCTATATTCTCTAGCCTAAGGAACAAGGACATCAAGATTTCTCTGAAGAAGCTAATAGGCTGGAAAGATCTTTCACAGAGATCAATACTAAGGTCTTCTCCATGATTATACTATTGCTTTATTTATTTTTAATGGAAAAGAAAATCATTTATGGCCTTTTGGAGCTTACTAACTTGAAATCATTTTTGTTTGCCCATGTCAATGTCACTAGTTATTGTTAATTAATGATTGATATATATATATATATATATATAAAACATATTTAATTGAATTTGTTGTTTTAAAAATCCAATTAGATTCTAAAAAACATATTAATAAAGACCTTATCAGCATCCAGAAAAAGAACTGATAAATATAAGTATGCATAATTATATACAGATAGATAGATAGACATACACATATAAATATACAGATATACAAATAGAAAAATAGATAAGTAGATAGATAGGAGATAAATATACATACTTGATGGTGATTAAGTAAAAGTGGAAAAAAGTGAAGAAAGAAAAAACAAATTAATGTGATAATTTTGTGTTTATTTAAAAGAAATAGCAAGTTGTACAATTTTAAAACTTCTTGAAGGGCCTCCTCTACAAACTTTTGGCTTAAAAAAGTATTTCCATCACTATATGCTCAAAAAGTTATCAAACTGTGCATACCCTTTAAACCAGCAGTGCTATTACTAAATACTAAAGAAGGGAAAGGGACCTGTATGTGCCAAAATGTTTGTGGCAGCCCTGTTTGTAGTGGCTAGAAACTGGAAAATGACTGGATGCCCATCAATTGGAGAATGGTTGGATAAATTGTGATATAAGAATATTATGGAATATTATTGTTCTGTAAGAAATGACCAGCAGGATGAATAGAGAGAGGCTTTGAGAGACTTACATGAACTAATGCTAAGTGAAATGAGCAGAACCAAGAGATCATGATATACTTCAACAATGATACTGTATGAAGATGTATTCTGATGAAAGTGGATTTCTTTGACAAAGAGATCTAACTCAGTTTCAATTGATCAATGATAGACAGAAGCAGCAAACTGTTTGCATTTTTGTTTTTCTTCCCGGGTTATTTTTACCTTCTGAATCCAATTCTTCCTGTGCAATAAGAGAACTGTTCGGTTCTGAACACATATATTGTATCTTGGATATACTGTAACCTATTTAACATGTAAAGGACTGTTTGCCATCTGGGGTGGGGGTGGAGGGAGGGAGGGGAAAAATCTGAACAGAAGTGAGTGCAAGGGATAATGTTGTAAAAAATTACCCAGGCATGGGTTCTGTCAATAAAAAGTTATAATTATGAAAAAAAAGTATTTCCATCAACATACTGATAAAACTATGAATAACAAATGGGAGTAATATGGCTACAATGGGAAAATTGTATTGCATGATTTGAAATATATAATTTATATATTGTTTTGTCTTCTTAATGGGTGATAGAAGGGTAAAAGGTAAAGAGAGAATTTGGAATTCAGAATTTAAAAACAAAAAAAGTTGGAAATAAACAATTTTTTTAAAAATAACAAGACTGGTTGATAATATGCAAAATTGTAAATAGCATGCTGTCTAAATCATACTGAGTACTTAATAAATGTTTTACCTATATATGTCACACCCCATAGTAAAGTTTTTCCAGAGATACTTCAATATCAAATTCAGTATAGAAAACCAACTGTGTTATAATAGGGTTTTTTATTTCTTTATTTTACTTGTTCTTTTTTTTTTTCTTTTGACTGAACAGACTAGGAGGAAACAGTGAAGAGTAGCCTGAATTAATATTCCAGTTGAAGCAAAATAATAACTTTATGGAAGCTTAGAGAGTTCCTAACAAAAAACTCCTACTTCATTTTAAACTGACTCCAATTTTATTAAGAGCTGCTTTTTTCTTCTCCCTGATCAATTTTGAATCTTGTATACATAAAAGATAAAACCAGAATATTTTCACCAGAACTCACTCATTCCTGAATCAGGGAGGAAAAAAAGTGAAATAATGAGTTAATTTATTTTTTCTTGGATCCATTCCATATCCTTACCCTCAGGGGAAAAAAAAAACTAAAATAATGAGTTAGCTTCTTTTGTCTTGGATCCATTCCATATCTTTACCCTTTGTTTCCTCTTTGGGAGAAAAAAAAAGTTAGTATTTGTTCGGAATTCCTCTGAGCATCCCAATTTAGCCCTGAAAGGCTTTGAGAACTAAATTAAAAATTGAACTTTTTTTTAATCACAGAATGTTAACTTACTTATATGTCAAATGAACATTACAGACAGATAGATACACACACATATATATAAAATACACAAATATGTATTACACTGAAATTTATCAGCAGCTGACTCTTGCTGTTTTGAGTTTTTTTTCTTTTAATTAAACCAAATTGATAGTTTTTTTTTATTGTTCTTCATCTCTTGGAACTTTCATATCCTTTAATGGCAATACTTTATTGAGAAAAGAACATTGTTCCTAAGGAAAGTATTTACTGAAGTATATCAGGTATGATATACAAGGTCTATGACCCTAGTCATAGTGACCCTATGACCTAGTATATAACTATGTAATATTCAGGTGTCCCTTTTGCTGAGGCAGGTAAGATATTTGGTCTTAGGGATTCCTTTTTTAAATTTTCCACAGGTTTTATAATATTTGAAAAAAAGAGGCTATGGAAGCCATTTATCTTAGTGTATTACTTAATACTGAGGAACTCAGTACTCTCTTTCCACACTTAACTAGAGAAATTGTTTTACACCAGGCTTCTATCCATTGCAATAAAGAATAGGGGGAAAGAAAAAGTTCTTATGATTTCATCCAAGGAGAACTTACTAAATCCTCCGGAATTAATATATTTAGGAATGCACACAACAACAACAGATATGTGACCTTAATAGTAAAGATCATAAAATACATAATTAGAAGAGAAGCAGATCATTTGGGGAGGAGGTAAAGGGGGTTCATCCTGTTGAAAAATTGTGAGTCATTTGGCTAGTGTAGCCTTGGAACAGTTTTTAAAGCCTATGATATACAGATTTTGAACAATATGAACAGTGAAATGCAAGGAAAACTATTTCAAACATGTAGCTGTACATGATGAATTGCTATAAAAAAATGAGAAAATTAGAGAAGCTTCCAAGAATCATATTGTAAATACATCCAAGGAGACATTTTCATTGTCAGGAAAATAATAAAACAAACCATTTTCCTTCTCCAACTTGATAGAACTCTCTTCTTCTAATTGATATTTCCAAGATCGTGAACTATGGCATTAAAAGGACATATACCACTATTTTAGCACCAAAAATGTCATTCCTCTCTTTCAGTTGATAAGTACTCTCAAGATCCCTTTACATACATTGAGTACAAATCTACTATACATTTTGTTCTTTACATTCTAGTGAAAAATTCATTCTCCTGGGGGCAATGACAATATTGAAATAATCTCATTCAATTGAAACTTCAGGCTCAGATTTCCTATTTAAAGGGCAATTTGGGGGCTCATTCCTTTTTTAGAGCCCGAAAAGCAGGACCTTGCCTTGTCAAGGAATCCCTCTCTCTCCTTGGCATAGCTGCCTGCCAGGACCCTACCCGCTGAGAAGACATCCTCTTCTCAGTATTAATACCCCTCTTTATCTCTCTGCCAGGGTTTCTCTGCTAGACCTTTACTTCTCGTCAGGACTTTGCCACTGAAGAAGTCAGACTCCTAGGAAAAAGCTAACTTCTCAGTGCCAATAAACTTCGTTTTGTCAGTCTAACTTTTTTTTCATCTTTGCTTTATTTCTAGCACACTCCCTAAATGTATCACAAACTCTCTGAGCCATAGCCATTCCATTTCTTTCACAGGCTGTATATTATGGTTCTTTTTTGTAATTTTCTTTTCAGCAACAGAGCTTTTTCTCCTCACGATGATGTCCTCGACCAGTATGTGGCCATTTATCAGTCCCTATATTATGAAATCATCATGATTAGAGAGACTTGTGTGAAGATGGCAATGATTTCCTGGCATGGTAGCTACCACATTCACTTTGTTTTTTTGTGGGTCCACATCCTTCTGTGACTTACCTTCATTACTTTGACTCTCCTGCTCTGATATTCATATTGGAATAGATGCAAGTTTGGCTATTGGGATTGTCTTAGGATTTCTGTGCTTTATTTCCATAGCTGTTTCTTATGGTCCCATAGTCTCAACTGTGCTGAAGACTCCAACCATGAATAGTTAGTCAAAAACCTTCTCCACTTGCCTGCCTCACCTTATTGTTCTCATGATTTATATTGCAACAAATGGCACTGCTTATCTAAAGCCACCCTAGGAATCTGAATCTATTCTAGATCTATTGTTGTCCATATTCTATACAGTGGTGCCCTCAATCCTGAACCCTGTCATCTATAGCCTGAGGAACAAGAATATGAAGACTTCTGTACAAAGATCATTGCCTTAAAACACTCTTTAGAAGACTTTACCCAAAAGCCTTTTCCATGATTATATGAGTGCTTTTTTTTTCACTAGTTTTATTTTTATTTACTTCACTTTTCAAAATTTATTAAATAAAACAAACATTTTTATAACATAGTAGGGGAAAAAATATGTACAACTCACTATTCTTTTTAAACATATAATAAAGTTATCATGTAAATTTCTTAGGGTTTTTTATTTTATTTTTTATTTTTTCTTGCTTTCCCTTCCCCTGCCCTGGAGAGGGCTAATATTGGACAAAAATGTGTTATGTATATAGCTATACACCTATAAATGTATGTGAGTATGTATATATAGAGAAAGAGAGCGAGAATAAAAAGCAATATACTTTTCCTAAGGTAGCTAACTACTCATTGTACTTCACCATTTAAAACAGAATTAGAAATCCTTTGATACTTGGGGATGTCAAAAAGATACTTTTTAATCCACATTCCATGGAAGCTGATTTCTATCTCAAACATCCACAACAGGATGTACATTCACATACACAGACACATACACACACACACAGATTTTTACAGATGATGGGGCTATTTGCTGAGACATGAATGTTCCTGAAATGAAGCAATAGCAATACATCCTGACTGATCACCTTGTTCAATATGACTGCATTCAAAGTCAAGAGGAGCCACCTTCTCTGTGGTCTTTAAGAGAAGTGAACAAAAAGCCTATACTTCCTTTTTCTTTGGGGCCTTTTTCTTTTCAAACACTTTGATAGATTTTAATTTCCTTTGGATTTGCTACAAAACTTAGGGAACTATTGGAGATAGCTTTCTTCTTCCCATCGCATGTATAGAAGAATGATGGCAGGGATTCATGTTTTCCTATGTAAGTACATAACAGCAAAAACATGGGCTTGCATAAAAGTAGTGCCCACCAGATTTCTTCTGTCTTATCCTTCTATATCATGAAGACAAAGCACTAACTAGCATTCTTTACCAAATAATGTTTTCTGAGTAGGAAACAATCTTGATTCCAGCCAGTTAGGGGAAGGAGAATTCCTCAAAGATGATCATTTGGTTTTTTTCAACATTTAGAAGAGAATCAGAAAGTCAGAGACACTTGGGAACATTAGTCCTGTTTTAATATAGTCTCTACCTGAACCAGATTTGAATCTCAAACACACAAAAAAAATTGTGTTTTTGTACACACACACATACACACACACACACACAGACACTCTCTCTCTCTCTCTCTCTCTCTCTCTCTCTCTCTCTCTCACACACACACACACACACACACATTTTTTAACATATTTCTAGACTATGGGGTTACAAGTTAGAAAGCCTAACTTATGCCATGATTGATCTAATGATGCTTACCACAAGTTGCACATGTCCAAGGTAAATATGAAATACTAGTTTAACAGTCACACAAAGGACCTTTTTCTTTATAAGAAGAATATAATAAATGCAATTTGTTTGAAAGTTTATGGGAGATGCTGCATTTTTTAATAGCCACATTTGAGCTCCTCACAGTCTTAAGCATTTTTATTGGTAGGAAAAATAAATGAGCATGTTATATCTGATGTCTATATTGATCTGAGATAGATAGATAGATTGTTCAAAGAGTATTTTTCCTAGAAGGTATAGTATTAGCCATATTTTGTCAGCTATATCTAAATTTTATATGAGGGATTTCTCCAGTCTTACTATGAAATAAGGACAGCAACTGAAGAACAGAAACTTGGAGCAATGTCCGAAACCCAGTTGAGTAAAGAATCAAAAACCTTAGACTTTTTATTAACAAAACTTAAAAACAAACACTTTCCAAAATCCCCACTTTTTTCCTTGCTAGTCTCAGCTCATTCATAACTTCAGCATTCTTGACATTATCCTGAAAGTTCATTTTATATCAGAATATCAACATTTTTATATTCATCCTTTTACCTCCTAATTCCACTCTCATTTCATTTTCAAGTCACACTTTTTTGTCATCTCATTAATACTTTTTTAAAATTCATAATGCTCTTCTTGGGCAGAATCTCATGTTTCATGGTTGACTTTTAGGAAAAGATATTACAGCAGAAAAAAAAAATTTAAAAAAAAACTTTAGATTCTTCATGGATGGTCAGCTCTAAGCAAAATTGAATATATTACAGAAATTTATGAGAGCCAGAATTATGATGAAACTCTACTTTTTACATAATTATGATGCAGTTAGATTGATAAAAGATAGAAGCAAATATTAATGTATGTGAATACCAATGAATAGATAGGCAAATATAGATAAACAGATAAAAAATCATGCTAGTTTCTCCATTAAGTTTCAGTATCAGATCATCAATGATCCTGTTAGAATCTGTCAAAGTATATGTATTACATACATCTCATATTCAATAGAACTTTACTTTTTTCTCTAAAATCTTTTCATTCGTATTCACAATATTCATCAAAAATTGCCATGATTCTCCCAATATCTCAAGTTGATAACTATAGTAGTATCAAAAATTCCTCTTCTTGTTCCCGTTATGAATGAGTAAATTACTGGGTGGGGTTGGGGGAGGAAAAAAAGTAAGAATTTGTTAAGAATTTACTATATGCAAATTATTATTCTAAATAATAGAAAAACAATACAGTCCCTCTTCTCAAGGAATTCATAATTTAACACTTAATAAGAGACTTCAACTACAAGGAAAAGAAAGGCTCAATAGTCATTAGAGAACAAGAATAAATGTGGTATAGATTGTTCTCTAATGGCATTTCCACTGATAAGAACACATTCAATTATTGTTCTGTAAGAAATGACCAGCAAAATGAATACAGAGAGGCTTGGAGAGACTTACATGAACTGATGCTGAGTGAAATGAGCAGAACCAGGAGGTCATTATATACTTCAATAACAATACTGTATGAAGACATATTCTGATGGAAGTGGATTTCTTTGACAAAGAGATCTAAATCAGTTCCAACTGATCAATGATGGACAGAAGCAGCTACACCCAAAGAAAGAACACTGGGAAATGAATGTAAACTATTTGCATTTTTGTTTTTCAGGTTATTTTTGCCTTCTGAATCCAATTCTCCCTGTGCAACAAGAGAACTGTTCAACAAGAGAATTTGTTCTGCACAAATATATTGTATCTAGTATATACTGCAACATATTTAACATATATAGGACTGCTTGCCAGGGAGGGAATGGAGGGAGGGAGGGGGAAAATCGGAACAGAAGTGAGTGCAAGGGGTAATGTTGTAAAAAATTACCCTGGCATGGGTTCTGTCAATAAAAAGTTATTATAAATTTTTTTAAAAAGAAGACATTCATTTCTAACATTTCACGTTTGGCTATATGAAAGATTTTCTTTTAATCTATACTTCTGCCTTCTGAGGAGGCAGGTGCTACAGCATCTGCAGAAGTAGCTGCCATATTGCATCTTTATTAGGGTTATTCCATGAATGGCAAGTGTAAAAGCTGAGCTGGACACAAGACTCTTCAGATTTAGTGGTTGATAAAATTTCCATGTTTTTTAATTCAAGGCCTTCTCCATCCATGTCTTAGAGGTAATTGCTTGATTCATCAGACACATGAACCTTCTGCCTTCAAAGAACTTTTCTATTTCAATTAAGCAATCTATAGAGTCTGTTGACAAAGTTTGTTTTTCGACCTCCACAAAAACTCTTGAATACAATTTGTACTCTCTACTCAAACTGCTGTCACCTTAATTCTACCTTTATCTTTTCATATCTCAATTACTGCAATATGTCCTATTTTTGTCTTTATACTGATCATTCTACAAGCACTGAATGTACTCTCTCCTTATGTGTGTCTTACAGAATCTTTTTTCTTTCTTTTAGATGCACATAAGTTATATCTTCTGGTGTTACTTTTTGCCCTCTCATCACAAAGCACCTATTATTCAACCACTTTTGTGAATTTTGGCTTATTTCCTTTCCTCAGCAGAAGGTATAGAGGAGAATAATTTGTCCCAAATGCCATGAAAGTGACTGAAGCAGGCCCTGTGGTGTGCATAAAACTTGGTAATATTTTGAAGATATCAGGGTCCTCCACTCTATCTCAGCCTATGTCCAATCTTGTAGACTTTTTTCTTCCCCTGGGCCCAAGATGATTCTGGAAAAGAGAGTAAAGTTGACGACTCTATGCAACTATGTCTCACTTAAATCCAATTCAAGTGCAAGTCGAGACAATTCCTGAGATATCATTGGGCATTTATGAAAATTAAGGATAAAGAACAATGACATTACATATACATATATATATATATGTACAAATATACAAAAATACAAATATGTACAAAAATGCAAAATAGGTATATCTATATATGTATATATATACATATATAGATATACCTATTTTGTATTTTCCTCATCTTCCTTATGAGTAGAGAATGTGCCATTCTATAATTGTAGCCCTAAACCATATTACAGGGTACAGTACATAGTAAATCCATAATACCTATTTGTTTGTTGATTATCTTCATCATTTCCCTTGCTTTCCAATCTACCCTGAATTTTATTTTTCTGTTTTGTGAATTGCACTTTTGCTTGTTCCTTCTTTATCCCCTGTGAAGATCATATACATGAAATTTCTGAAGTGCATGGTTTGACCTGCTTTTTCTAGCCTATTTCAAAATTATTACATTGTCATTCTCTTACAATCCTCCCTTTTTTCAATGACTTGAAAAAAAAAGTCCATTCTCACCTTTCTTACTTACCAGTGTAGAAAATTCTTTAGCTATATCAATAAAACAAGCAAAATTATTGTTATACTATCCCTGGGGTTTCTGGAACAAAACTTTTGTTTTCTGTGGCCAGAACTCCCTCTATTAAATTATAAGCTCTTTCAAGATAGGAACTTGGTCACTTTTGAATGTATAAGCACAGTGCAGAGATCAGTATCTGGGAAAAAGTAAATGCTGATTTTTTTTTTAATTGACTAATTAACTTTTCATTCTTGGTATAAAACCTTGGACTACTTTCAAGAAGGAAAACAATCCATTAAGTTGGCTAAAAAAAAAAAAAAAAAAAAAAAAGACTATTTGAATATTCTAGATATTTCTATCCATCAAACCCCTCACATCTGAACAGCTCAAAGTACCAGAAGAAATAAAAGTCTTGGGTTTTACTCCTCTATATTATGTCTTACTCCATTATTATTCTCCCAACTCTAGGACCACATGTATGAAACTCTTCTCAAGAGACTGGAAATTCTCTAAAACTCTACATTCTCTATCTACATAACTGGCTCCCTTAAATCTTATTCTCTATGAGATATCACTTCCACTCTTTAGAAAACTGAGACAAACAAATCAAAATTTACTAGAGTCAGGTGATAAATTAGGAAATAAACTCTACCTTCACTAATATTTATTATTAATGGATTCAAGGAGGGATATCAGAAACAGTACAGATGAAAAGGTTTCCTTTTCCCCTTTTCTGATACTCATGTTCACATTTATTTCTACAATTCTCTAAAGTATACTTTGACTCCCTTAAAGGTGAAAAGGTGATGAGTCACATGATTAATTATCTCCACTCTAATAGATCTAACCTAAATTACAGGTCTAAAAAATATAAGCTCCTCTTGGTTGAGAATCAGTTTTTTCTATTATTTTCTTTTTCTATTCCCAACACTTAAATTGAAATTATTTTCCCATTTTTTAAGTATCTGAAAAAAAACTTAAAAGACAGAAGACTTTTTTTTTTTTTTTTTACAATTTAGATCCTCAGGAATTTTTTAAGATTTATATACCATGTACAGGTTTTAGATAAAGAAAGATAAAGTGATATCCTCTAATGTTTCAGGTTTAAAAAACAAAATTTTTAATGTTATACTATATTGTATTAAATTTTGTTACTGGCAGATGTTAGTGGATTATCAGAACTATTCCAAGTTCATTTGGAATCAGAGAAACAAAGTCCCCCTCAGAGCTACTATGAGAATGAGGCCTAATTCAGAATGTCCAAGAGAAAGTTTCCAGGAATTAGTTGATGACATGGAGTATTTGGGACTCAAGACAAAATGTGATATTAAATGGACATTGGAAATAATCTAGCAGGATACAAAAGACTTGTTAGTTGATATTGATGCTCATTGGTTTATTGTCCTTTTTGTTTCATGATGCTTATATTTAAATTTTCTTAGTGACCATAATGACATGTAAATAGCTCCTCTAAAAATTAGTCATTGTAACCCCCTAAGAAGTTTGAGCTATATTCTGACTTAAGTAATTTCTCTTTATAAAATTCATAATCTCTTTATAAATATGAGTTATAGATTTGGTTTATAAATGAATGATTCCTGGAAGTAATGGGTTACACATTCCTCAGTAAATCAAAAGGGATATTGGAGAATTTAGATCCCAAGTGATTATATGGAATAAGCCACACTGACTACATCTTCTAACTCAATTCTGGATATAGTTCAGTTCCCTTTTTATTCAATCATAGGTCTAGTATAATTTCATCTTTAATTATGGGAATTGTGAGAAGACTTTGTTGCTTTGTTTGAACAATTGTTCAATCAACAATTGCTGATTGTTGCTAAAAAGCTAGGCCTGTCTACCTATTATTTTAAATAAGGATCTATGTTGTACTGACCAGAAACTTTGTCTTATTCAAAAATTTATATAAGCAGTTTTTTCATAATTTTTCACATGGCTTATTTGAAAACTGTTCCCATACTGATAAATCAATTATTGTTTCCATGTTACTTAGATTGTATATGCAAATATTTGCAGTTAGGAATAGGACATATTTTGCTAATTTCAATTAATTATACCTTTTTACTCTCCCACTCCCAACTTGGTAAGCTTCTACTATTTCACCAATTAGAAATAAGATTCCCTACTTTTGTATCAGGATTAAGGGTATTTTAATTAATCCATCTCATTTAATAGGTTTTAATGCAAAAAAAGTCTGTCCTCCAATGAATCCAAAGTAGAGGAAGGCTACTGGTCGTTATTGATTAAGCCATTAGCAGGCAATGACTAATAAATCAATATCCTCAAGAACTTAACTTTTTTTTCTTCTCAATCATTTCACCTTTTATCTACCACATAGTGCTTGCATTCTTAATGAATAAGGAAAGAAAGGAAGGAAGATCATTTAGAACTCAAAATGAGAAATACTGAGTGAAATAAGTAAAAATATAAAAAATATTGGAAAATCAAAGATTACCTCTGTATTCCAGATTGTTAGCAATTCCGATTAGAGTCAGAGAAGGGGCAAAAACTAGTGGCTATTGGGGAAATGTGATTGTGTTCCATGATTATGAGGTAGCTATTGCATTTACCATCATCTGAAAGTTTGGTTTTTCTTGGAACATTTGCCTGAATACAAGCCAGAAATTTGCCCAGTAGTTGTCCAACTGGCAATTACATCCAACTTTGAGTGACTTTTCATGGACACAAAGAATATTGTCAGAGGAAGCCTAGAAAGTATTATCTTGAAGCAGATAGGGTAACAAGTGGTATTATCATCATACAGAAAGAAAAAAAATAAGTTAATGAAAAGATATGTAAGAAAATTATTTTAAAAATTGGATCTAGATTTCTGGATGTTGGCATAATACGAAGTAATGACTTTTATCTAGGAATAGAAGTTCATAAGAATATATGTGTTTATTGAAAGTTAGTTAAAGTTAAAAAAAAAAGATGATAGAGTTAACTATTCACATCTATCAAGATAAAGATTATTAAGTATGATTAAAATGAAATGAGAAGGATAACAGTTGGGAAGACTTTCAGAAGACCACAAGACAGATTATAAGAATTAACTAGAAATAAAATTCAGGGGCTAAAAAGTCTATGTACAATTTTCAAATTCAGGTAAGAATCAAGAGGAGTTAGAAGGCATGATTCAAGAAGCAAATATGGCCTCTTATATACCACTGAATTTTTGTGTCATGGAAGCAGTAACTGGATAATGCTATCAATAAAATGAGTACTATCATGCTATTAAAAGTAGGAGGAGAGAAAAAATGAATGTACTATGGTAAGCTAAGATTATAGGCCATACTATTTAAAAATAATAATCATGTAAAAATATCCTAGAAACAAAAGAAGAGTCGAGGATTTAGATGGAGATTAATGGAAGACTAAGAGCAGTTGTGTTCAGTGTATGTTGCAAAAAAACCTAAACATAAAAAGAAAAGCAGGAGAAATCTTCTGATAACAAAAGTTAAGAAGAATTAATAAGCCTCTTTAGGAAGGTAAAAGAAAAAATTGTAAAAGCTGACTGGAAGCCTAACATTAAAATAATAATAATAATAAAAAACCTAATCTTGGCAACTTCTCCTAACACTTCTTGGCAAATAGAAAGAAAAGAAATCTCAGGAGTGTCAGATTTTATATTTTTGGACACAAAGATCCCTAGAGATGATGACTGAAGTCTTCAAAATAATAAGTTCCTATGGCAAATTGGGACAGAGATATCACCTTGCCAACAAAAGTCCATATGGTTAATGCTATAGTTTTTCAGTAGCAATGTATAGCTGTGAGAGTTGGACTCTCAGGAAAGCTGAGCACTGTAGTATTGACAATTTAATGTTATGGTGCTAGAGAAGTCCTTTGAGAGTCCTTTATACAGCAAAGAAAACAAATCAGTCAATACTGAAAGAAATTAATGCAGGCTATTAACTGAAAGGTCAAATACTGAAACTGAAGATTAAATATTTTAGCCACAAAATTAGAAGACAGAATTCATTGGAAACGATGCTAATGTTGGAGGAAATTGAAGGCAAAAGGAAAAGGGGAGAACAGAGGAAGAAATAGACAGTATGGAAACAGATTTTAAGAGATAATGGAGGAAAAAAGGAACTGGGATGTTATGATATAAAGGGTCACAAAGAATCACTTTGTGACTGAATGACTGAACAAAAGTGAGGAATTAAGGAAAATAATCAGAAGGCTGGAACAATGACATGATATCATAGAACCAGAAAGACTTTAAGAATTAAGACATCTCTTAAAATGTGCTCATTCTCTCCCTCTCTTCCCCATTCCCTTCCATCCCTCCTCCTCCCCTCTCTTTCCTTCTCCCTACCTTCCCCCTACCTTTTCCTCCTCATTCCCCTCCCTCTCCCTTCCAGTCTCCCTCTCTTTTCCCCTCCCCTTCTTCTCTCCCTCCCTGTCTTCCTTTTCTTCCTCTGCCCCCTATTCTTGCCTTTCCCCCTCTCTCTCCCTTCCCCCCTTTAACTCTCCCTCCCTTTATCTCTTCTATCTCACCCCCCCCCATCTCTGTTTCTCTCTGTCTCCTTCTTTCCCTCTCTCAAAACAGTAAATATCTTCATGACTTGTTTTGACATCTCAATAAATGATTGGTATATATCATGCACTGTGCTAAGTGCTAAAAGCAGAGTTACACTATTTCTATCAAATTGTTACATGTTACCCTCTTTCCTGTATGATATGGGAAATTATTTTTTTTAAATGTTTATAATAAAGAATGCTATTTTTTTCTAAGAGTGCAGGGTTTCTTAGTTGTTTGGGGAATGGATGGCATATTAATCTATATAGCTTTATACAATATATGTTGTTGGTTTTCTTAGTTGTTTGGGGAATGGATGGCATATTAATCTATATAGCTTTATACAATATAAAATTGTTTTCCAAAGCAAAAATAATTTTAAACATGATCTGATGGTTACTGGGATATTTAAGATAAGTCATAGTATCTAGGCATCATAAAGTTCTCAAATGTTCCCTCTCCTCATTTCCCAAAGTTTGTGGCAATAAGCTAGTTATAGGTTCAGGGATTTGAGCTGCTACTCAGGGACTATAGGATCCTTAACACTGAATAACTATGTAAATATTAATGAGATTTTTAATTCCATCACTTTTAGAGAATTACCAGCAAATTTAGAGAGCTTGAAACTCATAAGGAAAATAAAAAGATGTAAAGATATAACAAATGTATCAACCTCAGTCAAGGAACTGAACTAGATACTAAGAAACTTAAATCCTTAAAAATGCTTTGGAGATTTGGGGGGCAGAGTCAAGATTGTGGAGATAACACACATTTCTTTCTGACCTCCTAAAAACTTTAGCATAATTAGCAAATCCAGCCTCTAAATTAGCCCTGGGCCAGCAGAACACACAAATATTGGGAGTGCAACAAATTATCAGCAGAAGATAATTTTGAAGATTGCCAGAAAAGATCTGTATCAAATTGGAAATGGGAAGGTGGGAGCCAGGGCAAGCAGGTAAGCACAAATGCCAGCACAGACAGTGCAGAATCCCAGGATAATGCAGACTCCACATGGCAGAGAATCTACAAGGAGGAAACAGACCAGAAAAGGTTTCTTTTAATCAAAAATGAGAGGGAGGCAGGCAAGCACAAGCACAAGCACAAGCACCTGAGCACAAAAAACAGCACAGACAACACAGAGTTCTGGGGCAGTGTAGACTCCGAGGGCATTGTGGACTCTTCAGTGTGGTGCGGACTCCATGTGGGAGAGAATCTATAGGAAGGAATCTATAGGAATCTACAATAGTGTTGGCCAGTCTGCCTTGGTGGCAAGGAAGTAGATCAGCAGAGAAGTTATAAAACATCCAACACAAACACAAAAAATCAATAGTGAACCTCGAAACAGCAGAATCTCATGGAACCTGGTCACACCACACCAGGAGTGAATCAGCAGTGATCCAGCGCAGCCATGGCCACTTCTAGAGTAAGCCACTGCTTGTAGAGGAAACTTGGAAAACCTCCCCTACCCTAAAAGCAGACCTTAATTTAAAAAAAATTAATATTTAAATAATTAATTAATTTAATGATAATAATATAAATAAATAATGAATAAAATAAAAATAAATAATTTTTTTTTAAAAATTAAAAATTAAAAAAAAATAGTAAAAAAGGCAAAGAGGACTCTGATGATAGACAGGTTTTATGGTAAAAGAGAGCAGATTTCAAACCCTGAGGATACTAAAGGCAGATTGTCTCCAGATGAAGCCACAAAAGGTAATATAACCTGGTCCCCATCACACAAGGCTATCCTAGAAGAAATTAAAAAGGATCTTAAAAGAGCTAGAAGAAAAAGGAAAAAGGAAAAAGCAAATGAAAACTTTGCAAGAGGGTTTGGAAAAGTAATATAACTCATTAAAAAATAGATTTGATAAAATGGAAAAAAAAAAAAGCAACTATGGCAAATTGGGACAGAGATATCACCTTGCCAACAAAATTCCATATAATTAATGCTATAGTTTTTCAGTAGCAATGTATAGCTGTGAGAGTTTCTGGAACAGAAAAACAGAATTTGTGAAACAGAAAAAGAAAATAACTCCTTAAAAAATAGAATGTGCAAAACAGAAAAAGAAAATAATTCCTTAAAAAACAAAATTTGTGAAATGGAAAAAAATTCCATAGAACCAAACAATTCATTTAAAAATGCAATTGATCAAACACAAAAAGAAGTTTAAAAAATTAAATGAAGAAAATGATTCACTGAAATTCAGAACTGTATAAATCGAAATGAATGACTCAATGAGACAACAAGAATCAGTCAAGCAAACCCCCACCACACACACACACACACACACACACACACACAAAATGTAAAATGCCTAATTGGGAAAACAATCTGGAAAATAAATCTAGGGGAGACAATATAAAGATTACTGGACTCCCTGAAATATATGACGAAAAAAGATCCTAGACTATCTTTCAGGAAATCATCAAAGAGAACCATCTGGATATCACAAAATCAGAAGGTAAAATGACCATTGAAAGAATTCACCAAATATCTCCTGAAAGAGACCCAAAATTAAAACCCCAAGGAATATTGTGGCTAAATTTCAGAACTATTGGACCAAAGAAAAAATATTACAAGCAGCCAGAAAGAAACAATTTAAATACCAAGGAGCCACAATAAACATTACTCAGGACCTAGCAGCTTTCACTTTAAAGGATTGAAGGGCTAGAATCTCATATTCCGAAAGGCAAAGGAACTTGGCATGCAGCCAAGAATAAATTACCCTGCTAAACTCAGCATTTTCTTTCAGGGAAGAAGATGAACATTAAATGAAACTGGTGAATTCCATTTATTTTTGATGAAAAAAGAAAAACTAAACAAAAAATCTGACTTCCAAGTATAGAACTCAAGGGAAGTATAAAAAGGTAAAAAGAAAAAAAAAAAAACACTTGAAAACTGTATTTCTATTATGGGTATACATAGAGAGTACAAATATAATCTAATTTTACTATTATAACACAAAAAAGAAACTAGAGGCAGAAAGAGGATTGTAACAGAAAAAAAGGGAGAAAGTTGAGTTAAAATGAGAGAAATTACATCTCAGGAAGAGGCAAAGAAAAGCTATTATAATTGAGGGAAAGAAGAGAGGGTTGCGGCTATTGTGGGAATCTTACTCTCATCAGGTTTAGGTCAAAGAAAAAATATTAGATATATTTGGTTTCACTGAGAAACTTTTCTCACCCTATAGAAAAGAGTAGGAGGGGGAAAGGTGAAAAGGGAAGGGATAGGCTAAATAGAAGGTAAAACAGAAATAGTAGGGGAAAGGTATAAGAAAGGAGGAGGCTCTCTAAAGGGGGAGGATTGCTTGAGGCAAGTAGTGCTCATAAGTAAAATTCTGGGGTGGAGGGAAAGGGGAAAAGGAAAGAGAAAAGTATTTAGTATGCTTCAGGGGAAGTAAAAAAAAATCAGGGGTAGCCATCTTCATCTCAGATCAAACAAAAGCAAAAATAGATCTTTATAGAAGGAAACTCTATCTTGTTAAAGGGTACCATAGATAATGAAGCAATATCAATATTAACATATATGCATCAAGTAGTGTAGCATCTAAATTCCTAAAGGAAAAGTTAAGACAGTTGCAAGAAGAAATAAATAGCAAAACTATAAGAAATAAATAGCAAAAAAATTTTTCTCAACCTTGCTCTCTCAGAACTAGATAAATCAAACTACAAAATAAATAAGAAAGAAGTTAAAGAGGTAAATACAATACTAGAAAAACAAGATATGATAGATCTTTGAAGAAAATTGAATGGAGACAGAAAGGAGTACACTTTCTTCTCAGCAGTCCATGGAATCTATACAAAAATTGACCATATATTAGGACATAGAGATCTAAAAATCAAATGCAGAAAGGCATAAATAGTAAATGCATCCTTTTCAGCTCATGATTCAATAAAAATTGCATTCAATAATAGGCTGGAGGAAAATAGACCAAAAAATAATTGGAAACTAAATAATCTCATCCTAAAGAATAAATATATCGTCACAATCAATAATTTCATCCAAGTGAATGACAATAATGAGACAACATATCAAAAGTTGTGGGATGCAGCCAAAGCAGTAATAAGGGGAAATTGTATATCTCTAGATACTTACTTGCATAAAATAGAGAAAGAGAAGATCAATTAATTGGACTTGCAACTAAAAAAGCTAGAAAAAGAGCAAATTAAAAATCCCAATCAAATACCAAACTTGAAATTCTAAAAATAAAAGGAGAGATCAATAAAACTGAAACAAAAAAAAAAACTATTGAATTAATAAATAAAACTAAAAGTTGGTTTTAGGGGAAAAAAAACAAAATAGATAAACTTTTAGTTAATTTGATTAGAAAAAAAGAAAAGAGGAAAATCAAAATGTTAGTCTCAAAAATTAAAAGGGAAAACTTTCCATTAATAAAGAGGAAATTTGAACAATTATTAGGAGTTACTTTGCCCAACTTTATGCCAATAAATTTGACAACCTGAGTAAAATGGAGAAATACCTACAAAAATATAGATTGCCCAGATTAACAGGAGGCAATAAATTCTTTAAATCGTCTTATTTTAGAAAAAGAAATAAAACAAGCTATTTAATCAGCTTTCTAAGAAAAAATCCCCAATACCAGATGGATTTACAGGTGAATTCTACCATTTAAAGCACAATTAACTCCAATACTATGTAAACTATTTGAAAAAATAGGGAAAGAAGGACTCCTATCAAATTCCTTTTATGACACAGACTACCTACTATGACACTGATACCTAAACCAGGTAGGAAGAAAACAGAGAGAGAAAATTATAGACCAATCTCCCTAATGAATATTGATGCAGAAATCTTAAATAAAATATTAGCAAAGAGATTACAGAAAATCATCCCCAGCATAATACACCATGACCAAGTAGAATTTATACCAGTGAATGTAATAAAGATGACAACACTACCTAAACTAATTTATTTATTTAGTGCTATGCCAATCAGACTCTCAAGAAACTATTTTAATGATCTAGAAAAAATAACAACAAAATTCATCTGGAAGAACAAAATGTCAAGAATTTCAAGGGAACTAATGAAAAAAAAAAATCAAATGAAGGTAGCCTAGCTGTACCTGATCTAAAACTATATGATAAAGCATTTGGTATTGCCTAAGAAATAGACTAGTTGATCAGTGGAATAGATTAGGTTGACAGGACAAAATGTTCAATAACTATAGCAATCTAGTGTTTGATAAACCCAAAGACCCCAACTTTTGGGATAAGAATTTACTATTTGACAAAAACTGCTGGGAAAATTGGAAATTAGTATGGCAGAAACTAGTCATTGATCCACACTTAAAGACCATACACCAAGGTAAGATCAAAATGGGTTGATGATTTAGGAATAAAGAATGAGATTATAAATAAATTAGAAGAACATAGGATAGTTTACTTCTCAGACCTGTGGAGGAGGAAGGAATTTGTGACCAAAGAAGAACTAGAAATCATTATTTGTTACAGGACAGAACTCTGTACTTTAAACAAGGATTCTTATAAGGTATTAAGTCAATGGAATTGATAAGACAATGGTTATCTAGCTTAGCATGGTAATTAATAGTTCTCTAGTTCAGTATGATTGAAGTAATCTTACAACAAATAATGGTTCCCTGGTGATATAATAATTGGTTTATACTCAGTATACTGCAAATAAAGTAAGAAAAACTCAGCCAGAGAAAGGCTCAGAAGGGCTCAGAGACAGACTTGGAAGGGGATTGTAACAGACTGAGGGAAGACAGTGGCTGGAGGCTGGCGCACAAGCCCTCGGACTGAGACAGACCACCATGGTGGTGGTCTGCCTGCTTCTTCCACAGAAACCAAGACACATTCTGGAGGACCTCAAGAAAGCTAGCCCAGGCCCCAGGCAAGGAAACTCGATTGTGAAAGAAATAATAAAGAATTTGGACTTTATCCCTTGCTATTCTCGTGGTCATTACGCTGCTGAAATGAAGGCTGGTCCAAAGACCTCCGAAAACCAACCAGAATACTACAATTATTAATCACAAAATAGAAAATTTTAATTATATCAAGTTTAAAAGCTTTTGTACAAACAAAACTAATGCAGACAAGATTAGAAGGGAAGCAATAAACTGGGAAAACATTTTTACGTTAAAGGTTCTGATAAAGGCCTCATTTCCAAAACATATAGAGAATCAATTCTAATTTATAAGAAATCAAGCCATCCTCCAATTAATAAATGGTCAAAGGATATGAACAGACAATTTTAGATGAAGAAACAAACTATTTCTGCTCATATGAAAAGGTGTTCCAAATCATTATTGATCAGAGAAATGAAAATTAAGACAATTCTGAGATAGCATTGCATACCTCTCACATTGGCTCACATGACAGGAAAAGATAGTGACAAATGTTGGAGGAGATGTGGGAAAACTGGGGCACTGATGAATTGATGGTGGAGTTGTGATTGGATCCAACCATTCTGGAGAGCAATTTGAAAGTATGTCCAAAAAGTTACCAAAGTAGTGTTACTACTAGGCTTATATCCCAAAGAGATATTAAATAAAGAAAAGGGACCTGTATGTGCAAAAATGTTTGTGGCAGCCCTTTTCATAGTCACTAGAAACTGGAATTTGAATGGATGCCCATCAATTGGAGAATGGATGAGTAAATTGTGGTATACTTGGAGAGACTTACATGAAATGATGCTAAGTGAAATGAGCAGAATCAAAAGATCAATATACACTTTAACAACAATACATTATAAGAATCAATTCTGATGGAAATGACTATCTTTAGCAAGGAGATTATCCAAATCAGTTCCAATTGATCAGTGATGAACAGAACCAGCTACACCCAGTAAAAGAACATGGGAAATGAGTGTGGACCACAACATAACATTTGCAATCTCTATTATTATTTGCTTGCATTTGTTCTTCTTCCTAAGTTATTCTTACCTTCTTTCTAAATCTGATTTTTCTTGTGCAACAAGAAAACTGTATAAATATGTATACATATATTATATTTAACATATACTTTAACATGTTTAACATGTATGGGACTGCCTGCCATCTAAAGGAAGGGGTGGAGGGAAGGTAGGGGAAAAGTTGGAACAGAAGTTTTTGTAAGGGTCAATGTTGAAAAATTACGCATGCATATGTTGTTAATAAAAACCTATAATAATAAAAAATAACTTGATAGTATAAAATATTTGGGAATTTATTTGCCAAGGGAAAGTCAGGAACTATATAAGGAAAACTACAAAACCTTTTCCACAAAAATAAAGTCAGATCTAAGCAATTGGAAAAATATCAAGTGCTTGTGGATAGGTCGAGCAAATATAATAAAGATGACAATGCTCTCTAAATTAATCTATTTATTCAGTGTTATACCAATCAAACTCCCCAGAAACAATTTTACTGACCTATAAAAAATAGCAACAAAATTCATCTGGATTAACAGAAGGTCAAGAATTTCAAAGGAATTAATGAAGAGAAAAGCAAATGAAGATGGCCTAGCTGTACCAGATCTAAAACTATATTATAAAGCAGCAATCATCAAAACCATTTGGTACTGGCTAAGAAATAGAGAAGTTGATCAGTGGAATAGGTTGGGTCCACAGAACAAAATAGTCAATGACTATAACAATCTAGAATTTGACAAACCCAAATGCCCCAGCTTTTGGGATAAGAATTCATTATTTGACAAAAACTTCTGGGAAAATTAGAAACTAGTATGGCAGAACAAGCTATTATAAAGAGCCACATCTAACACTGTATACCAAGATAAGGTCAAAATGAGTTCATGATCTAGACATCAAGAATGATATTATAAACAAATTAGAAGAACATAAGATAGTTCACCTCTCAGATTTGTGGAAGAGGAACACTGGGAAATGAATATGAACTGTTTGCATTTTTGTTTTTCTTCCCGGGTTATTTATACCTTCTGAATTCAATTCTCCTTGTGCAACAAGAAAACTGTTCGTTCTGCACACATATATTATATCTAGGATATACTGTAACCTATTCAACATGTAAAGGACTACTTGCCATCTGGGGGAGGGGGTGAAGGGAGGGAGGGGAAAAATCGGAACAGAAATGAATGCAAGGGATAATGCTGTAAAAAAATTATCCTGGCATGGGTTCTATCAATAAAAAGTTATTAACAAAAAAAATAATAATTTATGGTATATGAATGTTATGGAATATTATTGTTCTGTAAGAAACAACCAGCAGGATGATTTCAGAGTGGCTTGAAGAGACTTACAATGAACTGATGTAAGTGAAATGAGCAGACCCAGGAGATCATTATACACAGCAACAATGAGACTATATGATATCGATTCTGATGGACATGGCTCTCTTCAACAGTGAGATGATTCAAACCAGTTCTACTTGTTCAGTGATGAAGAGAACCATCAACACCCAGAGAGAGAACCATATGATAATGTGGAAGGGGACAGCTGCAAAATCAGCCATGATTCAAAGAGAAATCCATTAATAACTACAATATCCAAAATATCAAAATAGTTATCTGAGAATGGAGACCATGCATAAACCCTTGTTCTTTAATCAAAAAAACTAGGAGGCCAATAGATGGAAAGCTAAAAGAAATGAGATAGATTGGAAAGTATTCTCAAGTCAGACAATAGTTCAAAATAAATAGATAAATATATCTGTGATTCTTCTCTTCCTTGAATAGATATACCAAAATTGGTAGCTGAAGTCTGTTGGTGGGAACCAATTCACATGAAACCAAAACCAGAATATGCCCCACACCTAGAAATGACAAAAGAAAGTGAAGAAAAAGTAACTTTATTCTTAATCCTCATTGTCATTGAAATAAAGCCACTTTGAGACTCCACATATTCTTTAATATTGTTCACTAGGATTTGTTGAGAGTTATAATCTTTTATTTCACTTTCCTAGTGAACTTGTCTCTTTTCCACACAGAAATATAAATAATAACTGGCCATCAGATATCAGCAATATTTCTGACACAATTGTTAATCATTGCTTGAAAACACATATTAAATTGGGATTCATCAAAGACAACTAGAGGAAACCCTTATATTATTCCTGCCAAAGTCTTTTCTCTAAAATTCATCTTCACGTAATGGATAAGAGTCCAAAAGAGAATTCATATGCAAAAGAGATGAAAAAACCTATTGATCCTTAGTTTAGGACATCAAGACAGGTGGTAAGGGATTTTTTTTAAATATTATTTCCATTTATTAAAAAAAATCCAAATATATCAATTTCTACTATCACACAATTTAATAGTGGAGGGAACTTCTTTCTAGATACCTACTAAAAAATGCCTGCAGAAAGACTTCCCAAGTCTTCCATCCAAGGGTAATTCTCTGGATTGCAGAGGCAAGAGAGAGTGTAATGTGTAATGTTCTCTCTAAAATGTAATGCTCTCTATTGAGGTTTTCTTGGGGTCTCTGAGAACAGCCTTAATTTCAATTTAGTAATCACCACACGAATAGCCATTGGTTAAAATCCTTTATTATCTCTTTCAAAGTCTTGTCTCATTTCCTGGGTCCCAGTTAGCTTCCTTAGAGGCCTACCTCTCTCCTTGGTTCCATGAGCTTGAGCTCCTGCCTTCTTCTCTGCCCTCTGAATCTCTCCGAATGTCAATCCTGGCTAAAGTTCCTAGTTCATAAGCTCCACACTGAGTATACACCAATCATTATTTGTTTGTTATTATTATTTGTTGTAGGATTGAATCAATACTAAACTAGATTTAACCATTGTCTCCTCAATTCCACTTAGTATCTTGTTTCAAGTTCTAGCCCATAACAGTAATGTGACACTATTTGCCAGGACAGTTGGGCTCAAAGTCCAGGATTGTTTCTATTCAAGTTTGAGGAGATTGATTGATATAGACATGGGAGTGTGATGTACCTGGCACATGAAGTTTCCTATCTTTCCCTGAACTTTGCTGCTTCAGGTAGATTGTTTTTAATTAATTTCAAAAACTGCCCCTTGTTTGAGCCTTTCTCTCCATTCACACAGCTATCACTTTAGTTGAGGCTTTCATCACTTCTGGCCTAGATTACTGCAACAATCTTCAACCAGGCTTCCCTGATTCAAGTTTTTCATCATTCCAGAATACTCCAGACAATTCTGGACTGACAACATCATTTCACTTAAGAGAAAATCTGACCATGGCACTATACAATTCAATTGATGCTACTACCTACCTATTGCCTCAAGGATAAAATATAAACTTGTTAATTCATTTTTAAAGCACCAAATATCTGGACCCACATCAATCTTTCCAGATTCTTTAAATATTACTTCTTAACCCATCCTTTTGCCATCTGAATTTACTCTCGCTGTTTTCCCCAAATACATTATTTTAACTTTCTCCATTACTTTGTATTGAACATCCTATATGTTTTGAATTCAATCCTTCTTTATCTCTGCCTCATAAAGCCCCTTTATTTTCTTTATAATACAGAATAAGCAATATCTTCTGAATGAAATCTTTTCTAATCTCCCCAATCTGTTAGTGTATTCAAACACAACAAACCACATATTTAACCATTTTATATTAATTTTTATTCTCTTTATATTTATATTACAAAGATTTATTCAAATATTTGTTATCACTAGCTTTAAAACATAAGCTTATTGAGAGTATGGGTTGCTTTTTTTTTTTTACTCATATTCTTACAACTGATTGTTCACCTGGCACATAGAAGGTATATGGTAAAGGCTTCCTATGAAATGGATTGATTCTCATCATTTTTCTTGCCTTCAAATCTATCTAAATTCTAATGTTTTTCTTTCCAGGCTATAGCCAAACCTGTTGCTTCCATATCCTCTGTGAACCTGACCTTTCTGAAATACCAAGTTTCCTCTCTTCTTTCCATACAATTTGGTATTATATTCTTTATTATTCTTCAATTTTACCTTTCTCAGAAAAGTCATCACAGACAAAAAGCTAGAATTCTCAGAATGACCTTTATTATTTAAACTCTAGTTACACAAAAAAAAAAAAAAAAGCTAAAGTAGTGACTAGGGGAAAGGAAAACACCCATAGATGGATGATTATTCATTGAGGAACACCTAGCTGAATTTTTAAAGAATATTAAATTTAGGTAATATACATCTTCAAGGTAGTAGAACATAAAATATAACCCTAGAAATAAGGATTTAGTGAAACTAACAGCTAGCCACCACTTGATCTGAGCTTGTGGAAAATAGATCAGTCTTAAAGATTTCTTCAAGTTGTTCAAAAACCACAGTGTATGCACAGACATTTACAAATGTGGTTCAAAACAGCTTAGTTTCCATGTATTTACTCAAGATAACTGCATATCTGACATAAAATAGCCTTTTTTTTTAAACTGAACAGAAAATAGGAGAAGCAATAGAACTCATAATGAGTCATAGATAATAGATAAAATTATCTTACCTCTGTAATGACTGCTATTTTTTTTTCCCTTGGCCTTACATAACCCTCTAAGTTCATAGGGAAGGTAGATATAAGATGGCAGAATAGTAGACAGAAGTACAGTGAGTTCCAATCCCTAACTCGTTCAAAAAGAATTAGAAAATGTGTCAGATAAAATCTAGATCAGGAAATTCAAGAGAAAAAAATCATAGGGAGTCACTTGTCTTATTAAATCAGCACAGGGAGACAAACAAGTCTATAGACACTAGAGGGGTAGTTTGGCCAAGAACACTCAGCATTCAGAATGCCAATGTCCAGAGACTTTGTCCATGCATAATACAAGATCCTGGACTCATAAACCAAGACATTGTTCAAACTAAGAGAAAAGCCACCAAATAGCAGCTTTGTTGCCCACTACCTATTTCAGGGATACAAAACCAGGTCCACTAAGGAAATGCATGCTAGGTGTCACAAGGAGAAAAAAGTTTTAAAGCCCTGTTTTAGACATCAAGGAGATTAAGTCAGTTGATATTGAAAGAAATTAACTCAGGATATTTACTGGGAGATCAAACACTGAAGCTAAAGCTTAAATTCTTGGGCACATAATTCACTGAAAACTCATTTTAAAAGAACCTGTTTGAGGGGGAGAGGATATTGTGAGCAAAGGAAAAGGGGAGGGCAAAGGAAGAAATAAATAGTATCATGAAAACAACAAACATGATCTAGGACAGATTTCAAGAGATAGTGGAGGACTAGGGTGCTATGGTCCATGGGCTCACAAAGAGTTAGACACAATGATTGAACAAAAATGAGGAATTAAGGAAAAGGATCAAAAAGCTATCCCAGCCATGATATCATAGTAAAAGAAAGACTTTAAATATTAAGACATCTCTTAAAGTATTCTCTTTCTCTTTCAATAGGGAATATCTTATTGGCTTATTTTTGCATCTCAAAAAGTGGTTTATATGTGTCAGGCACCATCCTGTGTGCTAGGAATGGAGAGAGAATATTTCTGCCAAATCGTTAAATGATTACCCTTCTTGAAAGAAAAGGAAAATTGTAAAGATAAAGGTTATAATAAAAAATGCTCCTTTTTTCAAAGATTTGCAGAGATATTTTGTTGTTGGGTTTGTGGATTTGGGGAACAGATAGATGTATATTGATGTATATTGCTTTGTGGAATATGAAACATTTTCCTGAATCCTAAAATAATTTTAAATATGATCTAATGGATAGTGAGGTGCTTATGGAGTTATTGATTTAAGTCATAAGATCAAGCAAGTACTCCCCAGTTCCCAAAAGCCAGGTTCACAAGTTGGCTATTGGAGCTCCTTGGGAAATGTAGGGTCTTTAACACTGAATAATTATAAAGCACTCAGAAGATCTCTTGTTCTATAATTCTTGGAGAATCCCAGCAAGTTTAGAAAGTTTGAATCTCAAAATGATGCAAGAATATAGCAAATAAATCAATCTCAAAAAAAAAAACTGAACTACGTACTACAAAATTTGATTTCCTAAACACATTGAACACTGTAGCTAAAATTAAAACATAGCAATCATAGCTAAGAAAACATTGGTGATTCCCACCTCAGTATACTAATATGACCGATAATATGGTAGGATCCTTCTAGGACCAGAAATCTAAAGAAAGAAAAGAAATTGTTTTGTCCACTGCATATGTCACCATTGCATATATGAATATTGTTCACTTTTGAGAGCTTACTTCATCTCTACATAAGCCTATAGGTACCTGAATAGAGAACAGATAGTCACATCTTAAGCAATGGATTGAAGGAGTGCATGGCATAAGAGGCATAAATTTACATCCTTTTTTTTTATCAAAATGTAGATGCAGTGATAATTTTGTGCCCAAGATTAGAAAAAAAAGCTGTAACAAAATAAATCTTAACTATCCAGAAAGATTAAAAACTGTATTAGCAAATAGTTTGTTACAATTTGTATCCGCAACTTTAAACACATCCTTGGGTATGAAAACTAAAGATAAGTGTGACAAATATTAAAGAGAATGTGAAAGTTGATTTACATAAACTCCAACATCTTAATATTCTTTACAAAGTTTTAGTACTCCAGTTGCTCTACAATATAACAAAGCAGGCCCCTCATATTACTTTTTTGCTAAGCAGAAAGCTTTCAGTTTAGTCTCCCATACTTGCAAATTATCATTCAACTCACTCAGGATTAACTTTCATTATGGTCTAGCCAGATATAAAGTCAATATACAGGCAAAACACTCTTTGTACCTAACTTAACTCAATATTAAAAAAGAAAAATAAATCCCATGCAACAAAACTATTTCTTTAGTGGTAAAATTCAGGAAGCACAAAACAATGCAGTTGATGATTTCAGCAATTTAAGGTCATGCTTTGGGACACAATGATCTTTCCAGAACTTTTTAAGGCATATCAGACTAAGTGATCACTGAAAACCACACACACACACACACACACACACACACACACACACACACACACACATCAATCAAAAAGATTTACTAAGATCCTAAAATGCATCAGTCAGTGTACTAGGGGCTAGGAATTCAAACATTAATGGAAAAATAGTCATTAATTTATGTGCACTATGGCTAGAAATAAAGGTTGGGTCCTCTTTCAGAAAGGCTTTAAAAATCAAAAAGAGGAGTTTGTATGGGAAAATGTGAGATTTAGTGAGTCCTGTAGGATTATTATCAGAGGAGTGACTTGCTCAACTTTGTGCTTTAGAAAAATCAGTTTGGAAGTTGTATAATAGATGAATAGAAGGGGGAAAGCCTTGGGACAGGAATATCACTTAGGAAGGTACTATACTATTCTAGATAATGACAAGAGTTGGAACAAGAGTGGTAGCTGAGTAAATGAAGTGAAGAGACAAGTGTGGGAGATATTGAGGAAATTGAAAGAATACTATGTGAAAACTAATTAATCTTGGGGGTGAGGAATAACTAACGGTGATATGCAAGAATAACAGTAAAGTTATGAATCTGATGACTGAAAGGATGATGCTACTCTTGCAAAAATAAGGAAGCTGAGAAGCAAGGTCTGTGGGGACTGGAAAAAATAATAGGTGGATTTGGGCATACTGATCTTGACATTGACAAAGAACAATCATTTGGAATGTTCAATACATGATGAAAAGCTTAAGAAACTGGAGCGCTTTGAATTCATCATTAGAGGAAACATGAACAAACCCATGTAAAATAATAAGGTCACTAAGAAAGAGCATGAACTTAAAAATAGTAGATTGGCATAAACAAAATGAGAGGGCATGATGGGACAATGATAATTCAGCAAGAGAAATTAAGAATTGTCAGGTATTGGGACAACCAAGAAAGAATTGAGTAACAAAAATACCGAGGAAAAAAAAAAAAACACTATGATAAATGAGGTAAGGCAAAATTATGTCCAGTATCACACAGAAGTCAAGAAGGATGTCTTTTGAGAAAAATCCATCAGATATACACATTAATAAATTATTATTGACTTTGAAAAGGATAGTTTCAGTTAACTGATGAGATTATATATCATATTATAGGGAGATAGTAAAGAATAAAAGAAGAGACAAGGGAGAAAAAATAAGAATAATATTGTTCTAAGACTTTTATTGAGTATAGAAAATTTAGAGTAAATGGGGAAAGACTGAATATCAGAGCTAAGGAAGAAGCTGATAATAATAATTTTAAAAAGGCTTAAAATGGGATGTAATCAACTAAAGGCATACATAGAGGATTTTACTTTTTTCAGGACCAGGGTTATATTAAATCTTGAACAGAGAGTAGAGGCAAAGCAGAAGAGAATAGGACAGAATGTCACTTATTTATGAGTTGAAAAAAAGAGAGCAGCCAAGGTAAGGAATAGGATAAAGAACCAACATGAGAAGAACAAAAAGATTCCTTTGCTAAAGTGGGATCAGATGTAATTACATAACATTAACTGGTCCTAAGCCTAGTCAGTAGTGTTTTTTGACATTGCCCAGCTCCATTTAGCAGAACAAGATTAAAATTACATAAATCTGGGAGTTAAAATAACCAGGGATTAGGTTTGACAAGTTTTAATCTGCAAGAAGACAAAGCATCAAGTGATTCAAAAGAAAAAATCACTACTCAGTTAATTTGGCTATAAGGACACAATTAGGAAGAGAAGAAACTAAAATCAGATTAAACATGATTGCCAAGTAAATTGTTGAGTGGTGTAGGAAATGGAGGTCCTGATACAAATAAAAAATAGGCTTAAGAAGAATGATGCATAGGAAATTTAGCAAAAAGTACTTGTCTTTCATTGAAATTTTGCCTCTTGAAATCAATATTTGAATTCCAAAATGTCTTTATATTAAGAAAATAGACAATCTTTCTTGTCCCGCTCATCACTACTTCTGTGTTTTATACTCATAACATATATGCAATATCTTCCCTTGCAACCTCAATATTTATATCTAAGAACTCTCCTATAACCTTTCCTACAAATTTAAAAAGGCATGAAATTGTCCCTTGACTTGCCAGTTAGAAATAAGCTCTCTATCTCATGTCTCTCTGAGCTTTGTTCTTCTCCCATACAGTTATCCTATTCCACTTTGAAATATCATCATGTACATATATTACTTATTCCCCTGACAGAAGCATCTTGAGTTCAAGAGATAATTCATTTTTTTAAGTAACTGGATTAGAATAAAGGCTAGTATAAAGCAAGTTCTTCATTTGTTTTGTCCTTTTCAATTCCTTTATTCCCATCCCCAAATACCTTGTAGACATTAATAATGGGTTGAAGAGGTATACTTTGGAAAATAATTCATGAGTATATGAGAATACATATGTTTGAACTCAAGAAACATTTTAACTAGGGCAAATGAATCAAAATCCAAACTGGGTTTGAGAGCAAATCCAATGGACATATTAATGAGAATCATTTCTCTAAAAGGTATTAAAATATGTAACATTAAAATGGAAACAAACTATAGGGAAATACATTTATTAAAACATTTAACTTCAGGTTAAAATCCCCTAAACTAGTTTCATCACTTCAACTTTAAAAATTAGAATTAAAGCAGAAAGAACTCATTTGTCCAGTGTCACAGAATGAGCCTCAACTAGAATTACCTGATATGTTATTTCCTTCATTTGGGATCTCTTTCTTTCCTTTTCAAATAGAGAGTAGAAAAAATTTTCTAGCCCTAGAACATGGTCAATGTCACTTTGGTGACAGAATAACTCCTCTTGGGTTTTTCTAAAATCTGAGAGCTACAATCTTCTTGCTGATCTATAGTTCTAATGGGTAACATATTTATTTTCACCCTCATCTCTCTTGAAGGGAAACTTCATACATCTTCCTAAAGAACCTGTCCTTTTTAGACCTCTGCCTTATTTCCATCACAGTCCCCAAATCAATTGCGAACTCACTGTTGTGTCTGCTCCATTTCTTTTTTGAGGTGTGTGTCACAGCTCTTTTTAATAGTTATTGCAGCATCAGAGCTTTTTCTCCTCACCTCAATGTCCTATGACTGCTATGTTAGTATCTGTCAACCCTTGCAATATGACATCATTATGCCAGACTTATGTGAAGATGGCAGCTGCTTCCTGGCTCAGTGGAGGTTTGCTTGGGGGCCTGTACTCAGCTAGTTCATTCACTTTGCCTTTCTGTGACTCCAAGGAAATCCACCAGTTCTTCTGTGATGTCCCTTCCTTTCTCAGGATCTCCTGTTCTAAGACACTTTGCAATTGATTTCATTAAGGCTTTTGGGCTTGGTTTAGGGATTCTTTGCTCTATTTCCATAGGTGTCTCTTATGGTCTCATATTCTCAACTGTGCTAAAGATTCTAACCACAGAGGGTAAATCAAAAAAAGCCTTTTCCACTTGCCTGCCCCACCTTATCGTTCTCACTGTTTATCTAAAGCCACAGGAGGAATCTGACTCAGTTCTAGATCTGTCATTGTCTCTGTTCTATACAGTGGTGCCTCCAACCCTAAATCCTGTCATCTACAATCTGAGAAATAAGGATATAAAGAACGCTCTGATGAAATTCATAGCCTGGAAATATTTCTCAAAGGAGCTAATATCAAAGCCTTTCCATGATCATATGCCTGTGTGTATGTATATATATTCCCACATATAAACACATATTTGCATATATATACAAGTATACATGTATTTGTGCATTTCATGTTTATACGCACATATATTTATGTTTATTATGGTATATATATGTATATATATGCTCACATATATATCATGTATATTGATATATCATTTAAGTATGTGCTTACTGACTTAATTTCATTGCTTTCATGTCCATATAAAGCTCACCAATTTAAAATGTTGATTCCTAGGTTGTCTAGAGAATCATAACAAGATGCTGTTAAAATTGTGTATACTCATTCTGGTCCTAAAAACAAAAGATTGCCACTTTTCTGAAAAAAAAAAAAAAAAAGTCGGGGGGAGTACTTATTTGAAAACATTGTATTTAAAGGTCCTCTGGTTAATTTATATCACCTGTATGGAATTTCAGAAAATATTATATGACTTGAAAACAGATGAAGGATTTTAAAGACAATGCACAACTTTCAGCAAAGCACCAAAAGTTCTTTACGTGTCATTTTTCCTTTATGGTTTTTAAAGGGTTTGCACAAATCTAATATTGAATTGCGACAATAATTAAGGAATAGTTAGGAAAGGTGTTTATCACCATTTTGTATTTAAGGATAAAAAATATTTTCAAGGTCAACAGTAAGTGATGGCACTGTGATTCAAATGTTTCATTTAATTTCAAGTCAGGTAATGTTTTCTTCTAGTCCATGTAGTCTGGCTATTAAATAAACAGTTGATATAGATTGATGGGAGGATATTCAACTATGTTATTTTTAAATAAACAAGTGTTTTTCAGAAAAGTATTAGTTTCTTGATTTTACCCTCAAATTTAAAGCAAAAGCATGGGAATCCAGGACTGGGAAGGATATCAAAAGATCGTTCTTCTATTCTAACCTATATCTGAATTTGAAATCCATATACACCAAACAAAGCAAGGTCATCCAAATTTCATTTAAATTTTGAAGACAAATTTCATGCAATGGTGATCCACTCCATTTTTGCAGGTTTTTTAATTGTTCAGACACTTTCCAAATATTTTCTCACTACAGTTTTTACCCATTGCTCCTACTTCTACCAGGCTATTAACTTCACTAAAATGTAATTTGTTTGGGCTTGTTATACTGGGAGCTTGAAAGAGCAAGTGAAACACAAATAACTGACAAAATCAATTATGTATTCTGATCATACCAATTTTAATATATAGAATCCCACTTAAAAGGTAAAAATCTTACAAGTTAACAGAAAAGTGAAACAATTTCTTTGCATTGCCATTAAAATACAGAAATACATTTTTGCTATTAATTTGTTATTCTAGAGACCACACCTTTATGTCCACATTGGAATAAAGCAAATATACATATATATATATATATATATTCAAGACCATACTTTAAGATGTTCAGCTAAGCCTGTATATTTAAATTTGAATTAAAAGTTTCTTTGAATATATAATCTTATAAAGGACACAGGAAAGGAGCCTTCACACTAAATTTTTCATATACACATACACACACACTCACACACATACAAGCATATTAGGTGATACTGTGGATAGAATGCTGGGCTTGAAGTCAGGAAGTCCTGATTTCAAATCTAGCATCAAAAATTCCCTAGCTATGTGAGCTTCAACAAGTTATTTAATATCTGTTTGCCTATGGATTGGTGATACACTTGAGAAGGAAGTGGCAAACTACAACAGTGACTTTATCAAGAAAATTCCATAAACCATGATCCATGGGGTAACAAATAATTGGATGTGACTGAATAAACAACTTATGTATAATAGTATATAGAATATTTCACTAATTTATATTATAGAAATACATATGAGCATATACTATATATTATATGACATTAAATATTAGAAATAGATTGGAATACTAAAAATACTACTTTTAAAAATATGGTCACATCTTTGGTTTGGGGGTGGGGAGGAGTTGGGAGAGAAAGAGATTTATGAACCATTATTGAACTATTTGAATGAATCCACTCCTTGTCTAGGCTTCTCATTTCAAAAAAATAAAATTTAAGAAGACAACAAAGTAATGAGAGTGAAGAATGATGTATCTGTAAAATCAGCTAGGAATTCAGAGTGGTCTACTAATAACTACAATGTCCAAAATACCAATGTATTATTTTGAGAATGGAGACAATATATAATTCCTTGTCTTCTATTCAATTAAAATGATAAAAAGACCAAGAGATGGGAAAGCTCAAAGAGATCAGGTAGAAAGGAAGGTATTCTCAAGTCAGACAATAGTGAAAATAGATAATTAAATATGTGATAAGGCTCTTTCTTGAATGTATACACCAAAATTGAAAACTGAAGTCAGTTGAAAGAGAAACTTGATATGGATTGTTTCATAAGCCAAGACTATATGTCCCACATGACAAAAGGAAGTGGAGACAAAAGTAATTGTCCTAGCCCTCACTATCATTGAAATCCAGCCATTTTGAAACTCCATATATTCTTCAATAAATTTTAGTAGGTCTTATTGAGAATTAATTGATTTTTTCTTTCACTTCCCTAATGGAGCTGCCTGTTTTCCACATAGCAATACAAATAATGATTGGCCATCACATATCAATAACCTCTCTGACTTACAATTTTAAGTCACTGTCTGAAAACACATGTTCACTTGAATTCATCAAAGACTACTAGAGGTTCATTGATATTATTCCTGCCAAAGACTTCTTTCTCAAGTTCATCTTTAAATAAGGGAAGACTATCAAATGAATTCATATGCAAGAGATATGAAAAAGCCTAGTGGTCCTTAGGTTAGATCAGCAAGCAGGAGGATCTTTTAAATATTATTTCCATTTGTAAAACCATTTCTGCTCCATAACTGATAGCTGTGTCTATTGAAAAGACACCTGAAGAAGGAATGGTCAGATCTTCCATTCATAAGAATAATTTCCTGGATGGCAGCTGTAGGCTGGAAACAGAGAAGATCAAAAGTCACACTGTTTCAAAAATAGTTGGACAAAGTTCAGCACTATCTGTAAGTTTAAGGGGAAGTATTGATTGATGTAGACGTAGGAGTTTGACTTGTCTGGCACATGAAGTCTCCTATCTCCCCTGTACATTGCTGCTTCATGTAGGCTGTTAATTTTAATCATTTGGGGGAAAAAAAAAACTTGTCCTTTAGTCTTTTCTCTTCACTCACACAGTTATCATCTTAATCTAGACTTTCATCACCTCTAGCCTAGGCTACTGCAACAATCTCCTACAAGGCTTCCCTGATTCAAGTGTCTCGTCACTGAAGAACTTTCTACACACAACTAACAAAATTTTACTTAAGAGAAAATCTGATAATGTCACTATGTAACTCAATCAATTCTCCTACCTTTTTATTGCCTAGATGATGAAATATAAACTCCTGAATTCATCTTTTAAAACACTTTATAAAGATCTGAACTCACACCAATTTTTCTAGGCTTTTTAAATATTACTCCTTAACTGATACTTTGGTCAGGTGAATTGACCTTCACTCTGTTCCCCAGATACAATCAATACTTCATCAGCTTTCTCCATGCTTTTGCACTGAACATTTTACATGTCCTAAATTCAGTTAGGTGAATTGACCTTCACTCTGTTCCCCAGATACAATCAATACTTCATCAGCTTTCTCCATGCCTTTGCATTAAACATTTTACGTGTCCTAAATTCAGTCCTTCATTATCTCTGCCTCATGAAAACCCTTGACTTTTTTTTTATGATACAGAACAAGCAACATTTTTTGAATGAAGCCTTTTCTAATCTCCACCCCCCCATGTACTCCATCATAACTCAGCATGTATTTAAGCAGTGTTTATATTATTATTTATTCTCTTTTTATTTGTATTACAAAGATTTATTAATCTAACTTTAGAATATAAGCTTCTTGAGACATTCTTTGTGATTATCTCATTACAACTTATTTCACTTAGCACATAGTAGATACACAATAAATACTTTCTGAATAAATTATTTATTCTCATCTTTTTTCTTGTCTTCTAATCTACCTGAATTTTAATGTTCTTCTTTGTGAGCTGTAGTCATATCCTCTGAAAAGAACATGAACTTGAAGTTCCCTCTTCATCTTCTATAAAAATTTCATTTTTCTCAGAAAAGTCATCACAAATAAAGAGCAAGCTTTTCATTATTTGCTTTATTTGTTTAAACTCTAGCTACACAAATACACAAGGAAAAATAAAATGTTATATTATTGGCTAAAAGAGAGGAAAAATCCTATAAATGGGTAATGATTATTCATTGAAGGACTCCTAGATGAGTTTTGAAAAGCTAATAATCAAGATAACATACACATCTATCAAAGTAGTAGAACATAAAATATGACCATGAAAATCATCAGTATTTTCTTTTGAAACTAAATAGCTACTCACCACTTGATATGAGCTTAAGAAAAATGAATTTAGTCTTAAATATTTCTTCAAGAATGATATCTCTTAATGCAAATTAAAGCAACTATGAAGTACCACCTCACAACTATCATATTGGCTAAGATGACAGGAAAAGATCATGATAAATTTTGAAGAAGATGTGGGGAAACTGGTGTTGGTAGAAATGTTGGTGGAGTTATAAACTAAGCCAACCATTCTGGAGAGCAATTTGGAACTATATTCAAAAGGCTCTAAAATTGTGCCATATCCTTTGATCCAACAGTGCCATTATTGAGTCTGTATACCAAAGAGATCATAAAAGAGGGGAAAGAACTCACATGTGCAAAAAATGTTTGTAGCAGTCCTTTTAGTAGTGGCAAGAAGTTGGAAATTGAGTGGATGCACATGAGGAATATTGAGGAATAGCTGAGTAAATTGTGCTATATTAAAGTAATGGAATATTTTTGTTCTCTTAGAAATGATGAACAAGATGATTTTTTTATAACTTTTTATTAACAAAACATATGCCTAGGTAATTTTTTACAACATTATGCCTTGCACTCACTTCTGTTCTGACTTTTCCCTTCCTCCCTTCACCCCCTCCCCTAGATGGCAAGCAGTCTTATACATGTTAAATATGTCACAGTATATCCTAGATACAATATATGTGTGCAGAACTGAACAGTTTTCTTATTGCACAGGAAGAATTGGATTCAGAAGGTATAAATAACCCGGGAAGAAAAACAAAAATGCAAACAGTTTACATTCTTTTCCCAGTGTTCTTTATCTGAGTGTAGCTGTTTCTGTCCATCAATAATCAATTGGAACTGAGTTAGATCTTCTCTTTGTCGAAGATATCCTTCCATCAGAATATATCCTCATACAGTATCATTGTTGAGGTATATAATGATCTGGTTCTGCTCATTTTACTTAGCATCAGTTCATGTAAGTGAACTTTCCGTGTTCATGCTGCTGGTCATTTCTTACAAAACAATAATATTCCATAACATTCATATACCACAATTTACCCAGCCATTCTCCAATTGATGGATATTCGTTCATTTTCCAGTTTCTAGCCACTACAAAAAGGGCTGCCACAAACATTTTGGCACATACAGGTCCCTTTCCCTTCTTTGGGTAAGCCCAATAGTAACACTGCTAGATCAAAGGGTATGCACATTTTGATAACTTTTGGAGTATAATTGCAGATTGCTCTCCAGAATGGCTGGATTTGTTTCACAACTTCACTAATAATGCATCAATTGAACAAGATAATTTCAAAAAAGCCTCATGAGACTTACATGAACTAATGCTGAGTGAAGTGAGCAGAACCAGAATACTGACAGACACAATTCTCAGAAATACAGTAAACCAAGACAATTCCAACTAACGTGGGACAGAAAATGACATCCACATCTATACAAAGAAATATGGAGATTGAATGAGGTTTGAAGCATACTTTTTTCACTTGTTTTTCCTAATTTTTCCCTTTTGTTTTGATCTTTCTTTCACACCATTACTAATATGGATATGTGTTTATAACAGTTATACAGATATTACCTAAACGAGATTGCTTGCTGTGTTGGAGAGAAACAAAGGAAGGGAGGAAGGAAAAAATTGGAACTCAAAATATCACAAAAATGAATGTTTAAAACTATCTTTTCATGTGATTGGGGAAAAAATAAAATAGGAAATAAAAAATAAATAATAAAATGGGGAAAAAAGAATCCTGGATTTAAAGACAGGACTTATTAAATTTTATGCCTTTCTTTGTTATTAGGTGTAAGATGTAAAGTCACTGAAATTTGCTGAGTTTCCATAATCTTCCCATAAAATGGGGATTATCTTTTCCTAGCTACCCTGGTAAGTTGTTGTGTGGTTCAAATGAATTAATATATGTTAAGATCCTTTGGAGCTATATGATATGATACAAAATTACTGTCACAAAACTCTTCCAATGGTGTTCCCTTTTCTCCGCCTTTTTGAAAGATCACTCTCTGGTCACCTAGAACAAAGTTCTGCTAGCTTAATCTATTAGCTGAATTAAGCTGTCATTTTACTGATTTCTCATTCACCAACAAAACAACTCAGGGTAGTATAGCATAATAGAAAATTGCTCTTGAAATCAAGAAGACCTGAGTTCATGTCATCTCATACAAATCTGAGAAAGTTACTTAAAACTGTATCCCAGGAAGTTCTCTAAAATTGTGTGTTGTAGGAAGTTGCTGCATTGTATCATAGGTCCAGACTAAAAGAGAGAAACTATGTGACTGAATTTATCAAATCAACCCATTATCTTAGAATACAATAGACAATAAAGAAGTAGATGATGAATACAGGTAAACTGAGACAATTTATGACACTAAAATAGGTGAATGCAAGTCATTTCAGGGCACACAAGATTGCTAGAAATGGAGTCAGGGTTTTGAATAAAGAAGCAGCTAGGTATAGTGGATAGAGTGCTGGAACACAGTCAGGAAAATATGGAATCAAATCTTGCTTTAGAGGCTTTAGATTCAAGCAACTTAATTTCATGTGGAGACAGCTGCTCATTAATCAAATGACTATGTATTCATTTCAGTCATATCAGGCTACTGACCTCTTTGGGGTTTTCTTGGAAAAGATAAGATATGCTTCAGAAATATTGCTGACCACTGCTAGAATGACAGTTGGAAAAGCTAATACATCCCAATTCTTCTGACCATTATTCTTTATTCCTGGTCTATCCATGATATTTCATACAGAATGCCTAGATTAAACATTAATCTTATTCCTGTGCAATATCCCTGACCACTCTTTGCTGGTAGACTTGGCTGGGCCATTTAGGAGAGTCATGCATCTAAAAAGTTACTGCCAACCTCTTTACCCTTCTCTCCCTTATGTCTATTTCTGACATCATGACTGAGAATAAAGGTTTGGAATGCTGTGCCTATCAGTTTAGATGACCAAGTTGTTCAGTATTTGTACAAAAGTTGGAGTTTAGCATAAGAGAAGAGAACAGAGGGAAAATAGGTTCAATTATAAAAAGGTTTTAATCATTCTGTAGAACAATGGAGTGAAAATATAGGAATATTCAAGCCTCTTCACACTCATTAGGAGACTCCATATCATTTGCTATTGTGTTGAAAATGAGTGGCCAACCTTGCTTTGCTATTCAACTCTATTATATTCCTAATAGACTAAGTGTCCATAAGAATAGTATTACCTAATCCAGACCATATACCTTATTGATATTCTGTCAGTTCCCAAAGGGTTCTTCTTCTCAGGCTACATGTTATGTCAATAACTAATACATACTAGGATCTCAAATATGTGAGAAGAGGTGGGATTCTATATTCTTTGTTCTGGCCATCCAAATGGCTACATATTTAAATCAATAAGTTTATTACTACTAAATAATAGGACCCAGAACTAGCTACATAACAGGATATAGGTAATTGCTACCTGATAGCAAGTATCAGGTGCTAGACACCATAATATAAAATAATAGAATAAATATGCCATCCATTTTTCTAAACAAATGTTTAATGACCACTACATAACTTGGAGATGGAAAGAAAAAAGAATATTTCTGTCCTCAGTATGTTATAATTTACCTGAAACTTTTTTTGAATTCTAAATAAAAAATATATGACTAGTAACATTGTTTCCCATCATAAACAAAAAATATATATTATTTATGTATATATTTATGTGTGTGGATACATATGACAAGCCCTCATTATAAGACAAGCATGTTACGACATGACAATTAAAATTAGAAATAATCATCATTTCATGTGTCACAGAGTATTTTTCTTCTATACTGCCTGTGTGGTTGCCTGTGTGATATAATTTAATGAGTTTAAGAGAGTTTCCTGCCCTTCCTCACCAAATATTCCCATCAAACTCTGAATTGCTGCTTAAACAACCTAATCAATACTTACTTCCAAAGTTGTAGAATCTTAAAATTTGAATGGACTCCAAGTTAGTCAACTTCTACCTGAAACATGAATGTCTTCTATCAAATTCAAAAAAAAAAGTAGCCATTTAGCCTCTGCTTGCACAACTCAAATAATGGAAAAAGTGTTAAGTTAGATCTAAGATGGATGATTTTTTACATGAATTGAAACAGTTCTGCCTGGGGGAAAGAATGAAGTCCATCCCAACAATCTCTGAAGGGCCCCTTTCACTTCTCTATTCCTGAAGGAATAAATAATTGGGTTGAACATAGGGATGATGACAGAATAGAGGGCAGTGATAATTTTGTCCCTTCCCAAAGAGAGATTGGAAGTTGGACGAATGTAGGTGTAAATTACAGTGGAATAGTAGAGAGAGACAACAGTAAGGTGAGAAGAACAGGTGGAAAAGGCTTTCTTCTTGCCCTCAGAGGAGCGAATCCTCAGAATTGTTCTAATAATGCATCCATAAGAAACCAGGATAAGAGAACAACTCCCCACCCCAAATATCACATCTGCACAGAAAGCTAGAGCTTCATTGAGATGGGTATCAGAGCATGACAGCTTCAGGATGGGTGGCAGCTCACAGAAAAAGTGGTCAATGATGAGAGAGCTGCAGAACGATAAGGGGATTGCCAAGCTGGTATGGACTGCTGAGTTACTTATGCCAATGGCCCAGATGCTGACTGCCATCCCAATGCAGACATGATTACTCATGATCATTGGGTAATGGAGGGGATGGCAGATGGCAGCATAGCGGTCAAATGCCATGAGGGCCAGGAGGAGAGCTTCTGAGACTAAGGCCCATGTGAACACATACATTTGAGCCATGCAACCTACAAATGAAATGACAGTCTTCTGGGACAAAAGGTTGGCTAACATCTTGGGCACAATTGTAGATGTACACAAGAGGTCAATGGCAGACAAGTTGCCCAAAAGGAAGTACATGGGTGTGTGAAGCTGTTGACTGAGATAGATGGTGAAGAAGATGAGAGAGTTTCCCAGCAGAGCAGTTACATAGATGCCCAGGAAGAACACTAAGAGAAACAGGCGTAGCTCTGGAAGGCTGGAAATTCCCACCAATATAAATTCCATTTCCATAGTCTGATTCTTCATCGTAATAAACTGAAGACTAGCCTTGAAAAGAAGTCAAAGGAATAATGAACTAAATTCACCCTCTTGATTCAGATCAAGTCATTTCAATAAGTACTTTAACACTTTTTTTATTCTGGATTATAAAATGCCTTTTTAAGCATGACACCATAGGAGAGTAGAGCCTATACTTTATATGACCTTTTTAATCTCCTATATTTATTTATTAAGCCTATCTTGAGGAATTCTATATGCATAGTATTGTTGCAGGTTCAATGGACATTTAAAAGAAAAGGAGTATCAAGAAACATCTCTCTTCTCTAAGAACTATCAATCTGACATATTTGAGAAGATAAATACATTCATAGACAAAGTTATGCAACAGGGGAAAATAATATAATTGAGCACCCAAAGGAATGCTTTAATAAAATACATTTATATAGTAAGTTTGGTTATACAATGTTTTACCTATTTTATTTTTTCACCATAATCCTATGAGATGATAATTTCCATTTTATAAATTAGGAAATCAAAGTTCATAGACCTTCTCAAACCTTCCTGAGTTCACAGAAAAAATTCATGCAGTTACTTGGGAGAAGAGACAGGAGTAATTTTATTTTTTAATTCAAATGCCTTTTACCATACAATGCTGCTGTAATAATTCAGAGGAGGAGGAGAACAATGTGTAGATGTTTAGAGTGAAAGTCACAAGGAAGAGGAAAACTTGAACTGGACCTTGAATTAAAAGATGAGTAGGATTTGGCTAATCAAGGAGTTGAGACTTATGAGAGCCAAGAATCAGAGTTAGAATGAGAAAGGACTGTGTAGGGAATTCTGGTTCAAAAGCTTTTTGGTTTAAAAAAAGAAAAGAAAAGAAAAGCTGAGGCATTTGAAGCACTGAATACATCTTCTTAACATATGGTAAGTAATCCATAAATGGATTCTATATAAATGAAACAGTGAAATTAACAGAGAGCAGAAAATTTAGTTCAGCATCCTATTCAAGTCATAGTCAAGTCATAACCCATTTAAAAAATGCAGAATTGTTATTACTTTCTATAAAATATATATGTAAATATATTCTATAGAAAATATATTTTAAGTGATTTTGAGTCTTAACATCCTTAAGGAAAAAATAAGGGATTGAAGCTATTTATTCCATACTACACTGTATCTTCTCTGAATCTTAGTTACCATGTATGCAAGAAAGGTAACATATACTTAATAAAAAATATTTACAGAAGTATTAGGAGAATCAAAAGAGATAACATAAAAATCTTTATAAATAATAAAAACCCCTATAAATCTGAACTACTCCTAACCCTAATAATAGGGTTCCTACTTAACATAGTACTTAGCATACTAAATAAAATAGACAAAGGCACAAATTAATTAACAATAAGGACAGATAAGACTCACCTATGCAGAAGACTGTCACTTTTCCTTTTATGAAGGTGCTCTGTAAAAACAAAAAAGGCTTTCAAAAAATACTCAACTCTATATATATGACAGTTACCATTATCATCATGAAATGGATATCAGAAGAGAAGACACAAAGAAAGCAATATTATTAAATTTAATACATTTCCTTTAAAAAAAAAGAAAGGAAGTAAAAATTTATATTGTTTCATAAGTCTTTCTTTTTCTTTGTGTATTGGCAAGTTTGCATTTACTTATAACAAAGTTTATAATAAATGAGAAAATTCTGTTTTTAATAGGATGACTAAACAGATATATCTATAGGATCACATCATGAAGTGCTTTATGAGAGCAGTTGCTGCCAACTCTTAAGTTGAGCTTATCACATAAGCTAAAAATACAATAGCAGACAAAATGCCATGGAGTCCTCCTGATTTTGAAGGCCTTTTCTTCTACCACTATTAAACCTTCTACCTTTTTCCCAAAGTCAGACTAGTGGGAGCCATAAATTTCCTTGGCTACCTGTTCCAATTTTTAATAATTTTCAGTAGTAGTTTTTCCCTTATATTTATCTGTTCCTCACAGTTCAACTGAATTCTATTCATTTTCTCTGTCCTTGTTAGAGATGAAGAAATAGTAAGGCATCAATATTTAGAGCTGTCCTGGTTTATAAAGGGTTCTTTCAAACCAGTGGACACTGTAAAAAAGAAAACCACAGACAACAAAATTAGAAGTGATCTTGGCATATCGTTTAGTCAAGTTTCTTATATATAGACAAATAAAATTTTAAACTGCTGGACATGAGGTTGTCTATTCTCTTTCTGAAGGTCTTCAGGGACAGAGATTTCACACTCTCCATTGGGAGCCCATTATCTTGGTTTATCACTCTTAATACTCTTTATTATTTCTAAATGATGTATGTGTGTTTCTGGCTTCTCATATATTATTATATATATAACTTCTTTGAACTTGAATTTCCTCTTCTATAAAATGGAAATAATAATCCTTAAAGCACAGGTTACAGGTGACTAAAAAGAGGTAAGATATTTGTGAGGTTTAAAGCAGAATATTAATCAATCAACACACATTAATTAGGTACCTATTGTTTGCCTGGGCACTGGGGGTAAAAATACAAAGAATAGAACAATCTCTATTCTAAAAGAGCTTATGTCCAAGCAGATAAAGCAACAAGTACATATATGTCTATACAAACTAATATAAAAAGAATCAACAAAATAAATACAAAGTAGCTAAACATAAAATTATTTGGAAAGGAGGGCACTAGCAGTTGGAGAGATCAGAAAAGGTCTGGTATAAGAAATTGTGCTGGAAATAAATCTTAAAGAGAGAGATTCCAAAAGGCCTAGATGAAGAAGAAATGCATTCCAGGCAAGGGAAATGATCAGTTCAAGTGTAAGGTTGTGAAAGTATCATATTTGAGGAACATAGGAAGTATTCCCTATAGAATGTGGGAGGTAGAATAATGTACAATAATGCTGGAAATATAGGTTGGGATCAAGTTGTGAAACACTTTAAAAAACTATTTTCTTTTCCTAAAGGCAATACAAAGTCTGTAGAGTTTAATAAAGGAGAAAATGATATGAAAAGATCTCTTTGGTTAGGATGTGCTAGTAAATAGTTGGCAACTGTCTCTCCACAAAAATAAATAAATAAATAATGCTGGGCACATTTTAAAACTTAATCTGCTTATTATAAATTTTTCCATTATTTTATTTCTGGACAATAAAGTAATAAATTAAACTTTTATTTGTACTGGTTGTTGATTTCTGAAGTGAAAATGCTCACCCTAAAAGTTTAACATTCTGCTCTCTGCTTTTCCCCAGCCAGCTAGTCACCTATTCAGTATTATTGTACAGGATAAAATGGACTTGTAGAAAGTCTTCAGGGTGGAAAACCAATTATCAGATCATTGCAATAATCCCAAATTAAAGTGGTTATTATGTAACCAAAGAGAAAAGGTCAGTAAAAATGACAAATTTTGACAATTTCTAGCTATTATTATAAGACCAAAGCCAAAAGAAAATCTCAGAAATTTTTTTAAAAATCTTTTTAATTTGAGTGGTTTTTACAAACCTGCTTTTTTTTTCTTAATTATGCCTCCAAAGAGAGATTAGACATGCAAAGATTTAAATAGTCAACTGATATCTGTAGGAAAAGAAACTGACCAGCTCTATTTAGTTAATTTTCTTCCACTTTCAAAGGGCTATCAATAGTAAGAACACTTTCTACAAAGTCTAAATGTTGTGAAATTATAAGAATAGCAGGAAGACCAGATGCTAGAAGATTTCTTTTAGTTGTTGGGATACCATGAAGGATAATGAATGGCTGTTTTTCATCCTACATACACCTTAAAAAAAAAAAAAAAAAACAGATAAAGTTGAAATCACTTTTACTTGTAGCCACTCAAATGAAAAGCCCAAAAAATAGTTTCTGGGTAATAAGTAATCAATTTATTAATTAGGCTAGAAAATAATCAGTAAATTGAAGGTCAGTGGTCTCTCTCAGGATAACCAAAAACCCCATATTGAATGTTTAAATGCCTTTGGGAAAGAAGTTGTCCCTGGAATGAAAATCAACTCTGATTGGTTAATAATTAATAAGGGGGGTGAATATATTAATGAGGAGGTAGGCAAAAGTCATCAACTCTTCTGGCTGAGGACTTAGCTTAATGAGATTCAGGTATCTCCAGATATCTAGACAAAGGGCTCCATCTCCACCCAGAGAACTTTAGTTGTTGAACAATAGGGCAAAATTCACCTGAATTAGATTCTCTTTACCATTAGTTGGGGTAATTCTCTTCAAAATTAAGGAAAATATTTTATTGTCAGACCTGTCCTTCACAAAAACTGGGTTTTGAATGAAGAAGTAAAAGGCTGGTGGGGGGGGGGGGGAGGGAAAGGGGGAACCTAACAATCTGATATTAATCATCAAAAAGAACATCTAGGCATGGACCCACACTTAACACCATATACCAAGATAAGATCAAAATGGGTCCATGACCTAGGCATAAAGAACGAGATTATAAATAAATTATAGGAACATAGGATAGTTTATCTCTCAGACTTGTGGAGGAGAAAGAAATTTGTGACCAAAGATGAACTAGAGACCATTACTGATCACAAAATAGAAAATTTTGATTACATCAAATTAAAAAGCCTTTGTACAAATAAAACTAATGCAAACAAGATTAGAAGGGAAGCAACAAACTGGGAAAACATCTTCACAGTTAAAGGTTCTTATAAAGGCCTCATTTCCAAAATATATAGAGAACTGACTCAAATTTATAAGAAATCAAGCCATTCTCCAATTGATAAATGGTCAAAGAATATGAACAGACAATTTTCAGAGGATGAAATTGAAACTATTACCACTCATATGAAAGTGTTCCAAATCATTATTGATCAGAGAAATGCAAATTAAGACAACTCTGAGATACCACTACACACCTGTCAGATTGGCTAAGATGACAGGAAAAAATAATGATGAATGTTGGAGGGGATGCAGGAAAACTGGGACACTAATGCATTTTTGGTGGAGTTGTGAACAATTCCAACTATTCTGGAGAGCAATCTGGAATTATGCCCAAAAAGTTATCAAATTGTGCATACCCTTTGATCCAGCAGTGTTTCTATTGGGCTTATATCCCAAAGAAATACTAAAGAAGGGAAAGGGACCTGTATGTGCCAAAATGTTTGTGGCAGCCCTGTTTGTAGTGGCTAGAAACTGGAAAATGAATGGATTCCCATCAATTGGAGAATGGCTGGGTAAATTGTGGTATATGAATGTTATGGAATATTATTGTTCTGTAAGAAATGACCAGCAGGATGAATACAGAGAGGTCTGGCGAGACTTACATGAACTGATGCTAAGTGAAATGAGCAGAACCAGGAGATCATTATACACTTCGACAACAATATTGTATGAGGACATATTTTGATGAAAGTGGATTTCTTTGACAAAGAGACCTAACTGAGTTTCAATTGATAAATGACGGACAGAAGCAGCTATACCCAAAGAAAGAACACTGGGAAACGAATGTGAACTATCTGCATTTTTGTTTTTCTTCCCGGGTTATTTTTACCTTCTGAATCCAATTCTCCCTGTGCAACAAGAGAACTGTTCGGTTCTGCAAACATATATTGTATCCAGGATATACTGCAACATATCTAACATATATAAAACTGCTTGCCATCTAGGGGAGGGGGTGGAGGGAGGGAGGGGAAAAATCGGAACAGAAACGAGTGCAAGGGATAATGTTGTAAAACAAAATTACCCTGGCATGGATTCTGTCAATATAAAGTAATTATTAAATAAAAATTAAAAAAAAAAAAAAAAAAAAAAAAAAAAGCTCATTGGAGGACTTAGAATTGAAATCTAAATCTGCTTTTGTCCACTATACATTGGACAAGTTCACCTCCCTCAGTTTGCTCATCTGGAAAATAAAAGGGTGACTAGTGTTTTAGAGCCATTACAATTCTAAGTCTCATGACCTATAAGAGGGTGTCACTGGCTCACAAACTAGTAAGCACCTCTATAATACAAAGTTCCAAAAAACAATTTTAAAAAGCAAAATGGTACTATTTTCAACACTTTCACCATCTGTTCAACTAAAAAGGCAAATTTATTCCAGAAAAAAATGTTCATGGCTATGAGGGATGATGGATACAACACAGGAAAATAAATGTTCAATTTGAGTAGTAAAAAAAAAAAAAAAAAAAAAAGAACATCTATGGGTCTTGCATATTAAATTGATTATTAATATAATAAGAAAATAATCATTTTTCCCAGTAGCAAAAGAAATTATACCTCTGACAACATAGTGTATTAGTCAAAATAGTCTCCAAAAATAGTCAAAAAACTTGGGATTTCTTCCTAAATGTATAGTTTACTAGCTGTGTGATATTAGGTATTTTTTCTTATTATTTATTATTATTATTATTAATCTAAATTATTTAATCTCTCTGACTTTCAGTGTTCTTATTATTTATTATTATTATTAATCTAAATTATTTAATCTCTTTGACTTTCAGTGTTTTCATCTGCCAAATGGAGATGATGATACTTTCTTTCACCATTAAGCTTACTGTTGCAAAGATCAATGAGATAATGGACATTAAGTTTATCGTAAACCATGAAACATTATGTAAATATGAGTAGCTGTTATTATTATCATTACTATTATTTCAAATTGAAAACACAGGCCATTCACCAGAAAATGAACATCATCCTTCATGGATCATCCTCTCTATGATACTCTCTAATTGTCCATGTCCCCCAAAGTTTTTTCTTTTTGCTCTCTCCTTCCCTTTCCCCCACCCCAATCCTTCCCATCTCCTTCCATCCTTTTTCCCCTTGTTCCTTATCCTCCCATTATATTTGTGTGTAGGACAAGACTACTGGTTCAAATACATCAAGGAGTTTTTCAAGGTAAAAATAGAAAGGAAGTTTATTACAGATTTGTCCTGATTAGTCAGGACAAATGACCTTATATTCTAAGTCATTACAACCACATCTTTAGGATTACTAAATTACCTTATATGAGAGTTTCAAGTTTCAATGCCAAGGGGGACCCAACTTAATCCCACAAAAAAAAGATACCACTCCTTGTAAACCACATGATCTCTGGAAAAAGAAAACTGGCCCTCGTGCAGAACTAACCTTCACTCAGTCTTTACAATACTGTCTCCATCTTGTGAGACAGCTTTCACAGTTCACTTCATTCAATTCCCCTCTTTCTTTCATCATTTGAAATCTTCTCACATCAAATGTTCTCAACTTCGTGATCAGTTTCATTTTCAGGATCTGACCTATCCTCTCAGGCTCTAATTTCCACCCTTACCTCTTGAGCACCATTGATCCCACTAATCCCATGACTATACCTTCTATTTTAATGATTTCTGAACCATATTGGTAATAAATTGCATCCATACAGGAGGGATATAACTCCACTGATGGCTATCAGGAGAAACCATAAAGCCTGTCTCCAACAGGCTCCTCCAAACCAAGACTAACAAGAGGTATTAAAAGGTGAGGTCCAAGTTTGAATCTGAACATGTGCAAATTGTCTGAGGTCTTTGGTTATATCTTGTACCAAGATAATAGTATTTTCTCTTGGAAACATATTCTCATAAGAATATTAACTATGAAATCATCCAGACAGTTTCTTCCCTTCCTTGTCCTTCATTCTAATTATTTTGGATAATACAGATTGGGAATAGGAGGAACTCCAATCTCCCAAGTTAAATACTTTCCCCATTAGGTACTTAAGATCATCCACAACCCGTTCCCAACCTACAAGTTCTACCCACACATTACCCCCCCCCTCCACAAACATTATACTCCAATTATATTGACTTTTCACTGTTCCTCATGAACACTTCATCTTCAGCCTCTATATGTGTGCCCTAGCTTTTTTAGGGTCTGAAATGTAACCTTCTCTTCTTCATGTTTATCACTCAGAATATTCAGTTTCCTTGAAGGTTCAGAGCTAAAGCCACTTGCTACATTAAGCCTTTCCTGATGCTTATCAGCCACAAGTGTCTTCCTCATATATTCACTTTTACCTATTTTGTAAAATACCTATACATGTACATACCGTGTCTCCCCACACATACTATATTTCAAGTTTTTTGAGAGCTGGAATTATCCTTGTTTTTGTCTTTGTAGCTCTCATGCCTGGCATATAGTAGGCATGTTGAGGTTGGGAAGGGGACCCCAAAAGTTTGGGGTCACAGAGCAGTGTCATGAAGTATTTCAAAAAATTTTATAGGCTTGAACCCATTTCCTGGTCAAGAGGCAAAATTTTGTTGTAATTATAACACCACTCAAAGTGGGCTAATGTTATGAGCCAGAATTTGATACAAGGTGATAACTCACTGGAATTGATGGAAGCAATGTTTGGGTGCTTGGGTTTGCACCTTTGAGGGTTCACACATTAGCTCACACACATTAGTACATACTTTTGGGAGATGCACAAGTCAGTATTCAGTATGAGATTCATGAATTCACACCTCCCATAATCCCACTCTCGAAGGAGGAATCAACCTTTGAGTTTACACCTCTAAAAGAGCATATCGGTCAGTCAGTCAGTCAGTCACTTCAGAAGATTGCCAGGAGTCGGAGTTGAGCTAGAGGCAGAAGCTGGCAGACAAGCTGCAAGAGTTCTTCGAACCAAGGAAGGAGATAGACCTCTAAGAAAACTAACTGGGCTAATTCGGAAGAGACAATAAAAGACTGTACTTAAATCCCTGGCTGCATTTGAGGTGATTATTACTTTGAACCGAAATTAAGGCTGCCTCCAGAAACCTCCCCAAGAAACCTGCTCACAGAGAATCATCATATTATAAAAAAAGAAGAGAACACCACAGGCTAAGTTCCAAAAGAATTTAGCAAAGTACTAAGAGAGAAGAGACAGCTTTATTCAGCTTTCTATCATTGACATGCTAATTCTTTGGACCAGGGGTTGGTCTCCAGAATTTGTTTCTCACTGACTAATAGATTATCACTATTGTCTCAGAAGTATGGTTCTTAGGACTAACCTGGGGCCAGAGGCTATCTGATAGTCAGCAATGAATTGAGGAGTAGTCTATTCAGAATCAGACAGATTATGTCTAAAAAATCCTGCTACTTGTTCTTCATGTATCTGGCCTCTCCTTTCTCCAATTCATATTCTATATAGCTGCAAGATTGTGTGTAGTCCTCCCCCCAAAAAAAATCTATGTTTCTTTCACTTGAGAATCTTCAATGGCTCTCAACTATCTATTAAGACTTGTCATGTTATCCGTCATCCATATTCCATTAGTAATAGTCTACCTATGGGCAGAAAATATCATTGATTCCATCCAGGAAAGAGTAATCCAAGAGAAAGGAAAGCTTCTGACTTCTCCTGAGTCTATCTAGATGCCATGTGAATTGCATCACCATTTCAGAATACCTCTAATGTTTTGGTCTCAGAACTTAAGGAGCAATTACATTAGAAATATAAAGAAAACTTCCAGGGGAACTTATTATTATTCTATGTAATATTATGTAACTATCAAATGAGACAATATGTATTAAAAAAAACTTTGGAAAACATAAAGAACTAAGTAAATATTATCTAATATTACTGTTATTATTTATGTATTATACTTAGATCCCAGTGCCTCCTCTTGAAAAGGGTACAGTACCCATGATCAGGGATATCTTAGCCTCTAAATTCCTGCTAGCAATGGTTGAGAAATAGCTTTCTAGTTCTCCTACAATAGTCCAGCTACAGACCTTTTTTAGGGACTAACATGAGTCTGCTCTGATTTTTGATATCCAATATTGCAACATGATGTAAGTTGATATATTTATTCTTGTGAAATGGGCACTCAGACAAGGATCAAATTAGATTACCATTAGACTTGATACCTTCTCTTCCCATGGATTAACTATATTCTGAGTGGCAGTGACATTTGGACTTTATCATAGACCTGTCTGTCCAAAAGAATGACATGTTTTAGTTTGTGATAGAGATCTCTTCAGGCTTCCCTCCAGATTTTCTCTACTACAACCCTGCTTGCATATCTTCCCACCCTCTTTTTTCAGCTTGCTTTTATATATTCTCTTCCCCCAATTAGGATATAAGTTCCTTGAGAGTACAAATTATCTTTCTTTCTATTTACATGATATTACTAACACTTGACATACTGAGTGGCATGTAATACTTAATAAATGCTTATTGAGTTGACTATGTTGACAATACTTTACCTTTACTGTGAATTGATTTTTCTTTTTTTTTTTTTTTTGATGATTTTTTTATTCTGTCTGTAATAAATAGCAAATAAAATGAACATTTCCATTATGGATTGGTTTTCAATGATAATATCTGCAAATTTTTATATAATTCTCTATCTTTTTCTTAAGCCTATTTCTTTTAAAGATTAGACATAATTTTTAAAAAAGCACTTAGATGCAATATGAAAGTTTCCTACTTAAGGGAAGGTAAAAAAAATGAAAAACTTTTGTTTGAACAAAATCATTTCATTAAGGATAATATATTTACCATTTTATTTTCCTTAGCTAGGTGTAAAATAAATTTTTACCTTTGTTTTTAAAACTTTGAGTTCTATTGAGAAGGCACATGTGAAGGTGTTATACAAAATATTTCCATAAAAGTTATGTTGTGAAAGAAAATTTCAGTCTACTCCCTCCAAAAAAAAAAAAAAATCATCTATACCAGAAGGAAATTTTATAATATCCTTTTCATATTGCCTTATATTAAAAATCTCAGTTTATCTCATAATTCCAGACTCTATGATTCATGATTCATCAGATAAAGATTCTTTTCTCCCGAGCATATTATATTCATGGTCCAAAGGACAAAATGTGCAATAAGAAGTCTATTTTGCTTCTATTACTTGACTGACTAGATCATCTCACTATGTAAGTACAGGTATATCTTCTTCCTTTGTGCTAAATGAATGGCTGAATGAACCCATTAATAAATTAATTCCATATTTCACTAATATTTGTTTTTTTCAGAAAAGAGAGAGAACTGAGGAAGGAGATCAAAAAAGAATCTTCAGTATGTTTTTTTTTTTCTCACTGGACCTCAGGATAACCTGTAAGCTTTGAAAACTGCCTTTTTTAGAATTATTGACCACTTATACTGCTAATAGACAACATGACAAATACATATAGTTTCCAAGTTGGCCCTTAGTTCCACATTCCCATGTACTTTTCTTAGCCAGTTTCTCCTTCATGGAGCTCTGGCATACTTCTAATATTTTCCACAATGCATTCTCTTTCTTCCTTTCTGACTATTGGACCATCTTTTGTCCTGGTTGCATCTTTAAGCTGCTCACCTTTGGGTCCCTGTAGTATACTAGACACTATGACAATGTTCACAGCATTGCACTTTACTATCTCTAACCCATCTTACTAGAAGGTTCTCATGTTCTTTACATTGTATAAAGTAATGTTAGTCAATGACTGGTCAAATCATCACCTTTTTCTTGAACCATCTCATTGTTCTTTCCCTCAGGGTAGTTGATGCAAAATTTTTCCAGCATGAACAACCTCTTATATTATCCTTCCTGATTAGCTGTGAATGATTTTGCTACTTTCAACAATACAATGATGCAAGACTATTCTGAAGTACAAATATCTACCTTCTAGTTTCCAAAAAATATCATTTTATCCCTGAATATCAACCCATTTCACTTAATGGAGATTTGACTAATTTCCTTATCTTATATATACCTATGTATTAGAAGTAGCATTTCTTATATCACATTTTCAAAGATCAAAATATCACTGGTAATAACTGCAGCATTTTGGGCATATGGATATTCAGAACGTACAAAAATCACTAATATTCTTCCTGTGATAGATCACCTTGGGAAAAGTTATATATATCATCTTTTTATAAATTCAAACTTCTTTTATAATTAACTTTTTATAATTTCACACATGCTTTACCTTTTCTCTGAATTGATTTTTCTTTTCTTTTGGTGTTTTGTTTTTTCCTGACTAACACCAAATAAATTGAACATTTCCATTGTGGATTGGTTTTCAATGATAATATCTGCAATTTCTTTTTATACAATTCTTTGTATTTTTCTGAAGCCTATTTCTTTCAAAGTTTAGACATAATTTATAAACAGGCACTTGGATGCAACATGAAAGTTCTCTATTTAAGGGAAGGTTAAAAAATGAAAAATTTTTGTGTGAACAAAATCATTTCAATAAGGATAATATATTTGCTATTTTATTTTCCCCATTATATATAAAATATTTTTTACATTTGTTTTTAAAACCTTGAATTCCAGATTCTCTCTCTTCTTCCCCTGCCCCATTGGGAAAGCACATGTGAAGTTATGCAAAACATTTCCACAAATGTCACATTGTAAAAGAAAAAAAGCTTTATCCCTTCCCCCAACCCTCCTTCAAGAAAAATAAAGTTTAAAAAAAAGAGAGAGCATGCTTCAATCTGTATTCAGACATAATCAATTCCTTCTCTGGGTATGGATAGATTTTTTTCCCAGTCTAGTATTACCTCCCCTATTCTCCTTGAACTTTAAGATCATACATGATATAGCAAACATATCTGCCGCTTCTTTCAGCACCAAAATAGGCCATTTCCCTGGATTAAATGTTCTTCATCCTTCCTTATTTAACTTTCAGTGTAGATTTATCGATTCAACTATAGATAGAAGTATTGTTCTATCCCTTCTAGCACAAAATTCATTCCACATAGGAAAAAAAAATGGAGCAAAGTAGTAATAAAGCATCACTCTCTCCTCTGTTCTTTGCTATCAACTAGAGCAAGGATCCCTTCTTTATCTGAAATGTCCTATGCTCCTTCTTTGTTCCTAATATTTTTTTCATCAGCATGACTTTAATAAAGGCAAAAACTATTCATCCTTATTCTTGCTAGTTTTAACTCACTCTGAATTTTACCACTCCTGAAAATACTCTTACATCATTCCACCTTTTGTATTCTTTATGTTAGCTGATCTTGTTTCTATCTTCTATTCATACCTTTTTCATTATGACTGAAATTTTCTCTTTGCATCAACAAAATTTCCTTTTTAACAGCAACCCATGCCACATGGGCTGAATGTTAAGGGAAAATTTTATGACGAAAACCTTTTATGGAGCAAACTTTTGGACAAATTCTCCATAGGTTATCAGGCCTCAGAAAAAGAGTCATGTTTTTGAAATATATATTCAGAGAAACATGTTGAGGCTAAAAAAAAAAAAAAAAAATCCACTCCTACCAGAAATAGTAACATCAAATAATCACAAGCCCAAAAAGAATTCTTGGACAAACTTGAAATGAAAATTTAAAAATTAAATAAAAGAGATTTAAGAAAAATTAGAGAGGAAAAACCCAAAAACAATCCAAGAAAATTATGAAAAGAAAGTTAACCAATTGGAAAAGAGATATACAATCTTAAGGAAGGAAATAATTCCTTGAAAACTAGAATTTAGCAGAAGGAGCAATGATTGTATAATACATGAACAAATAAACTTTAAAAAATAGGATAGAATCTAAAAGATCTCATTAGAAAAATAATTGATCTGAAAAATAGATCAAGGAGAGACAATATAAGAATTGCTGAACTACCTGAAAATTATAACATCAAAAAAAAAAGAAGAAGAAGAAAAGAATTTAAATACAATAATACTAAAAATTATTAAAATTGTAAAGTACTAGAACAAGGGGATAAAATTAAAATAGAAAATAATCTACCCTTTATCACCTGAAAAAGATCCCAGGAAGAAAATTTACAGGAATGACATATTCAAGTTTCAAAATACTCCCATATTAAAGAGAAAATATTATAAGCAACATCAAAAAAAATTAATGCTGTAGAAATATGGTCAGGATTTTATAAGATCTAGGAATTTTTTGTCAAAAAAAAATCATAGTTCTAGGGGCAGCTAGGTGGTGCACTGGATAGAGCACCAGCCCTGAAGTCAGGAGGACCTAAGTTCAAATCTGGTCTCAGACACTAAACACATCCTAACTGTGTGAATCTGGGCAAGTCACTTAACCCCAATTGCCACAGCAAAAACAAAACAAACAAACAACAACAACAACAAAAATCATAGTTCTTGGAACATATTCTGAAGAGCAAAAGAGCTGGTATTATATCCAAGAATAACTTACCCAATAAAGCTGAGTATAATTCTGAATTTAAAAAAAAAGAAAGAAAGAAAGAAAGAAAAAGAAGAATTGATGGACTGAGTTTCAGGTATTTGTTAGGAAAAAAAAGAGAACTCAATGGAAAATTCAATATAAAAGATTCAGAAGAAACATAAACATTAAAGATTAATTATAAGGTACTCATTAAGGTCAAACTGTTTACTTATTTTATTTATTTTTATTTTTTTGCTGAGGCAATTGAGGTTAAGTTACTTGCCCAGGGTCACAAGCAAGGAAGTGTTAAGTGTCTGAGGTTAGATTTGAACTCAGGTCCTTGTGACTTCAGGGCTGGTGCTCTATCCACTGTGCCACCTAGCTGCCCCTATTTACTTATTTTATATAAGAAATTCCTATCAGTATTCTTTAAACTGTCATCATTATTTAGATAAGTTGAAAGAAATGTTGGGGATCAGCTGGGTATGATCAGGTGATTCTAAAAAGCAAAATTGTGTAGGAAAAGGTAAATGGAAGCAATATATTATAAAAATAGGATGTAAAAGGAAGAATTAATACAAAGGAAGCAGGATAAGGTAAATGGCTGGTAATGTCAGAACATTACTCTCATCTGAGTTGAAGAGGAAACTATATGTTCATCTAGAAGGGCGTAGAAATCTCCTGAACATGTAGAGACTTTAGAAAACTTGGGGAGATAGGGTTGGGGGGGAGGGGGATTTCAGAGGGGTGTGTAGATTGGGATTTGGGAAGGTAGTAGAAATGTTGGGAGAGGGACTTTTGGAGGTATGGATGGTTGGGATTAGAAGGATGAGGGTGGGATGGTCATGGGATGGGAATTGGAAGGGCAAGGAAAAAATAACGCAATTTATAGGGATAGGGTAAAAACATAGGCTGAGAAAGAAAATAGTTTATAAAAATAAGATGAAGAAAAATTCATAAATAGTAATTATAACTTTGTGAATGAGATGTTTTTACAGCTCTCTGTGGTAGCCAAGAATTGGAAATTATCGGGATCCCCAGAAATTAGGAAATGACTGTACAAGTTAGGTGTATAATCAAGATAGAAGACTGCTGTGGTATAAGAAATGATGAGCTCAATGATCTTAAAAAAGCATGAAAAGACTTGCAAGCAATAATAAAAAGTGAAGTGAGCAAAACAAGAAAATACTGTATACAGTGATAGCAATATTGTTTTTAAAATGATTGAGCAATTAAATCATTTTGACAATTATAAATATACAAATAAAGGACCTAAAAAAATGCTATTTTTCTCTAGAGAAAGAACTGATAATGAGAGGATGTATAGAATAATTTTATTTATATATAATATATATAAATATATTATACATATACATATATATATATACACACATATACATAAACATATATTTCTAGTGGTAGCCCTCTCTAGGAAGTGAGAATGAAGAGAATAAAAAAATAAATTTATATGATAATTTTATTATACATTTAAAAGGAATAGCAAATTGTACATAACAGATTTGCAATTTCATGTGAAAATATCATTTTTATACTGTTATAGAAATACTCATTTTATTCCATAAATTTAAAACAAATTTTTAAAAAAGAAACTTATAGGAACCTGAATTAAATTAGAAGATTATTTTTCCATTTTTCATGAGACATATTATTACTAAGCAGGAAGATGAATAGATATATAGATTGGACGGACAGATGGATGGTTGGATGAATGGATGGATGGATGGATAATCTGTCCATTGAAAAAATCTACTTCATAAAATGGAACTAAAATTTTTAAAAAATATTTGGTGAGTTGATGGAATTAAACAATGGTAGGGATAGTCTCTTCAAACTTGAAAGTTTTCAGAATTATAATTTCATGATCCTAGAAATCCCTGACAACTCAATGAAAACTCTGCATCAGAGAGTCATGTAATCTTCTCTAAGGAGAGTAGTAAAGGTACCCTAAACATTTCTCATCCAGTATACCTTTTTCATTGTGACCTAGGATCACTGATTTAGAAATGGAAGAGAACTTGACATTATCCAGTACATAAATATCCAAATTTATCATCTAGTCCATAAATATCCAATTTTCCACCTGTAGCAAAATTAAGTGCAAATTATAACCAGATTAAAATATAATTGGGAAATGGTTAACAAAATAAGCAAAAATATAATATAATATAGATATTGTTAATTTGTGGTTTTCTAAATTAATCCATGACTACAGGGATCCATTTGTATTTGAGTTTGACATGAGCAATAAAGTCAAATAACTTTATTCCCTATTACGGGAGCTACCTGTTAACTGGCTGCCTGCAGGGATCTAATCATGTCATGTGAGAGGACAATAATGTTACAAGGAAATAAGAGGCAGTTACATTGAAAGCCTCTGAACCTCTGATTTATGCCTTTCCTATACAGAATATATGCTTTCTAAGCATAGCAAGGTTATTATTATTGAGAAACAAGCATATATTTTTCAAGCAATATCAGTGTCATTAAATATGTTTTATGATATCGAGACACTTATCACTGACTCCCATAGTCATGTGTTCCTTGAGTCTTAGTTCTACTCAGAGAGTAAGATAACAGTAAAGCCTGATTCACAATTCTTTTACTATGAAAACAAAACATTCCCATCGTTTCTCACAATGTGCCATGATTTATAGTTGCAGAAGCTCAGAGAACAGACCTACCCATTTTTTGTACAGTCCCCTATTAACACTTTTACAAGCTTTCTGGGTTCCACACTATGTGGTTCTCAACAATTCCCTATATAAAGAAACTGATGCATAAATAGCTTAAGTGAATTGCCGAAAGTCATACCACTAATAAATAACCTGAAATAAGATTTGAACCAAGTTCTTCCTCTTTCCAGCATTAACAACCCATCAACTATTCCATACTGCCTTTCATTTCCAAAATTTTAATCAGTTTTTAGAGCTATCATATTCTTTCCTCACATTATTTGTAAATATTACATTTTTAAAATTATCCCAAATTGTCCCAAATTGCTGAGATCTTTAAATGATAGGAAAAAAGAGCCCTGGACTTACAAGCAGGACTGTTTAAATTTTATTCCTTTCTTTGTCAGTTACTAGCTGTAAGATGTAAAGTCACTGAAACTTATTATTACAGAGTTTTCCATATCTTCCCATAAAATAGAGATTAATATCTTTTCCTAGCTACCCTGGTGAGTTGTTGTATGGTTCAAATGAATTAATATATGTGAAGATCCTTTGAAACTACGGGATATGATACAAAATCACTGCCACAAACCTCTTCCAAAGTTGCTATGAATTATGTGCTGTGAATTAATGAGACTTTCCCTTAACTCCACCTTTTTGAAAAATCACTCTCTGGTCACCTAAACAAAGTTCTGCTAGCCTAATCTATTAGTTGAATTAACCTGTCATTTGATTGATTTCTAATCCACCAACAAAATATCTCAGGGTAGCATAGCATAATAGAAAATTGGTCTTGAAATCAAGAAGAACTGAGTTCGTGTCCTATTTGTTATACAAATCAGCTATGTGACCCTGAGCAAGCTACTTAAAACTGTATCCCAGGAAGTCCTCTAAAACTGTATGTTCTAGGAAGTTGCTACACTGCAGCATAGGTCCAGACTACACAAAGAGAAACCACATCACTGAGTTTATCCAATCAGCCCTTTATCTAAGAACTATTCTAAAGACAATGAAGAAGCAGATGATGAATACAGGTAAACTGAAACGATTTATAACACTAAAATAGGTGAATGCAAGTCATTGAAGGGCACACAAGATGTGTTTTGCTAGAATTGGAGCCAGGGTTCTGAATAAGGAAGCAGCTGGGTATAATGGATAGAGTGCTGTAATAGTCAAGAAAACATGAAATCAAATCTTTCCTCAGATGCTTAGTATTCAAGTAACTTAATTTCATGTGGAGACAGTTCCTCATTAATCAAATTACTATATATTCATTTCAGTCATATCAGATTCCTGACCTCATTTGGGGTTTTCTTGGAAAAGATAAGACATGATAGTTGATGCTTCAGAAATGTTGCTGACCACTGCTACAATGACAGTTGGAAAAGAAAATACATCTCCATTCTTCTGACCATTATTCTCTATCCTTGATCTATGCATAACATTTCACACAGAATGCCTAGATTAAAGCATTAATCTTATTCCTCTGCAATATCCCTGACCACTCTTTGCTGGTAGACTTGGCTGGGACATTTAGGGAGAAATATGCACGTAAAAAGTTACTGCCAACCTCTTTACCCTTCTCTCCCCTTTGTTTATGTCTGACAGCATGACTAAGAATAAATGTTTGGAATGCTATGCCTCTCAGTTTAGATGACCAATTTGCTGGGTATTTGTACAAAAGATGGGGTTTTTAGCATGAGAGAAGAGAAAACAGAGGGGGAAATAGGCTCAATTATAAAAAGGCTTTAATTATTCCATAGAGCATTGGGGTTAAGATTCCAAAAATTCTTAACTCTGATATATTCAACAGGCTTGTTTCACTGGGAGACTCCATATCATTAGCTATTGTGTTGAAATTGAATGGCCAACGCTGCTTTGCTATTCAACTCTATTATATTCTTAATAGACTAAGTGTCCATAAGAACAATATTACCTAATCCAGATCATATATCTCATTGATATTTTGTCAGTTCCCAAAGAGTTCTTCTTCTCAGGCTGCATGTTATGTCAATAACTAACACATACTATGAACTCAAGTATTTGAGAAGAGATGAGATCCTTTACTCTTTGTTCTGGCCATCCAAATGGCTGTTTAAATTAATAACTTTATTATTACTAAATAATAGGACCCAGGATTACCTACATAACAGGATATATGAAATTGCTACATGTTATCATGCAAGTATCAGGTGCTAGACACCTGATAAAATGTAAAATGATAATGTAAAATAAAAACATAAATATGTTAATCTAAACAAATGTTTAATGACCACTTCATAACCAGGAGATGGGAAGAAAAAAAAATCTTTCTTTCCTCAGTATGTTATACCTTACCTGAAACTTTCTTTGAATTCTAAATAAAAAATATGATTAGTAACATTGTTTCCCCTTCTAAACAAAAAAATTATATATTTATGAATATATTTAAGCTTAAATATATATGTGGATATATATGATAAGCCCCTCATTGTTAAGACAAACATGTTACAAAATGACATAATTATAAAATTAGATATAATCATCATTTCATGTATCAGAGAGTATGGAAGAAAAGTAGCTACCTATGTGATACAATTTAATGAGTTTAAGAAAATTTCCTGCCCTTCTCTTCCAAAAATTCCTATTAAACTCTGAATTGCTGCTTGAAATCCCACCATTAAACAAATGTTCATTTGACATAATTAATACCTATTTCAAAAGTTATAACATCTTTGAACTTGAAAGGATCCCAGAGAATAGTTAGTCAACTTCTACCAGAAACATGAATGTCTTCTATCAAATTTAAAAAAAAAAAAAAAAAGGCTATTTAGGCATGCTTGTACACCTCTAATAATGGAGAAAGTGTTGAGTTGGATCTAATTCATTTTACATGAATTGATACAGTTCTACCTGGAGGAAAGAATGAAGTCCATCCCAACAACCTCTGCAGGGCCCCTTTCACTTCTCTATTCCTAAAGGAATAAATAATTGGGTTGAACATAGGGATGATGACAGAGTAGAAGGCAGTGATGATTTTGTCCCTTCCCAAAGTGAGATTGGAGGTTGGACGAATGTAGGTGTAAATTGCAGTGGAATAGTAGAGAGAGACAACAGTAAGGTGAGAAGAGCAGGTGGAAAAGGCTTTTTTCTTGCCCTCAGAAGAGCGAATCCTCAGAATTGTTCTAATAATGCATCCATAAGAAACCAGGATAAGGGAACAACTCCCCACTCCAAATATCGCATCTGCACAGAAAGCTAGAGCTTCATTGAGATGAGTGTCAGAGCATGACAGCTTCAGGATGGGTGGCAGCTCACAGAAAAAGTGGTCAATGATGAGAGAGCTGCAGAACGATAAAGGGATTGCCAAGCTGGTATGGACTGCTGAGTTACTTATGCCAATGGCCCAAATGCTGCCTGCCATCCCAATACAGACACGACTACTCATGATCATTGGGTAATGGAGGGGATGGCAGATGGCAGCATAGCGGTCAAATGCCATGAGGGCCAGGAGTAGACCCTCTGAGACTAAGGCCCATGTGAACATATACATCTGAGCCATGCAGCCTGAAAATGAAATGGCAGCCTTCTGGGATAAAAGGTTGGCTAACATCTTGGGCACAATTGTAGATGTACACAAGAGGTCAAGGGCAGACAAGTTGCCCAAAAGGAAGTACATGGGTGTGTGAAGCTGTTGACTGGCATAGATGGTGAAGAAGATGAGAGAGTTTCCCACCAGAGCAGTTACATAGATGCACAGGAAGGACACTAAGAGAAACAGGCGTAGCTCCGGGAGGCTGGAAATTCCCACCAATATAAATTCTATTTCCATAGTCTGGTTCTTCATCCTAATAAACTGAAGACTAGCCTTGAAAAGAAGTCAAAGAATAATGAGCCAGCTTCACTCTCTTTTATTTGATTCAGCTAAAGTCATTTCAATAAATATTTTAACACTTCTTTTTTTTAAAATCCTAGATAATAAAATGCCTTTTAAAGAATGCCATCCTAGGAAAGTAGAGCCTTATTTTATACCACCTTTTAATCTTCTGCATTTATTTATTAAGCCTATCTTGAAGGCATTCTATATGCATAGTTTTGTTGCTGGTGGGAGAGGAGTATCAAGAAACACCTCTTTTCTTTAAGAATTAACAATCTAATATATTTGAGAAGACAAACACATTCATAGACAAAGTTATGCAACAGGGGAAAACTATATAATTGAACATCTAAATGAATGCTGAAATAAAATACATTTGTCTAGTAAATTATGATTATAATATATTTATCTACTTTTATTTTTCATGATAAACCTGTTAGGTGATATTTCCATTTTACAGGTGAGGAAATCAAAGTTCATAAATATTCTCTTACCTTCCTGAGTTCACACAACAAATCCATACAGTTACTGGAGGGGATGGAGTGGAGTAATGTTATTATGTAATTTAAATGTCTTTTACCATACAATGCCGCTGTAATCACTCAGAGCAGGAGAAGATCAATGCAGAAAGAAAGGCACAAGGAAGAAGAAAATTTGAATTGGATTTTGAATTAAAGGATAAGTAGATTTTGCCTAGTTGAGGAGGTGAGACTTGTATGAGCCAAGGCTTAGAATTAGAATGAGACAGGACTGTGTAGGGAATTCTAGTTCAAAGGCTATTAGGTTTAAAAAAAAGAAAAGAAAAGAAAAGAAAAGAAAAGAAAAGAAAAGAAAAGAAAAGAAAAGAAAAGAAAAGAAAAGAAAAGAAAAGAAAAGAAAAGAAAAGAAAAGAAAAGAAAAGAAAAGAAAAGAAAAGAAAAGAAAAGAAAAGAAAAGAAAAGAAAAGAAAAGAAAAGAAAAGAAAAGAAAAGAAAAGAAAAGAAAAGAAATCTTTCTTTCCTCAGTATGTTATACCTTACCTGAAACTTTCTTTGAATTCTAAATAAAAAAATATGATTAGTAACATTGTTTCCCCTTCTAAACAAAAAAATTATATATTTATGAATATATTTAAGCTTAAATATATATGTGGATATATATGATAAGCCCCTCATTGTTAAGACAAACATGTTACAAAATGACATAATTATAAAATTAGATATAATCATCATTTCATGTATCAGAGAGTATGGAAGAAAAGTAGCTACCTATGTGATACAATTTAATGAGTTTAAGAAAATTTCCTGCCCTTCTCTTCCAAAAATTCCTATTAAACTCTGAATTGCTGCTTGAAATCCCACCATTAAACAAATGTTCATTTGACATAATTAATACCTATTTCAAAAGTTATAACATCTTTGAACTTGAAAGGATCCCAGAGAATAGTTAGTCAACTTCTACCAGAAACATGAATGTCTTCTATCAAATTTAAAAAAAAAAAAAAAAAAAAAAGGCTATTTAGGCATGCTTGTACACCTCTAATAATGGAGAAAGTGTTGAGTTGGATCTAATTCATTTTACATGAATTGATACAGTTCTACCTGGAGGAAAGAATGAAGTCCATCCCAACAACCTCTGCAGGGCCCCTTTCACTTCTCTATTCCTAAAGGAATAAATAATTGGGTTGAACATAGGGATGATGACAGAGTAGAAGGCAGTGATGATTTTGTCCCTTCCCAAAGTGAGATTGGAGGTTGGACGAATGTAGGTGTAAATTGCAGTGGAATAGTAGAGAAAGACAACAGTAAGGTGAGAAGAGCAGGTGGAAAAGGCTTTTTTCTTGCCCTCAGAAGAGCGAATCCTCAGAATTGTTCTAATAATGCATCCATAAGAAACCAGGATAAGGGAACAACTCCCCACTCCAAATATCGCATCTGCACAGAAAGCTAGAGCTTCATTGAGATGAGTGTCAGAGCATGACAGCTTCAGGATGGGTGGCAGCTCACAGAAAAAGTGGTCAATGATGAGAGAGCTGCAGAACGATAAAGGGATTGCCAAGCTGGTATGGACTGCTGAGTTACTTATGCCAATGGCCCAAATGCTGCCTGCCATCCCAATACAGACACGACTACTCATGATCATTGGGTAATGGAGGGGATGGCAGATGGCAGCATAGCGGTCAAATGCCATGAGGGCCAGGAGTAGACCCTCTGAGACTAAGGCCCATGTGAACATATACATCTGAGCCATGCAGCCTGAAAATGAAATGGCAGCCTTCTGGGATAAAAGGTTGGCTAACATCTTGGGCACAATTGTAGATGTACACAAGAGGTCAAGGGCAGACAAGTTGCCCAAAAGGAAGTACATGGGTGTGTGAAGCTGTTGACTGGCATAGATGGTGAAGAAGATGAGAGAGTTTCCCACCAGAGCAGTTACATAGATGCACAGGAAGGACACTAAGAGAAACAGGCGTAGCTCCGGGAGGCTGGAAATTCCCACCAATATAAATTCTATTTCCATAGTCTGGTTCTTCATCCTAATAAACTGAAGACTAGCCTTGAAAAGAAGTCAAAGAATAATGAGCCAGCTTCACTCTCTTTTATTTGATTCAGCTAAAGTCATTTCAATAAATATTTTAACACTTCTTTTTTTTAAAATCCTAGATAATAAAATGCCTTTTAAAGAATGCCATCCTAGGAAAGTAGAGCCTTATTTTATACCACCTTTTAATCTTCTGCATTTATTTATTAAGCCTATCTTGAAGGCATTCTATATGCATAGTTTTGTTGCTGGTGGGAGAGGAGTATCAAGAAACACCTCTTTTCTTTAAGAATTAACAATCTAATATATTTGAGAAGACAAACACATTCATAGACAAAGTTATGCAACAGGGGAAAACTATATAATTGAACATCTAAATGAATGCTGAAATAAAATACATTTGTCTAGTAAATTATGATTATAATATATTTATCTACTTTTATTTTTCATGATAAACCTGTTAGGTGATATTTCCATTTTACAGGTGAGGAAATCAAAGTTCATAAATATTCTCTTACCTTCCTGAGTTCACACAACAAATCCATACAGTTACTGGAGGGGATGGAGTGGAGTAATGTTATTATGTAATTTAAATGTCTTTTACCATACAATGCCGCTGTAATCACTCAGAGCAGGAGAAGATCAATGCAGAAAGAAAGGCACAAGGAAGAAGAAAATTTGAATTGGATTTTGAATTAAAGGATAAGTAGATTTTGCCTAGTTGAGGAGGTGAGACTTGTATGAGCCAAGGCTTAGAATTAGAATGAGACAGGACTGTGTAGGGAATTCTAGTTCAAAGGCTATTAGGTTTAAAAAAAAGAAAAGAAAAGAAAAGAAAAGAAAAGAAAAGAAAAGAAAAGAAAAGAAAAGAAAAGAAAAGAAAAGAAAAGAAAAGAAAAGAAAAGAAAAAAGAAAAGAAAAGAAAAGAAAAGAAAAGAAAAGAAAAGAAAAGAGAAAAGAGAAAAGAAAAGAGAAAAGAAAAGAAAAGAAAAGGCATTTGAAACCTTGAATACATTTCTTTTACATATGGTAAATAATCCATAAATAGATTTTAAATGAATGAATCAAGGATAGCATGAAATTACTTAACTGAGAGCAGAAAATTCATTTCCTCATCCTAGTCAAGTCATAGTCTTATGTAAAGTCAAGTCATAATCTATGTAATTTTAGGTGAACACTTAATTACTTTTGTTTTCAGTTTCCTCAACTATAAAATGGGGGTGAGGAGGACTAAATGGTTTTATAAATTCCTTCCAAATCACTATGTGACTTATCATTACATGACCTATTAAATTATTTTCAGTTATCAAAATACCTTTGAAAATTAGCCTATGTTTGGCCAGAAAGATAATTCAGTAATATACTGTCTATAATGACTGGACCTGTATAGAGAAATGAGCTCAACTCTCACATTCTTAGCTCTTTTAGTAAGCATAAAAATTACTCAGATGTTAAGTGAACTAAAAGCATTTTAAGATAATGGGAATCACTATTACTACATTTTCCAATTTCTTATAGCCTCATCTCACAAAATTTGGGCACATTAGAAAATATAGAAGCTTTTATATTGTTGGCTCTAGTTAATATTTTTACATTATGTTTAGTCATTGTTTTGATTTTTTTATTTCTACATTGTAAAAAAGAAATGGAGAATTGGTATTTCTTTCTACAAAAAAAAAAATTTAAATATATTCTATAGAAAATATATTTTAAATGATTTTGAGCCCTAAGATACTTAAAGAAAAAATAACAACCTTAGGTTTTTTTATTCCATACTACACTGTATCTTCATTGAGCCTCAATTACCATTTATGTAAAAGAGGTAACATATACTTAATAAAAAAATATTCATAGAATTATTGGGGGGATCAAAAGAGATAATCAATATAAAGAACTTTATAAATAATAAAAATCCCTATAAATTTAAACTACTGTTAATCCTATTATTACTCTTGTGGCACTTAACATAGTAAATTAAATAAAATAGACAAAGGCAAATATTGATTAACAATAAGCACAGATAAGACTCACCTATGCAGAAGACTGTCACTTTTCCTTTTATGAAGGTGCTTTGTAAAAATAAAAAAGGCTTTCAAAGTTTGAAAACTTTTAACTCCATATATATGACGGCTATCATCATCATCATGAAATGGATATCAGAAGAGACACAGAGAAAGCAATATTGTTAAATTTAATGCATTTCTTTAAAAAAAAAAAAAGGAATGTAACAAAAATTGACAGTTTCAAATGTCTTTCTTTTTCTTTGTGTACTTATAACAAAGTTTATAATAAAAGAAAAAATTCAATTTTTAAAAGGGTGACTAAACAGATGAATCTATAGGATCACATCATGAAGAGCTTTATTAGAGCAGTTGCTGCCAACTCTTAAATGACCTTATCACTTAAGCTAAAAATACAACACCAGACAGGATACCATGGAGTACTCCTGATTTTGAAGGCTTTTCTCCTACCACTATTTAACTTTCTACCTTTTTCTCAAAGTCAGACTAGTGGAATGAATATATTTCCTTGGCTATCTGTTGCAATTTTAAATAATCTTCATTAGTAGTTTTCCCTTATATTTAATCTGTTCCTCATAGTACAACTGAATTCTATTGATTTTCTCTGTCCTTGTTAGAGATGAAGAAATAGTAAGCCATCAGTATTTAGAGCTGCCCTGGTTTATAAAGGCTTCTTTACCAGTGGACACTGTAAAAAAGAAAATCACAGACTACAAAATTAGAAGTGATCTTGGGATATCATTTAGTCAAGGTTCCTCTACTCAGGCAAATAAAATTTTAACCTGCTGGACATGAGATTATCTATTCTCTTCTTGAAGGTCTTCAGGGACAGAGATTTCACACCCTCCATTGGGAGCCCATTATCTTGGTTTATTACTCTAATACTCTTTCTTATTTCTAAAAGATGTATGTGTGTTTCTGGCTTCTCATATATTACTATATGTAACTTCTCTAATTTCCTCTTTTGTAAAATGGAAATTATAATCCTTAAAGCACCTATTATAGGTGACTCAAAAGAGAGGAGACATTTGTGAGCTTTAAGGCAGAATATTAATCAATCAACACATCTTTATTTTGTATCTATTGTATGGCTGTTACTGGTACAAAGAACAGAACAATCTCTATTCTAAAAGATCTTGTATTCACCCAGGAGATGCAACAACTACATATATGTCTATGCAAATATAAAATATAAATATAAAAATATTTTATATAAAAAGAATCAACAAAATAAATACAAAGTAGCTAAATATAAAGTTATTTGGAAAGGAAGACATTAGCAGTTGATCACTGAGTTGGAGAGATCAGAAAAGATCTGGTGTAAGAAGGTATACTTGAAATCCTTGAAGAAAAGGATTTTAAAGGCCTAGATGAAAAAGAAAAAAATTACAGGAAAGGGGAATGATCAATTTCAGGGTAAAAATGTGAAAGTCTCATTTTTGAAGAACACAGGTACTGTTCCCTGTAAAGGACATAGAATAATGTATAATAATGCTGGAAATATAGATTGGGGTCAATTTTGTGAAAGATTAAAAAGCTATTTTCTTTTCCTAACTGAAAAGGGACTGAAAATCCCTAAAGTTTAATGAAGAAGAAAATAATATGAACAGACCTCTTTGGCAAGGATGTTTAGCAACTGGTTCTCCACCAAAAAAAAAAAAAGTGCATTGGACACATTTTAAAACTTAATCTGCATTATTAAAAATTTCTCCATCATTTTATGTCTGGATAATAAGGTAAAAAATTAAGTTTTGATTTGTATTGTTGATTTCTGAAGCAAAAATGTTCACCCTGAAAATATAATATAATACTCTCCCCCAGCCAGTTCAAATTGACTCTAGCACACTCATTCTGTATTATTGTACAGGATAAACTCGACTCGTAGAAAGTCTTCAGGATGGAAAACCAATAACAGATCATTGTAGCAATCCCAAATTAAAATGGTTATTATGTGAGCAAAGAGAAGAAGAAATGACAAATTTTGACAATTTCTAGCTATTATTAGAAGACCAAAATCAAAAGAAAATCTCAGGAATTTTTTTTTAATCTAAAATTTGAGTAGCTTTTACAAACCTGTTTATCTTTGTCAAAGACAGATTAGACATGAAATGACTTAGTCAACTGTAGGAAAAGAAACTACTTCTTTTTTACTTCTACTCCCAAGGGGTTTGTCAATAGTAAGAACACTTTTTACGAAGTTTAAATGTTTGTGAAATTATAAGAATAACAGGAAGACCACATGCTAGATTTCATTTGGTTGTTGGGATACCATGAAGGATAATAAATGGTTGTTTTTCATTCTACACACACCTTCCAAAAAAAAAAAAAAAAGAAAGACAAAGTTGAAGTCATTTTTACTTGTAATGACTCAAATGAAAAGCCCAAGAAACAGTTTTTGTGTAATAAGTAATCAATTTATTAATTAGGCTAAAAAATAAACAGTAAATTGAAGGTCAGTGGTCTCTCTCAAGATAAAGACCCCCCCCCAGCCAGTTCAAATTGACTCTAGCACACTCATTCTGTATTATTGTACAGGATAAACTCGACTCGTAGAAAGTCTTCAGGATGGAAAACCAATAACAGATCATTGTAGCAATCCCAAATTAAAATGGTTATTATGTGAGCAAAGAGAAGAAGAAATGACAAATTTTGACAATTTCTAGCTATTATTAGAAGACCAAAATCAAAAGAAAATCTCAGGAATTTTTTTTAATCTAAAATTTGAGTTGCTTTTACAAACCTGTTTATCTTTGTCAAAGACAGATTAGACATGAAATGACTTAGTCAACTGTAGGAAAAGAAACTACTTCTTTTTTACTTCTACTCCCAAGGGGTTTGTCAATAGTAAGAACACTTTTTACGAAGTTTAAATGTTTGTGAAATTATAAGAATAACAGGAAGACCACATGCTAGATTTCATTTGGTTGTTGGGATACCATGAAGGATAATGAATGGTTGTTTTTCATTCTACACACACCTTCCAAAAAAAAAAAAAAAAAGAAAGACAAAGTTGAAGTCATTTTTACTTGTAATGACTCAAATGAAAAGCCCAAGAAACAGTTTTTGTGTAATAAGTAATCAATTTATTAATTAGGCTAAAAAATAAACAGTAAATTGAAGGTCAGTGGTCTCTCTCAAGATAAAGACCCCCCCCCACATTGAATGTTTAAATGCCTTTGAGAAAGAGGTTGTCTTGTCTCTTTTATTGCCCTGACTCAGTTTTCCTAAATTGGTCCTGCCTGTTTCCCTAATTGGTTCTGCCTCAGTTTCCCTAATGGTTCTGCCTCAGTTTCCCTAAATTGATTCTGCCTCTGTTTTCTTAATTGTTCTGCCTCAATCTCCTTAGTTGCAAAACCCCCACCCCATCCCCAGTACATTAAAACTGGTGTAACTCAGAAGTTATAAATTGTCAATGTGTAAACTCAAAAAGGGGGAATCTAGACTTTCTGTCTGTAGCCAGACACTTTCTTTACTCCCAGTTTGTTAGAATTTATGGTCCTACTCCCCCAACCTGTCAGAACTGAATTAATGGTTCCTGCCTGGAGATTCCCGTTCACAGGAATTTGGACTCCACTCCCCTGCCTTTGTTTAGCTACTGTGTATAAATATGTCATGGAGAACTCATATTGGATACTGGATGCTGGATTCTTGGAGACGATAGCCTCATTCAGCCCTGAGACCAAACCATGGATCCATTTAGTCCCAGTAAATCTCTCCCTTTCAAATAAAATATTAAAAAATTCTCTAATCTCTATCTTGCCTCAGTTTCTCCAGCATTACAGTCCCTGGGATAAAAATCATCTCTGATTGGTTAATAATTAATGAGAGGGTAAATATATTAATAAGGAGATTGGCAAAAAAAAAAAAAAAAAAGTCTTCAATTCCTCTGGCTGAGGACATAGCTTAATAAATTTAAGTGTCTCCAGATATCTAGACAAAGGGATCCATCTCCACCCAGAGAACTTAAGTTGTTGAACAATAGGGCAAAATTGACCTAAATTAGATTCTCTTTACCATTAATCAGACTTGTTCAAAATTTGAGAATATCTCATTGTCAGAGGAGTCCTTCACAAAAACTGTGTTTTGAATGAAGAAATAAAAGGGAAAAGAAAAAACCTAACAATTTGATATTAATCATCAAAAAAGATATTTTCATCCTGTATATTAAATTGATTATTAATATAATAAGAAAGTAATCATTTTCCCAATAGCAAAAGAACAAGTGTATTAGTCAAAATAGTCCCTCCCAAAATAGTCAAAAAACTTGGGATTTCTTCCTGAATTTATAGTTTACTAGCTGTGTGATATTAGGTAAATCATTTAATCTCTTTGACTTTCAGTGTTTTCATCTGCCAAATGGAGATGATGATACTTTCACCATTAAGCTCTCTGTTGCAAAGATCAATGAGATAATAGATATTAAATTTATTGTAAACCATGAAATATGTGAATGTGAATAGCTTTTATTATTCACATTACCATTACTTATTTCAAATTGAAAACAGAAACCCTTCATCAGGAAATAAACAGCATCCTTCATGGATCATTCTCCCCATGACACTCTTTAATTGTAGATGTTCCCCAAAGTTCTTTCTTTTTACTTGCTCCTTCCCCTGTGCCTACCCAGATCCTTCCCATCTCCTTCCATCCTTTTTCTCCTTGTTCCTTACTCTCCCATTAAATTCCTGTATGGAATAAGATCAGTGGCTCAAATAAATCAAGGACATTTCTCAAGGAATAAGAATAAAGGACTTTTATTTTGATTTCATGAGAAGGGAGGCAGGGCACAGTTAACAGAGCAGGATTATATAAAGTTCTGGAGTAACACTCCCTATAGGTTTGATCTTTGCCCTGTCAAGACAAATGGCTTCATAATCTAAATTATAAATGAGAAAAACCTTCTAATCCAACCACAACTTTAGAATTACTAAATTAACTTATATGAGAGTTTCAGTGCCAAGGTGGTCCCAACTTAGTCTCACAAAGAAAAGGGCTATATGATCTCATTCTTTGTAAACCACATGATCTCTGTTCTCTGTCCAAAGAAACCTGGCCCTGGGGCACAACCAACCTTCACTAAATCTTTAGCTCACTGCGTCTCAAGATAGCTTTCACAGTTAATTTCAATCATTCCTCTCCTCCTCCTATCCTTCTCTCATCTGCTTTTAGTATCTCAGTGCTTTTCTAATGATCATCTCTACTGAGATTAGTCCCAAATTCTGCATTTCTAGTATTTCTTTCCTGAACTTCCATTCCAAATTACTATCAACTAGACATTTCAAATAGAATTTTCTAGACATATAAAATTAGCACATCCAAAATCAAATTTCTTTAATATTTTCTCAAAAATAAAATATCTCTTAACGAATTTCCCTTCTTCTGTCACAAAAGTAATGCTCTTCCAATCTCCTAGGTTCAAATACAAACGTCTCTATTAGGTATTTAAGGCTATCCACAATCTTTCTCCCACCTGCACACTCTTCCAATACATTACTACCCTTCCATAAACATTATACTCTAATCATACTGGCCTCATTTTTCCTCATGAATACTACATATCTCCTGCCTCTATGCCTGTGCCCTGGCTTTTTCAGGTTCTGAAATGTAACCGTCTCTTCATGTTTATCACTCAGAACATCCAGTTTCCTTCAAGGTTCAGAACTAAAGCCACTTGTTACATTAAGCCTTTCCTAATGCTCATCAACTTCAAGTACCTTCCTCAAAAAATCACTTTTACCTATTTTGTGTATACTGTTGTCCATCACAAACACCATATTTTGAGTGTTTTGAAAGCTGGATCTATCTTGTTTTTGTCTTTGTATCTCTCACACCTGGCATATAGTAGGCATGTTGAGGTTAGGAAGGGGACCCCAAAAATTTGGGGTCACAGACTAGCATCATGAGGTGTTTCAAAAGAATTTACAGGTTTGAACCCATTTCCTGGTCAAGGGACAAAATTTAATTGTAATTGCAGATCGAAGTGGGCTAAGTCCAAAAGAATTTAGCAAAGTGCTGAGAGAAAACAACTTTATTCAGCTTTATATCATTGACACGCTAATTCTATGGCCCAGGAGTAGGACCAGGAAGTGGTTTCCAGAATTTGGTTCTCACTGACCAACAGATTATCACTATTATTTCAGGGTTTGGTCCTTGGGACTATCCTGAGGCCAGAGGCTATCTGACAGTCAGCAATGAATTGAGGAGTGGTCTATTCAGACTCAGACAGATTATTGGGAGTGGGAAGGCTCTGAGGAAGACTCCAAAGCCAGAAGATTGTAATAACACAAGCACCCCCTCCAAAAAAAATCAGGAGACCTCAAAATCATTTCTCTCTCCTTTAGAACCTATATTATAGCAAGCACTTTAAAAATACTTAGTTGATTAAAATCATATATATGTATTTCAGTCAATTATTACAATTGTAATTAAGAAGACTTCAATGATATTGCATTTTATAAAGGAAAATTTTCTCATACCCATGTATTTTATGGTCATATCTGAGAAAGGAAGTGATGTGGGAAAGATTCCTTTCCAGATTCCCATCCTCTCCTAGTTAATAATGTAAATTGCCCTTTAACTCACAAATCCTGGTGCCTTTGAATTCCAATAGAAGATCTGACCTGTTCCCAGTCCCACCCAGATCTGAGCCAACTTTGGGGCTACACCCCAAAGCCCCTTGAGCTAAGTCTCCTATTATAAAAAGGCCACACTGGGAACCCCTCTTTGCAGAGATTCCAAACATGGTAGCCATGTGAGGACCCTCTGTCCACTGGACTCTTTGTCCAGTGCCCTCCTTAGCTCTATCTTCACCTAATAATAAACCTCTTTTATCAATCTAGCTCTCCAGGCCAATAAATGCTTTTATTAGGAACTCGCATCGCTACTAGACCCTCTTGCGCCGAATCTGTACCCCAAACCTGCCACTAGACCTTAACCCTAATTTCATTTAGGTACCCCAAATCTAGACCTCAACAGAAGGATAATAAATAGCAAAGGGTGATAAGAACTAGTGAGATTTTTTGAGCATGAAGAAGATTAGCATCCTTGTAGGACACAAAGAAGGAACAAGTAAATAGGGAAAATTGAAAAGTTGGAAAGGAAGAACAACTGATTGGGGTGGGAGCATCCATAGAAGATGAAAAGGAAAGGGATCATGTATACATATGAGTTGGCCTTAACAACTTCATCAGAAATTGGAATAAAAAAAAAAAAAAAAAGATATAGCCAGGAGTAACATTGGAGGACCATCAAATAAGAAAGGAAATCTCAACATATGGTCTTTACTTTTTTCACATGAGTTTCAAGGCAAAGTTCTTTTATGAGATGGTGGACTGAGGGATTATTGTGGAAAATTGGACGAGCTCTGTGATACTACTTGGAATACACAGGAAAGACAATCAATTAAAGTATGTAATGCCAGAGAAACTGAGGCAGGAGAGAGATTAGAGAGTTTTTAATATTTTATTAATGAGAGAGTATAATTGACTGGACAGTACTCTCGTCTCAAATTATCCAGTCAGACAGAGATAAAGATATACTGGGACCAAGGAATCCATGTTGATCCCAGGGCTGGAGGAGACTGTCATCTCAAAGAATCCAGCAGACAGCATCCAGAATACAGCCACCAACTTCCAGCAATGAATGGAGGAACCTCAACTTCTTAAATACCTTTTCTCTAAACAAAGGAAGGGATAAGAAGCTCGGGAAAACTTCTGTCAGGATCAGGGAGGCCATAAATCCTAAAAACTCAGAGACATGATGTCTGAATACACAAAAATAAAGATATCAGTGAGGTATCTTGGAATATTTTAGAGGGATATTGTAAATTCTTGAGGACAGAAAAGAGTCAGGAGGTCTACTCTCTTGTTTGTCTTGCTAATTTATAACCTTAGAGCAAATGGTCCTCAGTCTTAATGTACCAGAGGGGGGTTTACAACTTAGGGAATTGAGACAGAACAGTTAAGGAAACTGAGACAAGGGAAACTAGTACAGGGAAACTGAGTCAGGAAAGTTAAAGAGAACTGTGACATAACAAGTAGAGTGGAATATTTCCTACTGAAATGAAATTACATTTGGGATTAGATGAAATTTTATTTAGGACTTTGGGGGACAAAGTAAAGATGGTAGAGTAGAAAAAAATAGCTGAACTTTTCAAAATTTCCCCTCTATACTACTGGTTTTCAAAGTATGGCACAGAGATTCCTGGGGTAGAGGGAGGATTCTGGAAAGATGGCAGAGAAACTTGGTAAATTTCAAGCTCTCCAGATTTCCCTCACAAATAGAATAAATTTGTGCCTCGGGGCAAACATAAATTAATGAAAAATCAAGAAGATTTGGGACTGAAAAGGGATCTTCCTAGTACAACCCAAATAGATTCAAAAAAAGACCCAGGGCCAGGGGTTAATCCTTGTGAAATATAAACATTTCCAGGCTATCGCCATAGAAACACTAAGTGGGACCCCTCAGACTAGCTGGGTATGCCTGGATCCTCAACAAGAACCACAGAAACTTTTACTGGACTGTTTGTGGAGTTGAGGTCTGAGTCTGAGAAGACTGAATGAAACTTGACTGATTGGGAATGCCAGGCCCAGCTGTGCTGCAGACCCTTGCCCGGGATGAAAAGTAACCTTCAGATTCATGACTGCAGAACTTATGGGGCAAGGACACTGCTGGCTGCTGGTACTTACTGAAGGGTACTTGCTGAGATCTTGGTTACATTAAGGTTGGGAAGGGACCCCAAAAGGTTGGGGGTCACAGACTGGTATCTCAAGGTGTCTCAAAAGAATTTGCAGTCTTGAACCCATATCCAAATGAAGGGGCAAAGTTTATTGTAATTCTAATGCCAATTGAAATGGTCTAAATTCCAAGAGAATTTAGCAAAGAACCTGGAGCAAGGAGACAAATTTATGCAGTTGATGTCATTGATATGTTAATTTTATGGCCTAGAGGTAGAACTGAGGAGTGGTCTCAGGAATTTGGTTATCACTGACCAGCGACCTAGGACTATACTAAAGCCTATATTAAAGATGACTTTAGGATCATTGATTGTTAGATTGTTAGAACAATAGCATCCTGAAGTTAGAGAGTTTCAGGATCACTGAGATCACAATTTTCCCTAAAGTTTAAGAGAAGAAATATTATTATAATCCTAAACCAGAAGACATTTACAATCATCAACACAACAATAGCATTCTTAGATCGGGAACCTCAGGATCACAGATTCCAAAGCCAGATTTAGAATAACTGACAGATTGTTAGAACAGAAGCCCCCTAAGGTCAGGGGACCTTAAATTATTGTTATCTCCCTTAGAAGCTATGCTATATCATTTAGGGGTTCCTGATCAAAGGAGATGACTGAAATGAAGATAGAAGCACCATTCCCATCACAATAGGATTAGCAGTGCTTACACTAATATCTCTTATTAAAAAAAAAAAAAAAAAGAATTATAAAGAAAAAAGAACCCCACCATAAAAATGTATTATGGGAACAGGGAAGACCCAGATTCATCTTCAGAGATGGACAGTGAATTTTAAAAAAAAATCTTCTTTCAGAAAGAGTTATATGATGGTTCCCTGCCCAGAGGGAATTTATAGAAGAATCCAAAAAAGAATTTAAAAATCAAATGACAGACATTGAAGAAAAACAAAAAATAAAATAAAAATCATCCCAAGACAATAAGGTTATGAAAAAAATTAACTAAATAGAAAAGGAGATACAGAGATGAAAATAACTCCTAAAATTAGAATTGGGCAAAATTAAACTAGTGAAGCTATAAGAGATCAAGAAATAACAAAACAGATTATAAGGAATGAAAAAATAGAACAGAATGTGAAACATAAGAAAAACAACAGTTCTAGAGACAGATCAAGAAGAGAAAATATAAGAATAATTGGACTGCCTAAAAGATATGACCAGAAAAAGACCTTGACACAATAATGGAAGAAATAATCCAAGAAAATTGCCCTGGAATGATAGACTATGAAGGAAAAGTAGAAATAGAAAAATCCATGCAATACCATCTCAATGAGATCCCTTGTGGAAAACAGATAGGAACATTATTGCCAATTTTTTTAGTCCCCAGATCAAAGAGAAAAATTTGCAAGAAACAAGAAAAAAAACAAATATGTTGGAGATACAATTAGAATCTACCAACAATCAAAAGAACTAGGCCAATACCCCAAAATGTCCTATTCAGCAAAATTATCTATAATATTGAATGAAAAAAAAAAAATGGATCTTCAATGAAGTTGCAGATTTTTAGGACTTTCTATCAACCAAACTAGAACTTAATAGAAAATTTGGTATATCAGAGTCAATATCAAAAATCTATTTCAAGATTTTGTTTGTTTGTTTTTTACATGGGAAATGGATACCATATGTTTAAGATTTACATCAACAATAGGGCAGCTCAAAAGAAAGACTGGGACAAAGTTAAGATAAAAATAGTGATTATGTTATACAAATGAGGTACAAAGGAAAAATAGACATAGAGGCATTAAATGAGGAAGGAAGGTTCATAGTTCTGAAAACCTACTCACATTGGGAATCTGTTAAATAGGCAACACTACACATATAGTATGAAAGGTATAGCACTCTCCAAAATCTATAAAGAAATAAGGGGAGAGGGATGAGTGGACCAGGAAACAAAGGGTGTAGGAAGACCAGGGAAGTTAGGAGCAGAATTAAAGCAGAGTCAGCAGGGATAGGAAAGGGGTGTGTGTGTGTGTGTGTGTGTGTGTGTGTGTGTGTGTGAGAGAGAGAGAGAGAGAGAGAGAGAGAGAGAGAGAAATATATTATTTCTTAATTATGTCCTGATTGGAGTTGGAGGAGGGAAAATGAAAGGGGAGGAAAAATAAAGTAGAAAAGATGAAAAGCAGGGAACAAAAAAAAAAAAAATTCACAAGAAATTAAAGAGAATACTGCATGTCTCTGACATCCTTTCAGAGAGTCTGCAAATTCAAAATTAGTTTTTATTTCTAATATGGTAAACATCTATAAATGTAACCCATATAAACAAAAACTCTTTGGACAAATTCTCAATAAATTTTAATAGCATAAAGGGATATTGAGAACAAAAATTTGAGAAACACTGCTCTGGACAATTTTTAAATTATATTCAAATTGAATTTGGAGTGGGAAATCTAAGAAAAAGCCAGAAGGTGACATTCTTCCAGTCAAATACAACATAGAAGATGGGAAGGAAAGATTTGTGATACCAGGGACAAGCTTGGCCTAGAGATCCATGTGGATGAAATATCAAAGGTGGGACTAGGTAGTGATGACACAAGCAGCAACAGTTTTAGGAGTTTTTAAGGCATAGGTGTTAAATAGGATTGGCAACTAATCAAAAAGAGATTACAGAGTACCCCAATGCTAGCATTGGAAAGAAGACCAGACTCTGGCAATTACATTGCATATACCCATTTTTCAGTTATAATTCAAAGAGAGAGGAGCACTTTCAGTCAAGAGGAAGTAAAAATCCTGAGAGGAGGCATCATTTCACGGCTCAAGGGAGTAAGAACTCTGAAAAGCAGTATTGATTGCAATCCCAATGGATCAAACACCCCTTCTAGGTAAGGGCCTGAAAACAGACCAAGAAAGCAATAATGACATCTTTCTCCAGATCTTAACATCTTGATAGTATCAAAAATTTCCAATTCCCCCAAATCAACTCTAAAAACAAGTGAGAAAAAAGTCTGATGCTTGAGACAGTGTCTCTCTCTCCTCCCTGATGCCAAAACCAGAGCCCAACACGAACATAAAATTCCAAATCCCCAAATCAAGAAATAGGATAGGGAAATGAACAAATAATGAGAGGGTGAGGAGGAAAGGGGAGACAGACAGAGAGAGTGCTTGACCATGAAAAGTGCAATAATGATATTGATGCAATGAAGAAGATTTAAATTCAAAACAAGATGATAAAATCAAAAGCTAAAAGCAAAGCATCAAAAAGATGTGAATTTTTTCAAGAATTCTTGGAAGAGCTAAAAAAAATTATCTTCAAATTTAAATAAAACTGATAGAAAAAATAGGTAAAGAAATTTAAGGAAGTAAATAAAATTAACAACTTGGTTTAAAAAATACAAAACTTATTAAAGAAAATAATTTAAAAAGCAGAATTGATCAAAAGTATTGAAAAAATGTTTTTTGAAAACTAGAATTGTGCAAATGGAACCTAATAGCAGAATATGAAAGAATCCACTGATTCCACCTGAAGTGTAATGGGCTGAGGCTTGAGTTGATGCACTGAGGTCCCAAGCACATGAGGCTAAATAGTAATTGGACCATACTCTATTAATATATAATCTTGGAGAAAGAATGGCCCCCGCCCACTCTTTGTGCAAGTCCTGATGTGTTGTATAGGAAATGACGATTTTGGTAGGTGGAGGCAGAGGAGTGGAAAAGGAAGGGGAAGGAGAGAGTTTTGCAATTGCCATGGTTAGCTCAGACCTCTCTCTGCTAGCATTTTTTTTTTTTTTGTGATTGCCATTGTGACGACCTTTCTGTTTGTTTCTCTTCTTCTTTTTGCTTTTTGCTGAGGCAGTTGGGGTTAAGTGACTTGCCCACAGTTGTTGGAATCCTTACTAACTGCTAAATAATTAGAGTTGATCTAATCTTACAAGAAGATGTTTTGGCCAGAACCTGAAACTAGGTACTAAGTAGAACTAATCAATACAAGGCTTGTGTTCACACCTTTACTCATTGGAGTTCAATGAGTTCATACCTCCCTTGAAGCTCTTTGGGCCAAAGAGCACTATGGGAGAAAACCCATAATCCCTCTCTCTGGAAGGAGCATAAATAGGCCAATGGGCCAGTCGAAGGAGTTCTAGAGAGGAAGACGCTACAAGTCGAGATTTCACCGGAATGACATGAAGACTAGAGCTGGCTGGAGGCTGAAGAAAGCAGAGGCAGAGGCTGAAGGACCAGACCTTTGGATTTAAAGACATTTGGAGAGAGCTCTTGGAACCAAGCAGAGAGATAGGCCTCTAAGCTAACCGGGCTATATTGGGATAATAAAAGATCTGAACTTTTATCACCTGGCTGCATTTTGAGAAGAAAAAGCTCACAACATTTTGGCGCCCAACGTGGGGCGCCAAAATGTGGTGAGCTTTTTCTTCTCAAAAAGCAGCCAGGTGATAAAAGTTCAGATCTTTTATTATCCCAATATAGCCCGGTTAGCTTAGAGGCCTATCTCTCTGCTTGGTTCCAAGAGCTCTCTCCGAATGTCACCAAATCCAAAGGTCTGGTCCTTCAGCCTCTGCCTCTGCTTTCTTCAGCCTCCAGCCAGCTCCAACTCTGGATGTGACTCATTATAAATCCTAGTCGTTTGCATTGAATGTTGTCTTGTTGTCTTAAAAGGCCTGTATTCTTCCCAACTGTAATCCTGATTGCTTTTCTGTTGGTTGATGACATCAGAGTTCTGAATTTCTAAAGTCTCTCTGGGTGTAACCTCAGCTGCTATCATGCCCCACCTGTCCTTTGATTGATACTTTGGAGCTGGGCCCTGCCTCTCATCAATATACATTTAGAGGCCCAGTGAAAGCCTCCATTACATTTTGGACATGGGGTTTTGGGTTTTCTCTCACCCTGTCTTCTCACTCTATCTCCATATCTACAATGAGCTCTCAAATGTCCAATTTTTCTGCACTGAAAACATCGACGAGTTTCTCTAGAATTCCTCTGCCAAGAAGGACCTTGTCTTTCCATGTTCATCATAGTCTGGGCATAATAAGCATTTGTGCCCACTGTGGCACAGTGTCTTATGATTTCTTCTAAGGGAGCATCTTTGTCTAGCCCCCATATAATTCTCTTGCAAATCTCATTTCTCTTGCAAACCTCATTGGCATTTTCCTTAGCCAAATGTCTAGTCATTATTTCTGTGGCTGCATTATTTCCAATGGTTCTTATTACAGCTGTTTGTAAACGTCCCACAAAATCTGCAAAAGGTTCATTGGGACCTTGCTCTATTTTTGTGAAAGCATTATTTCCATTTTTCTGTCCAGGGAGAGAATTCCAAGCTTTAGAAAGGGAGAGTGAAGACGCTACAAGTCGAGATTTCAGCGGAATGACATGAAGAGTTGGAGCTGGCTGGAGGCTGAAGAAAGCAGAGGCAGAGGCTGAAGGACCAGACCTTTGGATTTGGTGACATTCGGAGAGAGCTCTTGGAACCAAGCAGAGAGATAGGCCTCTAAGCTAACCGGGCTATATTGGGATAATAAAAGATCTGAACTTTTATCACCTGGCTGCGTTTTGAGAAGAAAAAGCTCACCACACACAGTCACACAACCAGGAATTGTTAAGTGTCTGAGGCTGGATTTGAACTCAGGTCCTCCTGACTTCAGGGCTGGTGCTCTACCCACTGAGCCATCTTCTCCCCTTCTTTTGACCTCTCTCTCTGCTAGCTGTTTGTTTGTTTTTCTTCTTTTTTTTTGCTTTTTGCTGTGGCAGTTGTTTTTCTTCTTCTTTTTGCTGATTCTTCTTTTTGCTTTTGCTGCTTTCCACAACTTTTGTGTTTGTTTTCCCTTTTTCTTTTTTCTTTCCCATGCAAAAAGAAGAAGAGACAGAGACTTAACAAGCCAACTGTGGCAATGGCAATCCCAAAAGTCTCTCCTTCCCCTTCCTTTTCCACTCCCCTGCCTCCACCCACCAAAATCATCATTTCCTATACAACACATCAGGACTTGCACAAAGAGTGGGTGGGGGCCATTCTTTCTCCAAGCTTATATATTAATAGAGTATGGTCCAATTACTATTTAGCCTCATGTGCTTGGGACCTCAGTGCATCAACTCAAGCCTCAGCCCATTACACTGAAGGAAATCTCAAAATGAAGACTACCAGGAATATCATAGTGGACAATACCTGAAACTCCTGCACATCAAAATTTGTTCAAAGAGGGTAAATCTATATACACAATTGATGATAATACAAATCTGAGTTATTCAGTGGGGCAATAGAAGGTAAAATGGATAAGAGAAAGAGATAGTAATAAAAGAAAAAGGTAGACAAAAAAGGCAGTAACCAAAAGTAAGACAGACTTTAGAGAAGGGGAGACAGAAAAGAATGAGGAGAAAGAGAGAATAAAAAGGAGGAGGAAAATCAGAAGAAAATAGGATGGAGGGAAATGCACAGTCAGTAATCATAACTGTGAATATGAATAGAAAGGACTTACTCATAAAATAGAATTAGATAATAGAATGGACTAGAAACTAGAATCCAACTATATGTTGGCTAAAAGAAACACTTGAAATAGAAAGATACAGTTAGAGTAAAAATGATTTTATGATGATGATTTTATTACAATTCAGCGGAGGTTTAAAAATCATGATCTTAGACAAGGCAAAAATTGACCTAATTAAAAGAGCAGGGAAACAACATTTTGCTTTAAAAAAAAAAAAGTGATACAATGAGGTTATATATACACCAAATGACATAATATCTAATTCTTAAACATCAGAAGTCAAATGATATTAAAGCTACACTAGTGGAGGATTTCAACTTTTGCTTATCGGAACTTGAAAAATCTAACCAAAAATAAATAAATAAACAAATTAACAAATAAATAAACAAACACACAAATAAATAAATAAAAGTTAAGGAGATAAAAAGAATCTTAGAAAAGTTGGATCTATTAAAAAAAACATTTAAAGAAACATGATTAGAAATTTTTAAAAGGAGTATAATTTTTCTCACTTGTACATAGCACCCTCACAGCAACTAATCATGTGTTAGAACGTTAAAACCTGATGACCAAATGCAGAAAAGCAAAAATATTAAATGTGTCCATTTCAGATCATAATAAAATAAAAATTACATTCAATAAAGGGTCATAAAACACAGATTAAAAATTAATTAGGAATTAATTAATCCACTCCTCAAAAAATGAGTGTCAAAGAACAAATCCTAGAAATAATAAATAAAATCATTAAAGACAATGCCAATCATAAGAAAACAAACTAAAACTTATGGAAAACAGCCAAAGAAATCCTTAGAGGGAAAATTATATCTGTAGATATAATCAATAAATTAGAAAAAGAATATATTAATAAATTAGAAATGTAATTTTTAAAAAGAGCAAATTAAAAATCTTCCAATTTAACACCAAATCAGAAAGCCTAATAACATTAGAGTAAAAAAATAATTAAACTAATAAATAAAACTAAGAGCTGGTTTTGGAGGGAGGGGAATCAATAAGATAGGTAAACAATTGATTAATTTGATTTTTGTAAAAAGAAGAAAAACAAATTACCAGTATTGAAAATGAAAAGGGTTAATTCATTGACAATAATTAAAGCAATTATCATGATGTATTTTGCCCAGTTATATGCTAATAAATCTGACAATCTAGGTAAATTGGAAGAATATTTACAAAAACAATATATAAATTACCTAAATTAACAGAAGAGGAAACAAAGTATTTAAATAAATCTAAGTTACATAAAGAAATTGAACAAGACTTCAAGGAACTCTCTAAGGAAAAAATATCCAGAGCTAAATGGATTTATAAGCAAATTCTAAAAAACATTTAAAGAATAATTAATTTCAATACTATAAAATTTTTTTGAAAAAATTAAGCTTCAAAAAAGTTTTGTAAAATTCCTTTTATGATACAAATATCATGCTGATACATAAACAAATTGCCTTAAAGATTACCTGTGCAAAATTTTAAAAGAAAATACTAGCAAGATTTTGTTTTCTTGCCCATTTTTTTCCTTTTTGATCTGCTTTTTCTTGTGTATCCCAATAATTGTGAAAAATATGTATAGAAGAATTCCACATGTTTAACACATATTAGATTACTTGCCATCTAGAGAAGGAGGCAGAGGAAAGGGAGAGGAAAAAATTTTAAAACACAAGGTTTTGTAAGGATGAATATTGAAAATTATCTTTGCATATGTTTTGAAAATAAAAAGCTTTAATTAAGAAAAAGAAAACACTAGGAAGGAGATGATAGCAATGTACTACAATTTCTTTGCTAAATTCTTTGCTACATTCCTTTAGAACTTAGCAGCATAATATATCTTTGCTCCTTAACTTGGAGGAACACTGAGGTTGTGAATTATTTCACTATGTGAACTGACCTCAGAACTCTAATATTATGGGATGTCCTCCACTTCAACTCAAGGACACCAAAACAACTTAGAAAGTCAACAGAAAAGATCTGTGGCACCAAGGTGGGACCCCAGCACACAGTCTAGAACAGTCCACACCAACATATCAGAGCTGGTGCAAATTCCAGAGTAATAGATAGAAAGAGAAATTCCACGTAAAATAAATGCAGACAATACTTGGGAGTCTTCCTGACAGGACAAAATCAGGAACTATATAAACACAATTATAAAACACTTTTCACACAAAGTCAGATCCAAACAATTGGAGAAATATTAAGTTCTCATTGGTAGACTAAGTCAATATAATAAAAAATGGCAATTCTACTTAAATTAATTTACTAATTCAAAGCCATATCAAAGTACCAAAAAAAAAAAAAAATTCCAAATTTCATTTGGAAAAACAAAAAAACAAAAATATCAAGGAAATCAATTAAAAAAAATATGAAGGAAGGAGGCATACCAGTTCCAGATTTCAAATTTGATTACAAAGCTTTAATCAGCAAAACAATCTGGTAATGGCTAGGAAAGAGTGGTGAAATTAGTGGAGTAGATGAGATACACAACACATAGTAGTAAATGATCATAGTAATCTAATGTTGGCTAAATCCAAAGGTCTAGGCTGTTAGAGAAAAAACTCACCATTCAACAAAAATTGTTGAAAAAACTGGAAGACAGTTTGGCAGAATCTAAGCAAGAACTATCATCTCATGCCATATGCCAAAATAAAGCCAAAAATGGATACATAATTCAGACAAAAGAGTGATACCATAAGCAAATTATGAGAGCAAGAAATAGTCTATCTGTCAGAGCTATAGATAAGAGAAGACTTTGTGATCAACAAAAAATAAAGAGGATTATGGGAAATAAAATGTATAATTCTGATAATATGAAGTTAAAAAGCTTTTGCACACATGCAAAAAAAAAAAAAAAAAAAGGCAAAACAGGAAAAGAGTTGGGGGAGGATAATTTTTATCCCAAGATTCTTTGATAAAGACCTTATTTCTCAAATGTACAATGAACCAAACCAAATTAATAAAAAATAAGAGCCGTTTCCCAATTAATAAATGGCAAAAGAATAGCAAAAGTCAGTTGTCAAAATATGAAATCAAAGCTAGTAATGATTATCAAAGCTAATGATGATGATGATGATAATATATAAACACATTATAGCATTAGAGAAATATAAATTTAAAAATTCTGAGATAGTACCTGATACTTATCAGATTAGCTAATATGACAAATAAAGAAAAAGAAAAATGAAAAATGCCATTATAGCAAATGTAGAAAATTTGGAATACATTAATTCCCCATTTGTGGAGTTGTGAACTAGTCTAACTATTCTGAAGAAAAATTTGGATCTACATCCAAAGAATTATTAATGGTGAATATCCTTTGATTCAATAATTCCATTACTATGTCTGTATCCCATCCCACCTCCTGAAAAAAGGACCTAGTTGCACAAATATGTGTGTGTGTGTGTGTGTGTGTGTGTGTGTGTGTGCATACATACATACATACAGAGAGAGAGAGAAGTTATTTGTACTGGAAAAAAAAAAAAAAACTAGAAATCAAAGGGATGCCCAACAATTGGGGAAGGGCTAGACAAGTTATGGAATATGATTGAGATAGAATACCATTTTGTTATAAGAAATAATATGCATGTTGGTTTCAGAAAAACCTGGCATACACATATGAACTCATGAAAAGTGAAGTAGAACCAAGTGAACATTGTACACAATAATAGCAATACTGTAATGCTGATACATTATGAAATACAACTATTCTCATCAAGTAAATTATGCAAGACAATTTAAGGATCCATCATGAAAAATATTATCCACTTTCAGAGAGAGAATTGATTAACACCAAATGCAGACTAAAGCATCTTTTTATTGCTTTCTTCATTTTTATTGTTTTATTTGGGGTTTTGCAACACAGCTAACATGGAAATATGATTGTGTTTCTTCACATTATAATCAACTGCATATGGTTTCTCTTGTCATTGGGAGAAGAAAGAAGGGAGGATTTCCTATTTACATCTGCTGGCATGAACTGTAACTGTAATGAAGGAAAAAATCTAGAAAGATAACAAGCCTAGAAAGTGAAAATAAGAAATAAAATTCATGGGTTTAAAAGTCTATATTTCCAAATTTATGTAACAAATAAGAAGAATAAGAAGTCATGATCCAAAAACACCAGCGACCTCATATATATTACTTAATCTTTGTGTCATGAAACACATCACTGGTATAAGCTTATTCCAGGAACTAGTTTATGTAAAAGTAGCAGGAGAACTAAAAAATGAGGTTTGGTGGGGTGGGATTATAATTTAAGTTATACTTACATGAGAAAGTCCAAGAAACAAAAGAACAAGAAAGGTAAAGAACATTTAAGTGTCAATCAATGGAGATACCAACTCTATGTGAAGAGTACAGAAAAAAAATTACCTAAACATAAAGAGAAAAGCAACAGTGAATTAAGAGAAATTATTAGAAACTTAATGCAGAGAAATTATATAATAATGATGGAGAGCCTTTAAATATTACATCTGCCCTTTGTCACTTATTCTCTGTCTCTCTATGTATATATCTGTGTCTCTGTTTTTGTCACTATGTCTCTGTGAGAGTATGTGTCTCAGTCTCTCTCTCTCTCTCTCTCTCTCTCTCTCTCTCTCTCTCTCTCTTTCATTCTGTCTCTTTCACAAAAAGAAAAATGAATAACTTAATCACTTCTCTTTACTTCTCAACAAATGCTTAGATGTGTCAGACACAGTGCTGGATACTAGAAATGGAAAGACAAGATTTGTGACAAATTGTTAAATGATAACTTTTCTTATAACAAATGGAAAATTATAAAAGATAATGCCTGTTATGAGATATGTTGCTTTTTCTAAGAGTTGCAGAATAATGTATTTTTGGTTGGGTTGAAGGAGTAAAATATTAATTTATATTGCTTTATGGAATATGAAATTTTTTCTGAATTAAAAAAAATTTTAAATGTAAACCAATGGTTACTGGAATGTTTATGGCATTATCAAGATAAGTCATAGGATCAAAGTATCATAGAATCCTTAAATTCTCTTAATCCTTAAGCGCCATGCTAACAAGCTGGGTTGTGGGTGCTGGGATCTGAGCTCATCAAGGACGGCAGAGCCCAGAACACTTTATGATTGTAGAAAAACACTCAGAAGATTTCCAGTTATTGTGCAGAGAGATTGCTACAAAATTGCATAACTTACATCTCAGCAAGAAAATAAAATTATGTAGGAATATAGCAAATATGTACTCCTCAGAAAAAGAACTGGACTAGATACTAAGAAAGGTGGTTTCCTAAAGACATTTTAAATACTACAGTCAAAATAGAAATAAGCACACTTCCGTGCCTCCCCTTCAGTATGCTACAATGACTGAAAATATGGTGAAATCATACTAGAACCAAAAATTAAGAAAGATAATGAGAAAATGGTTATTAACTACACCTTTTTCCATTGAATATATGAATAGCCTTCACTTTTAAGCATTTACTTCCACAGATGGAGAGATGGAGAATGGATAATAATCTTATCTCAAGTAATAGAATGGAAAAAGAAGTATAAATTTCCACTTTCTGTAATCATAGATACATCAATGACTTAGTATTCAACATTATAAAAAAGTCACAAAATTCATCTTAAATTTCCAGAAATATTAAAAATAATTAGCATAAATAGAGATTTTTATAGCAAGCTTTATCTGAAACTTTATGAACATCAAAACTAAGTAAGGCAAAAATTTTAAAGAATGTAAAGAGTGCTTTAGTAAGTTTCTACTTCATTATGTTTGTTCCTAAGCTTTAGCACCCCTCTTTTTACCATATTTGAGCCCAGGTCCCTCATGTTGCTCCATTGCTATCCAGTGAACATAATATCCCCTTCTCCCCCATCATCCAATTATCATTCTACTCATTCAGGATTAATTTTGTGGTGTAATCAATTGCAAAATTAAATATCTATTCTCCAGAACATTTGGTCAAAAACACTCTTTCTAGTAATCAATCTCAATTCTTCAAAAAAAAGAGAACCTAATCAATAAAAATACATTTTAATAATAAAATTCAGCAAACACAAAGTAGTGAAATTGAACATTTCAGGCAATCTAAGACTATATTATCTTTCTAATGCTTCTAACAGTTTATAAAGTGATCACTGAAAGTCTAATCACACACACACACACACACACACACACACAGAGTCATTTACTAAAGTCCAAATGGGTCAATCACTATATCAGGGATCATGGACTCAAAGACAAAAGTGAAAGTGGTCTCTGATGCCAATCTTTTGACTAGGCCAGGAAAAGGCACAGAGATGGGAGATGGAGGATTGTATATGAGGAAAGTTATTCATTGTACATGAAGGTCAGTTTGGTTGAATGATAGTTTCTATTGAATCGGAAAAAATGAACATGCATTATGGTTGGAAATAAAGACTAGGTTTAAAGAAAGGATTTAAGAATCAAGCATAGATGTTCATATTTGATATTAGGAGGATTAGTGAGACTTCTGGGGTTTAATGAGTAGGGTAGTGATATGCTCAATTTTGTGTTCTAGGAAAAATAACTTGTTAGATCTGTGATGTGCATATTGAAAGGGAGAAAGATTGGGCAGAGACACAAATCTGGAAGCTACTGCACTATTCTAGATAATAAGTGGCAAGAGTCTGAACTGGAGTGGTGGCTAAGTAAACGAAGGGAAAGATAAATGTGGGAGATTGTAATGATAGAAACTTATGCAAAAATTGATAGGGATGGACATGAAGTTATGAATCTAGTGACTGAAAAGATTATTGTATTGATAAAGAAATAAAGTTTAGAAACAGAGGGTCTTTTAAAAAAGAGTAAAATAATGGGATAGATTTGGGACATGTTGAGTTTAAGATGGCTAAAGGATATTCATTTTGCAATATCTAATACACAATGCAATGCTAAAGTTTAAGAGGAAAGAGTGGCACAGGAAATATAGTTGTGGAATTCATATCATAGGAAACTTGAATAAATCCATGTGAAATAATAAAGTCACTAAGACAGAGCACATAGAGAGCATTGAAGAAAGCCTGAAATATAATCTTGGCATAAACCCAGTTAGAGGGAACAATGGGATGATGATTGATCCCACAAGAGAAATTAAGAATTAGTAGTTGCATATGTGTTAGAATAACCAAGAGAGAACTAAGTGACAAAAACTCTAGAGAGAAAATACAATAAATAAAAAGAAATCACTCAACAGTGTCAAATACTGCACAGAATCAAGATAAGAATAAGTCTTGAAGAAAAAAATCATGGGGGAAGGGAGGGAAGGAGAGGAGGAGAAAGAAAGAGAGAGAGAGACAGAAAAAGAGAGAGAGAAAGAGAGAGAGAGAGAGATCACTCCCCCCCAAAGTTATCATTCTATATCTTTCTTTTCTTAATAAAAGTTCCAAAAAGATTCTTCCTTCCTTCCTTCCTTCTTTTCCTTCCTTCCTTCTCTCTCTTTCTCTCTCTCTCTCTCCTTTCTTTCTTCTCTCTCTCTCTCTCTCTCTCTCTCTCTCTCTCTCTCTCTCTCTCCTCTCTCTCTCAGGAGTGTCAGATTTTATGTTCTTGGACACAAAAATCCCTATAAATGATAACTGATATTAAAAATAATTGACTTCTATGACAAATTGGAACAGGGATATCACCTTGCTAACAAAGGTCCATATAGTTAATGCTGTGATTTTTCAGTAGCAATGTAGTTCAGTAGCTGTGAGAGTTGGACTATCAGGAAAGCTGAGCACTGTTGTATTGACAATTTAATATTGTGATAATAGAAAAGACCTTTGAGAGTCCTTTAGATAGCAAAGAGAACAAGATAGTTAATACTGAAAGAAATTAATTCAGGCTGTTAACTGAAAGGTCAGATACTGAAGCTGAAGATTAAATATTTTAGCCACAAAATTAGAAGACAGAACTTGTGGGGAAAGATGCAAATGTTAGGAAAAATTGAAGGCAAAAAGAAAAGGGAAGAACAAAAGAAGAAATAGATAATATGGAAACAGAATTTAAGAGATAATGAAGGGAAAAAAAGGACTGGGAGTGCTATGATCTAAGGGACCACAAAGAATTTCACACAATTGAATGACTCAACAAAAGTGAGGAATTAAGGAAAATGATCAGAAAGCTGGCACAATGACAGAGACAGAAAGAGATAGAGACAGAAAGACTTTAAGAATTAAGACATCTCTTACAATATGCTCATTCTCTCCCTCCCTTCCTTCTTTTCTTTCCCCAAAACCCTCCCTTCCTCCCTCTCTCTCTCTCTTCTCTTCCTCCATCTCTCCCTCTATCTTTCTTTCCCCACTCTATCTCTTTTTCTCTCACTTTCATCCTCTCTATCCTTCCCTTGTCCTTTTCTTCCTCTCTCCCTGCCTCCATCATTCCTCCCTTCTCTCTTTGTCTTGTACACCTCAAAATTAAAGTGTTTCTGTGAAAGTGTTAAATATCACACTCTTTCCTGTAATACATGGAAAATTATTTTTTTAAAATGTTTATAATGAGGAGTGCTGTTTTTTTCTAAGAGTTACATAAGAACATATATTGTTATTGGGTTTCTTAGTTGTTTGGAGAATGGATGATATATTAATTTATATTGATTTGTAAAATATAAAACTGTTTTCTGAATAAAAAATCATTTTAAACATGACCTTATGGTTACTGGGATGTTCAGAATAAGCCACAGTATCTAGGCAACATAGAGTCCTCAAATGCTCTCTCCTCACCCTCATTTCCCAAAGGTTATGTTAATAAGTTAGTTATAGGTTCAGAGATTTGAGCTGCTCAGGGACTTAACACTGAATAACTATGTAAATATTAATGAGATTTTAAATTCTATCATCCTTAGAAAATCTCAGCAAATTTAGAGAGCTTGAAACTCAGAAGGAAAATAAAATGATGTAAAATATAACAAATATATCAACCTCAGGAAAAGAAATGAACTAGATACTAGTGGTTCCTACACCTCAATATGCTTACTGTGACTCAGAATACAGTCTCCTACTGAGACCAGAAATCCAAAGAAAAAAAAGGAAAAATCTTTCTTCATTGCACATGTCACCATTGAGTATAAGAATACCCTTCACTGTTGAAGATTACTCTACTTGTATGTAAGCCTATAGGTGTCAGAATGGAAAACAGATAGTCTCATCTCAAGCAATGGATTGAAGATGTGAATAATATAATGAGGTATAAATTTCCCCTTTTTGATTAAAAAAAATGTAAATTCATCAGTAACTTTGTGCCCAAAATTAGGGGAAAAAAATGACAAAATCAATCACAAATATCCAGAAATATTAAAAACTATGTAACCAAAAGAAGAGAGTTTATTATAACTTGTGTCTGCAAATTCTTGGATATGAAAATTAAGGCCAAGTGTGACAAAAATTAAAGAGCATGTGAAGATTGCTTTAGGTAAGCTCTTACATTTTTCATATTCTTTACTAAAAAGTTTAAATATAACTTTATCTCTACATTTTAAGAACACAGGTCCATTATGTTGCTCCCTTGCTTCCCGGTAAGCTTTCAGTTTAGTCTCCCTTCCTTACAAATTGTCAATTAACACACTTAGCACACTTTCTTTGGCTACAGCCAATTTCAAAAGCACATGCCCTTTCTCCAGAATATTCAAATAAACCATTCTTTCAAATACCTTATCTCAAGTGTTATTTTTTTTAAATACCCATCCAATAAAATTACCTAATTATATAGTAAAATTCAGGAAGAATAAAATAATGTGATTGAGCATTTCATGCAATTCAAAGACATACTTTAGGGTACAATAATATTTACACTGAATCTTAGAGAGGTGTAGAGAGTAGGTGGTCACAGAAAGCAAACCTCAAAAAAATCTATCAACAAGTTACTAATCAACAAAAGTTACAATCAACTAGAGTTACTAAGATCCTAAAGCAGAATAATCAAGGTAAGGGACTAGAAACTCAAATATAAATGCAGAAATAGTCCTTAACTTCATCCTTTTAGATAGGCAGGACAAAAGCATAGAGAAGGAAAATGTAGTACTGTATATGATGAAAGAAGATCTAGATGCTACCACAAATGGAGGTGAGAATCAGAGAGAATTATCTTTGTGAGATCAAATACAGCCTCAAACATTTACTAGTTCTGTGACCATGAGCAAATCACTTAACCCTGTGTGTTTCAGTTCCTCATCTATACACTGAGCTGAAGATGTAAATAGTAGTGAACAACTATTCAGTATCTGCCATGAAAACACCAAATGGTGTCATGAATAGTCAAATATGATTGAAATGACAGACCAAAAATGAGAAAAGGCAAGGTTATTTTGGCTAGATATTAGACTAATGTAAAGATGTTTAAAGTACACAATGGCTAAAAGTAAAGGTTGTGTGTTCTTTCAGAAAAGATTTAAACATAAAAAATAAGAGGCCATATTAAATTCTATGAGATTTCATGAGCCCTCTAAGGTTCAATGAACATGAGAATGGCATGCTCAACTTTGTGCTTTATTAAAACCAATTTGGTAAATGTGTGATGGATGGATTGAAGAAAGGACAGCCTTAGAGCAGGGACATCAACTAGGAAAATATTGCATGTTTCTATATAATAAGAGATAGTGGTTCAAACTAGAGTGGTAACTGAGTAAATGAACTAAAAGGAAAAATGTGGAAGACATTGTAGTAATGGAAAACTGATTAACCTTGGATATATGAATTAAGTAAGAGTGATATGAAAAAGTTAATAGTGAAGTTATGAATTTGGTGACTGAAAAGATGATGGGACTCTTGAAGAAATAAAGATGGTGAGAAGCAAGGTCTGTGCAGAACAAGGAAAATAACCAGTTGAATGTGGAAGTTTTATATAACTAAAGGACATTCACTTCGGAATATCCAATACATGATTCAATGCTAAAGGGAGAGGGAGAGACAGACAGACAGACAGACAGAGAGCTGACTACACCAGGCAATCTAGCTATGGAACTCATCATCACAGCAAACATGAACAAACCCATGTAAAATAACAGTCTCTAAGAAAAAGCATGAAGTAAAAGAACAGAAGGGAACCTAAGCCAGGAACCATGGCATTACCTGAGTTAAATGGGATAATGGTGATCCAGCAAGAGAAACTAAAAATCAGTTGTCTGAAAGTTATTAGAACAAATAAGAAAGAGCCAAATAACAAAGATCTAGAGAGTATACACTCTAAAGAATGAGAGAATCCAACAGCAAATACTACGCAGAAGAAAAGAAGAAGGAGCTTTGATAAAATCTATTAGATATACATATTAGTAAATTATTATTTATTTTGAGAAATATATATTTTAGTTTAATCATGAGGACATATATCAAAGTATAAAAAGTTTATAAAGAACAAAAGAAGAAATAATAAAGATACAATGTATAGATAATATTTTCTAAGACTTTTACTGTATAGATACATTAACCTTAAAATGGGATTTAGTCAAGGGTATACATAAAGGATTTTACTTTTGTCAGAACCAAGTTTATTTTAAATCTTCATCAGAGACTATAGAAAAGCCAAAGGGAATGGAGCAGAATGTCAGTTAATTGTGAATTGAAGAGAAGGGAGTAATAACTCTCACCAAAAAATGGTCTCTTATTTTTTAAATAAAGTATGATATTGTCATCACTTGTGCAAACATGTGGGAGGAAATGTTTTGGAAGATATAAAAACTGAAAATAAATCTAGGGAGTAGTAAAGATAAAGATAAGATAGAGAGCCAACATGAAAGGAATAAAGGATTGCATGCCTGAGGTGAGATACAGATGAGATTATAAGGCATCAATTAGGAATGAATCCAGTCAGTAAAGGTTTGTGATTTTGTTCAGCTCCATTTAGCATTATACAAGTAAATTTATAAACAGTGACTGGTTAAAGTAACGAGGAATTCAGGAAGGTATAATCTACAATAAGACAAAAAGCAAGTGATTCAAAAAGAGAGATGAATATCCAGTTAAACCAGATAATTATCAGGACACATTAAGAAAGAGATGAAACTAAAATTAAAATAAAAATGAATGTCAAGAAAATTGTTAAGTGGTGCAGGAACTGGAGATCCCAATATAAATGAATAATAAGTTTGAAAAGAATAATACATAAGAAATTTTATAAAAGTACTTGTACTTTCATTAAAATTACACTTCTTGAAATGAATATTGAATTCCAAAATGTCTTTTGATTAGGAAACTAGACAATCCCTCTTTCTTATCCTACTTATCAGTGCTTCTATATTTATGCTCATAACATATATGGAATATCTCACATTGCAACTTCAATAATTAATTGATATCCTACCAAAACTCTCCTACAACCTTATCTACAAATTCCATTAAGTACAAAGCTGACCTTTGATTTGACATTAGGAAATAAGCTTTCTGTCACATCTCTCTGAGATTTTTGTTCTCCTCCCAGCATTTATCCTATATCACAACATACCAAATTTTGTGGGATGCAGCCAAAGAAGTAATAAGGGGAAATTTTATATCTTTAGAGGCTTATTTGAATAAAATAAAGAAAAGACCAATGAATTGGGCTTGCAATTTAAAAAGCTAGAAAAACACCAAATTAAAAATTCACAATCAAATACTAAACTTGAAATTCTAAAACTAAAAGGAGAAATTAATAAAATTGAAAATAAAAAACCTATTGAATTAATAAATAAAAGTAAGAATTGGGTTTTATGAAAAAACCAACAAAATAGATAAACCTCTGGTAAATCTGATTAGAAAAATGACAGAGGAAGATCAAACTGTTAGTCTTAAAAATGAAAAGGGAGAACTTTCCACCAATGAAGAAGAAATTAGAGCAATAAATTTGCCCAACTTTTGTTGGAATCCTTACTAACTGCTAACTAATTAGAGTTGATCTAATCTTACAAGAAGATTTTGGCCAGAACCTGAAACAAGATACTAAGTAGAACTAATTAATACAAGGCTTGTGTTCACACCTTTACTCATTGGAGTCCACAAGTATGCTAGCTTCACAAAGTACACTTTCTAACTTCAAGGGAGTCCACACCTCCCTTAAAGCTCTTTGGGCCAGAGAGCACTATGGGAGAAAACCCATAATCCCATTCTCTCAGAAGATTCACATATAAAGCGAGACAGCCATTCCAGAATACATTTTTTCCTCTTGGCTGGCTGGTGGCAGACGAAGAGTTTACAGAGGAAGAAGCTACGAGTGGAGAGTTCAGTGGACAACCAGATTCATCTTCATCTCACTCCACTGTAGTTGGTGACTGGGCTCCCCAGAAGGATACAAGAGAGACATTCCATCTCTGTGTTGGTTAGAGGCTGAAGAAAGCAGAGGCAGAGGCTGAAGGACAGAACCTTTGGATTTGGAGATATTCGGAGGGCTCTAAGCCTCTAAGCCCTGTGTTTTGAGAAGAACAAGAACTCCAACATTTGAACTCATAACAAACTTTATGCCAATAAATTTGAGAACCTAAGTGAAATGGATGACTACCTTCAAAAATATAGGCTGCCCAGATTAACAGAGGAGGAAGTAAATTGCTTAAATAGTCCCATTTTAAAAAAAGAAATACAACAATCTTTTAATCAACTCTAAGAAAAAATCCCCAGGACCAGATGGAGTTACATGTGACTTCTACCAAACATTTAAAGAACAATTAACTCCAATGTTATATAAGCTATTTGAAAAAATAGGGAATGAAAGACTCCTACCAAATTCCTTTTATGACACAGACATAGTACTGATGCCTAAACCAGGTAGGTTGAAAACAGAGAAAGAAAATTATAGACCAATCTTCCTAATAAATATTGATACTAAAATCTTAAATAAAATATTAGCAAAAAGATTACAGAATATCATCTCCAGCATAATACACCATGACCAAGTAGGATTTATACCAAGAATGCAGAGCTAGTTCAATATTAGGAAAATTATTAGCATAATTGACTATAGCAATAACTAAATTAACAAAAACCATATGATCATCTCAATAGATGCAGAAAAAGCATCTGATAAAATCCAACATCAATTCCTATTAAAAAATACTTGAGAGTACAGGAATAAATGGACTTTTCCTTAAAATAATCACTAGCGTCTATTTAAAACCATCAGTAAGCATCCTATGTAATGGGGATAAACTGGAATCATCAGGAGTGAAACAAGGTTACCCACTATCACCATTACTATTCAATATTGTATTAGAAATGTTAGCTTCAGCAATGAGTTCAGAAAGAGATTAAAGGAATTAGAGTAAGTAATGAGGAAATCAGATTATCACTCTTTGCAGATGATAAAATGGTATACTTAGAGAACCCCAGAGATTCTACTAAAAAGCTATTAGAAATAATTCACAACTTTAGCAAAGTTGCAGGATGCAAAATAAACCCACATAAGTCATCAGCATTCTTATATTTCACTAACAAAATCCAACAGTTAGAGTTACAAAAAGAAATTCCATTTAAAATAACTACTGATAATATAAAATATTTGGGAATATATCTCCCAAGGGAAAATCAGGAAATATATGAGCAAAACTACAAAACACTTTCCACGCAAATAAAGTCAGATCTAACCAATTGGAAAAATATTAAGTGCTCTTGGATAGATTGAGCAAATATAATAAAGATGACAATACTACCTAAACTAAACGATTTATTTAGTGCTATACCGATCAGATTCGCAAAAAAACTATTTTAATGACCTAGAAAAAATAACAACAAAATTCATCTGGAAGAACAAAAGGTCAAGACTTTCAAGGGAACTAATGGAAAAAAAATAAATGAAGGTGGCCTACCTATACCAGATCTAAAATTATTTTATAAAGCAGCAGTCACCAAAACCATTTGGTAGTGGCTAAGAAATAAACTATTTGATCAGTTGGAATAGGTTAGGTTCATAGGACAAAATAGACAATAACTTTAATAATCTAGTGTTTGACAAACCAAAATGTTATGGGCCAGAACTTGAAACAAGGTGCTAAGTTATTGATAGAGACAATGCTTATATATTCAGTTCACACCTCTAGAGTTCACACCTTTAAGAAAATTCACACATTAGTTCACACCTTTAGAGTTCACACTAAGACAGCATATAAGGAGGAGCCTCAACTAGACACTTCAGGAGATTCACAAGTCAGGATTGACTTTGGGAGATTCACAAGTCAGGACTGACTTCAGAAGATTCACAAGTCAGAAGCCCACAACCCCACTCTCAGAGGATGAGACAATTCATTCCAACTTCTATCTTTGTGCTAGCTGGAGGCTTTGGATTCAGAGAGAGGTAGAGGCTGAAATTGGCAAAGGCAAAGGACAAGTGGCAAGAGCTCTCGGAACCAAGGAGAGAGATAGACCTCTAAGAAAACTAACCTGGCAATTTTGAAGGAGACAATAAAGGATCTGGACTTTAGCTCCTAGCTGCATTTGAGGTGATTATTACACAGAACTGAAACGAAGGGGGCCTCCAAAAGTCCCCCAAGAAACCTGCTCCCAGAGAATATTATATTTTAGAGAAGAGAACATTACATTTTGGCACCCGAATGTGGGACAGACACAATCCTGATTTCAGTGGAAAAGTTCCAATTTTGATTTCAGTGGAAAAGCTCTGATCCTGATCCAGTGGAAAAGTCTCCTCGACCCAGAAATTAGGGTGAGTACAACAAGGAAACTTTGTTAAAGGTCTAAAGTAATGTTTCAGCTGAAATGGGACAGATGTTTAGAAAACAGTCTTCTCTTCAAGGAAAATGTTTAAAGAGCATTGTCAGGGTTATGAAAAGCCAAAATTTGATTATAATTTGGGAGCAGATCACTGAACTTTTAGAAACCGTACAGTATACATCTCCTTGGTTCTCTAAGGAAAAAGAATTGGATCTAGAGGAGTGGAAATGAGTAGGAGAGCAACTTTGTCAATCCTATAATCATAATGGACCTGACTCAACTTCCAAAAACATACTTTATACATATAATTTAATACAACTGACTTTAGGAAATTATATAAATGTTAGAATAAGGAAAAAGAAGAAAGAGCAGGAGGGGGAGGTGCCAACTAAACTAGGTGAAAAGGATGAAGAATCAGATAAGAATTCCCAGCAGGAAAAATTAGATCATTCCCAATCCTCTGACCTCCTTCCCTCAATTAACTCTTCATGGGTGGAGGGAGAAGGAGGAGGGGAGAAGCAGTGACACAAACAGAATAAGCAGCCTATGACAAGATTAGAAAAAGCATTGGTTAAGGCAAAAAAATGAAGGACAGGATGTATCTTATTTAATACATGCATATCCTGTGATTGAAGAGATTGACTCTTCAGGTCAAAAAAGGAGAAGATACACTCTTTTTGATTTGGAAAAAAATTAAGGATTTGAAAAAGGATTGCACTCTTTATGGGGCTACATCATCTTATGTTAAGATGTTACTAGATAGTTTGGCTTATGAAATGTTAACCCCTAGTGGTTGGAAATCCATAGCAAGGAGATGTTTAGAACCTGGACAAAACTTGTTGTGGCTTTTGGTGTATCATGAATTATGTAGGATTCAAGCTAGATGCAATAAGCAAATAGGAGTTAATATAAAAATCACTTTTGACCAACTAGTAGGTGAAGGTCAGTATGGAGAGAATTCAGAACAGATTAATTACCCCACAACAGCTTATGAGCAGATTGTAACGGCTGCTATAAAAGCTTGGGGTTCCTTCCCTGAACAAAAAGATCAAGGGGAAGCCTTCACAAAAATAGAGCGAGGTCCCAATGAACCCTTTGCAGATTTTGTGAGACGTTTGCAAACAGCTGTTACAAGAACCATTGGAGAAAACATAGCTACAGAAATAATGACCAGACATCTGGCTAAGGAAAATACTAATGAGGTTTGCAAAAGAATTAGATGGGGACTACACAAAAATGCTCCTTTAGAGGAGATCATAAAATGCTGTGCCACAGTGGGCACAAATGCTTATTATAACCAGACTATGATGAACATGGAAAGACAGGGTCCCTCTTGGCAAGGGACTTCTAGAGAAACTCGTCAGTGTTTTCAGTGTGGAAAAGCTGGACATTTGAGAGCCCATTGTAGATATGGAGATAGAATGAGAAGACAGGGTGAGAGAAAACCTAAAACCTCTGTCCAAAATAGAACAGAGGCTCCCACTGGGCTTCAGACTGTAGATTGACACAGGGAAATGAGAGGCAAGGCCCAGCCCTAAGATATCATACAAAAGACAGGTGGGGCATGATGGCAGCTGAGTTTACACCCAGAGAGTCTTTAGAAGGTCAGGACTCTGATGTGATCAATCAGCCAAAAGGTAATCATATGGCAGAAAAGCATTACATGATCAACCAATAGAAAAGCAATCAGATAGCAGAAAGGGATTATAATTGGGGAGAATACAGGCTTTTTAAATCAACAGGGCAGTGTCCAGTGTGAACAGCTCCAATGTAATTGCCAGAAAATGAGGAGAAATCCCAAAAGTGGTAAATAGAAGGGAATTAGATAGGTTAGCTGCTTGGGAGAAAGGGTTTGCTTGTATTTCTACAGATGGAGAAGGAAAACCATCAGGAATCATTGGATTCCCTAATACAAGGACTTCAAAGCTTTCAAGAATTATTGGATTCCTGGCACATGAACTAATGGACAATAGATTCCTTTTGGATTATTTCTAAAACTTATGGACATGTATAAATTCTCATGTTGATTCATATTATTTGTTACATCACTACTAGACTGTGTTATGTTACTGTGTGCTTATGTAATTTATGTAATTATGTGTAATACCTCCCATATTGATGGATTTATGTATAACTGTTTCAAGTGAGCCCCTTAAGAAACCCATTAATCTGATTTGATTTCCCATTTCCTTTGGTGTTTTCATCTCTCTTCCTGAGAAGTCAGGAAGGATGTGACCACCTCCTTTTTATGGTGTTTTCACTTCTTTTTTGAGCAGTTAGGGAAGGTGTGATCACCTTCTTTTTGGGGTTCTCACCTCCTTGAGAAGTCAGGGAGGTCATGACCACCTTATGTTCTAAATCAAAAAAAAAGCAGATGTTATGAGCCAGAACTTGAAACAAGGTGCTAAGTCATTAATAGAGACAATGCTAAGTCATTGATAGAGACACCTTTAGAGTTCACACCTTTAAGAAGGTTCACACATCAGTCCACACCTTTAATACAGCATATAAGGAGGAGCCTCAACTAGAGACTTCAGGAGATTCACAAGTCAGGGTTGACTTCAGGAGATTCACAAGTCAGAAGCCCACAAGCCCACTTTCAGAGAAGGCGTCAATTCATTCCAACTTCTACCTTTGTGCTAGCTGGAGGCTTTGGATTCAGAGAGAACTAGAGGCTGAAGTTGGTAGAGACAAAGGTCAAGTGGCAAGAGCTCTCGGAACCAAGGAGAGAGATAGACCCTAAGAAAACTAACCTGGCAATTTTGAAGAAGACAATAAAGGATCTGGACTTTAACTCCTGGCTGCATTTGAGGTGATTATTATACAAAACTGAAATGAAGGCTGTCTCCAGAAGCTCTCCGAGTAACCTGCTCCCAGAGAATGATTATATTTTAAAGAAGAGAACATTACACCAAAGACCCCAGCTTTGGGGATTAGAATTCACTGTTTGACAAAAACTGCTGGGAAAATTGGAAATTAGTATGGCAGAAACTAAGCAATGATCCACACTGAACACCATATACCAAGATAAGATCAAAATGGGTTCATGATCTAGGCATAAAGAATGAGATTATAAATAAATTAGAAGAACATAGGATAGTTTACCTCTCAGACCTGTGGAGGAGGAAGGAATTTGTAACCAAAGAAGAACTAGAGATCATTATTGATCACAAAATAAAAACTAAACTAAAAACTTTTGTACAAACAAAACTAATGCAGACAAGATTAGAAGGGAAGCAATAAACTGGGAAAACATTTTTACAGTCAAAGCTTTCTGGTAATAAAGCTTATTTCCAAGATATATAGAGAATTTATAAGAAATCAAGCCACTCTCCAATTGATAAATGGTTAAAAGATATAAACAGTTTTCAGAAGAAGAAATTGAAACTATTTCTAGCCATATGAAAAGATGCTTCAAGTCATTATTAATCAGAGAAATGCAAATTAAAACAACTCTGAGATACCACTACACATGTCTCAGATGGGCTAGGATGATAAGAAAAGATAATACTGAATGTTGGAGGGGATGTGGAAAAACAGGGACACTGAAACATTGTTAGCAGAGTTGTGACTACATCCAGCCATTCTGGAGAGCAATTTGGAACTATGCTCAAAAAGTTATGAAACTGTGCATACCCTGTGATCTAGCAGTGCTACTACTCAGCTTATATCCCAAAGAGATACTAAAGAAGGGAAGGGGACCTGTATGTGCCAAAATGTTTGTGGCAGCCCTCTTTGTAGTGGCCAGAAACTGGAAACTGAGTGGATGCCCATCAATTGGAGAATGGCTGAATAAATTGTAGCATATGAATATTATTGTTCTGTAAGAAATGACCAGCAGGAAGATTTCAGAAAGGCCTGGAGAGACTTACATGAACTGTGCTGAGAGAAATGAGCAGGTCCAGAAGATCATTATATACTTCCACAACAATACCAACAATGATGGTCAATTCTGATGGATGTGGCTCTCTTCAACAATGAAATGAACCAAATCAGTTCCATTTGTTCAATAATGAAGAGAACCAGCCACACCCAATGAAAGAACTCTGGGAAATGAATGTGAACCACTACATAGCATTTCCAATCCCTCTGTTTTTGTCTGCTTGAATTTTTTATTTTCTTCTCAGGTTAATTTTACATTATTTCAAAGTCCAATTCTTCTTGTGCAGCAAAATAACTGTATGGATATGTATACATATATTGTATTTAACATATACTTTAACATATTTAACATGTATTGGCTTACCTGCCATCTGGAGAGGGGGAGGGGAAAAATTGGAACAGAAGGTTTTGTAAGGGTCAATGCTGAAAAATTACCCATGCAGATATCTCGTAAATAAAAAGCTATTAAAAAAAAAAAAAAAAAAGATCCTTATTGACAAGAGCCAGACTCTCCCTGATAACCAGAGTTGTTAGCATAAAAACAGCATTTCTCATTTAGGGCAACATAAAGAACTCCCCATTGCAAGAATATCAAATCAAGCTTCCTGTGCTTCTGGAGTACTATCTCAGTCAGGGAATCAATGTGGTTTTCCAATTTTGAGATGGACAATTCAATGTGAGTTAGGTCTGCATTCATCTCTGCACTCAACAAGGTGCTTATCCTTTGGAGATTCCCAAGGATAATTTTTGGTTATTACCAAGAACAGGTGTATTGGGAAGTGGCCCCAGGGACTGGGTCTATTAAGGCAATTCCAACAAAATAAAGGGGTTCAGAGTTAAAACAGAGCTAGCAATCATGGCCCAGATAGGATTTTGTGGTATTTAAAAATGAGTGCACTGTTGTCAATAGACTAAGCAAAAAATAAGTTTGAAAGGATTTGTGAGGAAGGCTTTTCACTGGGACTTGTTGGGAGGGGCAGCAGTGGTAGGAGGGAGGGGAGGGAGGGAGAGAGGCACCAAACTGAGCAGGAACTAGAAGCACTGGGAATGGGACCAGCTGAACGGGGTTAGGTGGGACTGAGGTTCTGGAAAGGACTACTGTGGTGTCCAGAGAGACACATGTAACTTGCTGTCAGAGGTTTAATTTTAGTCAAATTCATCTCTCATCTCTCCCCAGGCTGCTGTTCCTTCAATCTAACCCCTAAGTAAATTGTCTGATGAAGGTATTTTCCCCACTCTTTCAAATCTTTCTGGGATGAAGATCTTCCCATCTGGGAAAAATTCACCAACTTTCCTGGTGCCTTATCCCCTTCCCCCCTTTTTGTTTTGTCAAAGGAATCATCCAAGGGGTATTACTCAGAACTCCAATTGTCAAGTAGCCACTTCACATATAAATTATTATTTACTCAAGTATTTATCCAAAAATTCCTCAAATAATTACATGTTAAGAAGGGAACATTGTATTCAATTAAATAATTCAGATACATTCTATAATTTGAAAAACATGAAACTAAATTATTAGTAGTGAATCCTTTTTCAGAAACATTTACCTAATGTTTCCCATTCTAAGTCCCAAACACACTGTAGTGGAGACCCACTTAGAATTTGGTGTTCGGTCACCAACCAATTCCAGTTTCCCCCAATTCATTGGAGCCCAAAATCCTTTTATGGGGGCAGGGATGACAATCTCATCTTTAGAAACTACTTCCTGCTGAGAATGGGCATAAAGCTGGTCATCCTACAGGATCCCAGTTTTTGGGGGTAATATGCTGGAATTGATTGAAGCATTCAGTGGATTGATCCAGGTCCCCAAAGGTGGCCAATATGCTATATTTGAATCTACAATAAAAACAAAACCAACAAATAAATGTTAGAATGTAGATAGAAAGACATGTCTACAAGGACTGTTATAAGATTTTCGTGTAAGGAAACATGTTTGTGTCATAAGACACACAATAAAGATAAATGTTACAGATGTGTCAGCTATAATCTCAGTAAACAATAAAACAGCAATTAGGTCTCAGATAATTATGTCAGTTGCTCTTACATTATTTTAGAAACATTTAAGTACCTTATTACCTACAGACACAAATATCTAGTAACTGATAAATGACTAGACCAAATATTCATCCACATAATTATTTAGGATATAATGACTACATATAGTCAGAGTGGAAACAGCAAGATATTATATGACTCTATTGTACACATGGCCTCTACTGACCATTTCCTCCAATCATAGAAATTTGCTATAGGAGGAAAAAACAGGGATATGAGTATTATAATATAATCAGTCAAAACTGATTCTTCAATAAGATGACAGGATAAAGCATCCTTAGCTCTGACAAGCAATCATGCAGTTTCTACCTTACAGCCAGACTCGGGAATAATCAGGTAGGAAGCAAAGAAACAGAACTGGGAAACAGAGTGAGAAGGATCCCATCTTAGAATAGGCTAAGGTTGTCCTTTCAACTCTTATCGATGTAAGACATCCATCTATAAGGCATCCTTCTGGATAAAATGGTATTTCTCTGGAACAGTGGATTATTGACTTAATGATCCATCAGGCAATCATAGGCAAATTTAAAAATCATAACAGAATTAGGTACAGTCCCAAGAGATTTCATCTCATCTTAAAGAAAGGAAAGGGACCCACATGTGCAAAAATGTTTGTGACAGCCCTTTTTGTAGTGGCAAAAAACTGGAAACTGAATGGATGCCCACCAATTAGAGAATGGCTGAATAAATTATGGTATATGAATGTTATGGAATATTATTGTTCTGTAAGAAAAGATCAGCAGGATGATTTCAGAGAGTCCTGGACAGACTTACATGAACTGATGCTAAGTGAAAGGAGAACCAGAAGATCATTATACACTTTCAACAAGACTATACGATGATCAGTTCTGATGGACATGGTTTTCTTCAACAATGAGATGATTCAACAATGAGAGACCAGTTCCAATTGTTCAGTGATGAAAAGAGACATCTATACCCAAAGAGAAGACCATGGAAGCTGAATGTAAACCACAACATAACATTCTCACTCTGTTACTATTTGCTTGCATTTTGTTTTCTTTCCCATTTTTTTTATTGATCCTATTTTTCTTGTGCAGCAAGGTAAGTGTTTAAACATATATACATATATTGGATTTAACATATATTTTAACACATTTAACATGTATTGGACTATTCACCATCTAGGGGAGAGGGTAGAGAGAAGGAGAGGATTATTTGGAAAAGATGGCTTTGCAAAGGTCAATGTTGAAAAATTACCCATGCATATATTTTGCAAATAAAAAGCTTTAATAAAATAAAATAAAAGAGATTTCATCTCAGTATCAAGTTTCACCAATCAGGGGCTTCAGACCTACATATATCATTATATTCATTAAACAAGGAGACCATTATATATAATGTTCTGGTTAGCTTTCTGGAGATCTTGGAGGCAGCCTTCTTTTCATTAGAGTAATCACCACAAGAATAGCCAGGTGTTTAAGTCCAAATTCTTTATTGTCTCCTTGCCTGGGGCTGTGCAGCTTTCTGGAGACCCTTTCAGACCTGCCTAGGTTTCAGTGGGGGAAGTGCAGGAGGCCAGCCACATGGCAGTGTGAGATGAAGTGCATGAATCTGGCTCTGAGTCTCCTGGCATGTGCTTCAGCCTCCACCCATAATAAAGGTGGATGATAGAATGAATCTGTCTCTGCTTCCCTGCTGGCTGTTATATACTCTATTATAATTACATCATCATAGGTATGAAATCTTGTAGAACTATATTAAGTACTAAATACATGTATTGAACTAGAGAATTATTAATCACCATGCTAAACTAGATAAACATTATCTTATTAATTCCATTTAGTTAGCACCTTGTAAGAATCCTTGTTTTAAGTACAAGATTTAAATAAATATTAAAGAATTTGCTAAAGACAGATGGAGACCTTGATAAAAATAATCATTTCAGAGATGTTGCAATTCTAACAAGGCTTTTAAAAGTTTCTTGCATTGCTAAGCAGTAGAATCAATGATACAGCATCAAAATGACTTTGCCTTAAAGCATCCATAAACTTGAACAAGTGTTCAGTTATGAATACCCTGTAGATGTAAGCTATAACTTTAAACAACAAAAGCAAATAAAAGTAATTTTATTGAAACAGCAAGAAACAGTGAAGTATGTTCCCTCACTCCTAAGGAGCAGCCATACCCAATGGAGGGAGGGTGAGTTAAATTTTCACTTTTCCAAGCCAATAGATGTTTCCCTTCCCCACTCTAAGGGATATCTCTCTTAATTCCACTTCTCCTTATAGTCATACCCTTTTCTTAGGGTACCATGTCCTTCTCAAGATAAATCTTCCAGTGTGTTACCTTTCTCCTAGCAAATGGCAAGTTCCTTCCATTAAAGTTCCTGTCCAACCTAGTCCTCTCCATTTCTCTAACATACTGTCCTTTTCATCTTACTTCTCTCTCTTCCTTCCATTCCTAACATGCCATCATCCCTTTCTAACATATTCCATCTTTCTCTCCTTGTGACTCCAACATACTATCTTTCCCTCTCTAACAACCTATCAAATCAATAATTCTTAACAATTTTATGTTTCAATATTACAACAATAACCCCTACTCGTTTATCAATTACACGATTTTCATAAATGATAATCAAAGAAACATAATATAACCTATCACAAAAATGGCTAGGAATCTCATGCAATTTATAGTCATCTCCAATTTTATCATATACACCAATTAAAAGTTACTTCAAAAATTAATACTTTATCTTGTGATAGTCTAATTAGATGTTCCATTCAAACGATCAATTGCTAAATTGATCTTTCTTGTCCCTCATCTTTTAAATCATCTTTTTTTCCCTTAGAAAAGATTTACAATATTTAAGATTTACAATATAGATAACTGTAATGTTCTTCTCTAAAATATAATGTTCTCTGGGAGCAAGTTTCTTGGGGGGCTTCTGGGAGCAGCCTTAGTTTCAGCTCAAAGTAATAATCACCTCAAATGCAGCCAGGAGTTAAAGTCCAAATCCTTTATTGTCTCCGTTCAAGTCTTGTCCTTCTTTGGGCCCAGTTAGCTTTCTTAGAGGCGCATTTCTCTCCTTGGTTCCAAAAGCTCTTGCCTTTGCTTCTGCCAGCTTCAGCCTCTCCTTCTCCGAATGTCTCCAGCCAGCACAAAGGTGGAAGTTGGAATGAATATGACTTCGCCTCCAAGATTGTGCTTGTGGGCTTGTCCTTTAGTGGGCTCTTTCTTATATATGCTCTCTTAAAAGTGTGAATCTTGTGGAACTCTAATAAGTACTAAATACATCTAGAGAACTGTTAAGCATACTCCTAAACAACCATTGTCCATCAATTCCACTGACTTATCACCTTGTAAGAATTCTAAGAAATAACAACTCTGGACCAAATTTCATAAATCTCATACACATGTCCAGGCGAGCTGACAAATTTTAAAGCATAGCTCATAATTTTTTGTTTGTTTGTTTGCTGAGGCAATTGGGATTATTTGACTTGCCCAGGATCACACAGCTAGGAAACATTAAATATCTGAGACCAGATTTGAACACAGGTTCTCCTGAATTCAGGGCTGCTGCTCTATTCACTGTGCCACCTAACTGTCCCATAGCTCATAATTTTTACAAATTAGACAATATACATTTTAGAAAGCAACATACTTCATCTAATTAGGAGATACAAGGAAAATTATCAGAATTTTATTTTCACAATGTATTTTTAAACTTAAAATCAAATCAAATGGTTTAACTTCCCAGTAATAATGTTTCAGTATTCAAACAAATTCAGAATAAACAAATTTAGCATGTGTTAGTGAATAGTAATTTTCTCCTACAATTTAATTTTTCCTAAGGCTCCTTCTTTGCTTCCTGCTTTCTTCCTGTTCTTTTGTCTTCTTCCATCCAGAGCTATAATCTGATCCAGATAAAGTTTCTGTGTATCCAAACAAGTTTGCTAGGCTGTTTACTACCACATTTAAAAGCAGCTCAGTGCTGTTTTGTTTTTCCCCAAGTTCCCAATTATTATAAATCTTCTATTGCCAGTCAGTGTCAAGTAATTACAATTTGCATACCCCTTCAGTTTAAAATTACTCTTACAATCATATCTCAAAAAACAAATTTCACTGAACTGATTGAGCCTTTTCTCTCTCTTTCTTCACTCTCCTCCTCATGGAGGTCTAAATTTAGTTGAATTTGCTTCCAAATTACTTAACACACTCACACAAAATACATTTATCTCAACATTGGTACTGAATGTTGGCCCCATATAAAGTTACCAAATGTGCCGATGAAGAAGTTAACATTCAGAAAGCATTTGTTTTATGCTAAGCATTTTTGCAATCTTGAGATGACCAATTGCCAAATTCCCAATTATTGCTCTCAAGAATTAGCCAATCTTTTCTGCAGGCCTCAGCTTGGCCAGAGCCAAGATGCACAGGAAAAAAAGTTAGGCTCTTTTTTTTTTCAAGTAACTAGTGAGGTGGTAAGTCTTTAATGTGGCTAGATCTAGTCTCCCCTGGAGTCCTGGAATGTCTCAAGGCTCAGTACCACTAGGGATGAATAGGACTAGCTGATCCATGGCTCCCCTCTGATGCCCGCAGATCTCTTATCTCGCTCTCCATCTCCCTGGTTCCTCCTATTATGGTGTGCCAAAATACATAGGCTAGCAGAGACTGATTTATCTTGAAGTAGAATTTGGCCAGAAGCCAAATGGGAATCAGTTTACCCAACTGGAATGGCTCCAAACATTGGGAAATGGAGGTTTATAAAAGCTAAAACCACTAAGGAGAGGGGATTCTATACCATAAATGGGAATTACAAACACAAGGAATAGAGGAAAGGTTTTATTCTTTAATGCTAGCTGGAGACAAAGTTTGCATGTGATCACAAGTTTTTGCTTAATCTTTTGCTAAGGGAGACTCCTGAAATATCAGGATGTATTCAAGGTATAACCTTAAAACAAAAGGAGTCTCACCTTGCAAGTGTTACTGCCAGATTACAATAATGTTTCAGGGAGTTGCATGTTCCAAGAAATACTAATTTTGCCACCATGAGAACTTTCAAGGGTTCCCAGCAGTTTCAAGTGCTACCTCTCCCAGAAGCACAGGGGGTCACAGGATTCAGAGTATGAAAGGGTTGGGCCTCTAGATCTAATCTAGTTTTCCTAAAGCCAATTTTTCTACAGCAGGGGATGAGGGACTATGGCCTATTATCAAGGACCTAAAAACATGATTATTGAGATTATTGAGAAATGCCTAGTCAAGTTTTTAAAGAATAATAAATTTAAGTAATATACACTTCATAAGGGTGTAGAACATAAAATGTGATCCTAGAAATCAGAGGTATTTACATGTAAAACTAACAGCTAACCCACACTTGATCTGGACTTGTGGAAAATAGATCAAGATAAGCAAGATTTCTTCAAGAATTGTCAAAAATCACAGTGCATGCTCAGATATCTACAACTGTGATTCAAAACAGCTATAGTTACCATGTATTCACTCAAAGTAATTTTGCATATCTGATATAAGATAACTTTTTTTTTTAACTGAACTGAAAATAGGATGAACAAAAGAACTCATAATGGGTCATAGACAATAAATAAAATTATCTTACCTCTAATCACTAGTATTTTTATCTTGGCATAATACAATCCTCTAAGTTCATAGGGAAGTGGAATATAAGATGGTAGAGCAGCAGGAGGAAATACAATGAGTTTAAATCCCAAAGTTATTCAAACAGAATTAGAAAATGTGCCAGATAAAATCTAGATCAGGAAATTCAAGGAAAAAAAATTACAGGGAATCATTTGTCTTATCAAGTTAACATAGGGAGACATGCATATATAGAGACACTAGAAGGGGAGTCTGACCAAGAACACTCAACATTCAGCATGGCAGTGTTCAGGGACTTTGTCCAAGTACAATACAAAGTGCTAGATTCATAAGAACAAACCAGTTTTCAGGGTAAAGAAAAAGGTACCAACTAATAGCATTGCTGCCTACTACCTATATCTGGGATGAAAATCCAGGTTCGCTAAAGAATTACATGCTAGGAAGGGGGAACAGAAGTGCAAAATCACAGAAATCAGAAATAACATGACATAAAAATAGCAGAAAATCTGGATAATAGAAGCCTAGAAAAGATCAATGTACAATGTAATTGTAAAAAAAAAAAAAAAAAAATTGAGACCTGATTCACCAAAGATGCCCAGAGAAGTTTATATTTGATGCTGGAAGTATTAGGGAGCCCTTGAACTTTACTAAGTGTTATAGTGCCAAGCCCAGATTTTTCTTTAGGAGAGCCAGTTTGACAGCTGTATGAAGAATGGGTTATAAAAGTGGCAGACCTGGGAATGAGACTCCAATTAAGAATTTATTGAAAGAGTTTAGTGATAGGTAATCTGTGACAGAACTAAGATAGTGTCTGAGTAAATGAAAGGAACAGAGATAATGTAAGATATGGAGGCAGAAATCAGAAGATGTGGAAATTTATTGGATGTGTGTGATTGGTTAAAGTAAGCTAACAAAAATATTAGCAAAGTTCTGTGTTGGAATCCTTACTAACTGCTAACTGATTAGAGTTGATCTAATCTTACAAGAAGATGTTTTGGGCAGAACCTGAAACAAGGTACTAAGTAGAACTACCCATAATCCCTCTCTCTGGAAGGAGCATAAATAGGCCAATGGGCCAGTCGGAGAGTTCTGGAGAGGAAGACGCTACAAGTCGAGATTTCACCGGAATGACATGAAGACTGGAGCTGGCTGGAGGCTGAAGAAAGCAGAGGCAGAGGCTGAAGGACCAGACCTTTGGATTTAAAGACATTTGGAGAGAGCTCTTGGAACCAAGCAGAGAGATAGGCCTCTAAGCTAACCGGGCTATATTGGAGAAAATAAAAGATCTGAACTTTTATCACCTGGCTGCGTTTTGAGAAGAAAAAGCTCACAACATTTTGGCGCCCAACGTGGGGCTGACAGACCCTTCAGTGGATTTCAGTGGAAAAGCTACGATCCTGATTCAAGTGGAAAAGCCTCTGATCCTGATCCAGTGGAAAAGACTCTTCAACCCAGAAATTAGGGTGAGTGCAACAAAGAAATTTTGTTAGAAGAGTTAAAGTAGAATTTCATCTAAGATGGGACAGATATTTAGAAAACAGCCTGTTTCTGTTCAAGGAAAATGTTTAGAGAGCATTGTCAAAGTTATAGAAAGTCAAGGTTTAATTATAAGTTTACAGCAAATCACTGAATTTTTACAAGCTGTAAAGGACATATGTCCTTGTTTCTCTCTTGATAAGGAATTAGATCTAAATGAATGGAAATTGGTTGGAGAGGATCTTTGTCAATTCTATGATAAAAATGGGCCTAACTCAATAATTAATACATATAATGTAATACAATTGGCTATAAGAAGTTATTTAAGTGATAGAATGATGAAAAGGAAAGTACAGGAGGAAGTGCCAACTTTACTAGGTGAAAAGGAGGACGAATCAGATGATACTTCACAGCAGGAGGAATTAGGTGATTCCACATCTCATGACCCTCCCCCTGCAATTAACCCTTCATGGGTGGAACAAGGGGGAGGGAGAGAGACAGAAACACAGTCAGCTTCTCCTGTAAAGCAGAATTTGACAAGATTAGAAAAAGCATTAATTAAAGCAAAAAATGAAGGAGAAGATATATCTGATTTTATAAATGCATATCCTGTGATTGAAGAGCTCAACTCCTCAGGTCAAAAAAGGAGAAGATACACTCCTTTTAATTTGGAAAAAATTAAAGATTTGAAAAAGGGTTGCACTCTTTATGGGGCTACATCATCTTATGTGAAGATGTTACTAGATAATTTGTCTTATGAAATCCTAACCCCGAATGACTGGAAATCCATAACAAAAACTTGTCTAGAACCGGGACAAAATTTATTGTGGCTTTCGGAGTTTCATGAATTATGTAGGGTTCAAGCCCAATGCAATAGGCAAACAGGAGCTATTGTACAAGTTGCTTTTGACCAACTAACTGGAGAAGGTCAGTATGCAGAGAGTTCAGAACAGATTTATTACCCCATAACAGTGTATGAGAAAATTTCTAAGGCTGCAATAAAAGCTTGGAATTCTCTCCCTGGACAGAAAGATGGAAATAATGCTTTCACAAAAATAGAGCAAGGTCCCAATGAACCTTTTGCAGATTTTGTGGGACGTTTACAAACAGCTGTAATAAGAACCATTGGAGACAATGCAGCAACAGAAATAATGACTAAACATTTGGCTAAGGAAAATGCCAATGAGGTTTGCAAAAGAATTATATGGGGGCTAGACAAAGATGCTCCTTTAGAAGAAATCATAAGACGCTGTGCCACAGTGGGCACAAATGCTTATTATGCCCAGACTATGATGAACATGGAAAGACAAGGTCCTTCTTGGCAGAGGAATTCTAGAGAAACTCATCGATGTTTTCAATGCGGAAAAATTGGACATTTGAGAGCTCATTGTAGATAGAGAAGGGAGAAAAGAAAAAGGTGTCCTCTTCTTGTCCATTTCTACTTCTCTATGTTTCCTATTTACATATGTGGAAAATCTCCTTCAAAAACCTAAATATTTCTTTTTGAAGAAATTCAACCCACTGTTTAAGCCCCATATGACTGCATAAAATAAGAGAAAGACTTGTATATATGTATGTTCATACACGTGTGTATAAATCAAGATCCATATAGCATGAAACTCTCCCTGAACCTGTCAGAAGTAAATTTTCATTCCCATATCTCCCTGAACTCTATAATGCACTTATGAATTTATTTAATTCCAATTTGTAATTGTGATTCTTTTAGATATCTTTCTTGTCGAACTAAAAGACAAGAAGTATCTTTGAGCCTAGGATTGGACATTGTTCATCATTTAGAACATGTAGTCTAGGAAAAAGGTTTTTATACAGAATATAACTTTGTTGTAAAGTATTACTGAAACATACTTATCAGGAATTCATTTTATTGGCTTACACACATCCATCATGAGAGCAATAGTTCCTTTAGATATACCTTTTGATCTATTCCAGAGATTGTAGGAATGAATAATAAAAACAATAATAGCTGAAATTTATACAGTGCTTACTATGTACCATACACTGTGCTAAAAGCTTTAACATTGTTATCTTACTTACTCTGCTAAAAGCTTTTTCATTGTTATCTTATATGTCCTTCACAATAACTTTAGGAGTAGGCACTATTATTGGTCATGTTTTAAAGAAGAAACTGAAGCAAAAAAAAAAAAAAAAAAGTTAAGTAATCTGTCCAGGGTTTCACAGCTAATACATTTCTCAGCCCAGGTTTAAACTTGGGGATTTTTAAACATCAGACTTGGCAGCCTATCCAATGAAATATGAAGTTTTCTTTAGATATGAGTATTTTAACTCAGGCAAGGTGAATCAGAATGCAGAGAGTCAGTTATTCACTCTATCAAAGAAGGTAAGACAGTTCAACATAGACAGAGGTAGTTTAGAAATTAGTTTTCCAATTGACAAGTGATTGTAATTCAACATGGCTGTTCTGAAATATTGGTGGCATATCTTTTGACTAAGGAAAAGCATAAAATGAATTGGCCCAAATTGGTGTCAAATCCAAAACATTGCCTTTTTTTCTATATAATAATTCCATTATTCTGGCCTAACTGGGATATTAAAATGACAGTGTCTTTCTTGGGCTAATCATTTTGTTCAGTGGACATCATTCAACTCAGTTTTTGAAACAGAAGCTCCTAATAGCATCCAAGTTCTGATACTTCTTTTATAACCACTAGAAAGTCACAGAACATCTCTGAAAGTTAAGAATTTTATGCTCAAATGGTAAGAATACTACTTGAAAAATTTACCTCACGTGATACTTGTCAAAAAAAAAAGTTGCTCTAATCCTTAAAAATCATATAATTTAGATAGGTATTACTACTAATGAAATATTTTTAAAAGGTAATCCAAATCCTTTGGAAAGTAAAAGAGCGAATAAAATCATTTAATTAAGAATTTCTTAAGCTGTTTTGTGTCTTTGGCTTCTTCTGGTAAATGCTATGAAACCATTTTCAGAATAAGATCTTTACACACTTGAAACAAAATAAGGGATTTCAAAAGAAACCATCTTTGTTTCAGTCCAGTTTTAAAATTTTTCTAAATTCTAAATCCATATACTTAAGGTTAACATTTTGATATAGTTTTATATATGCATTTGGCAAATGACCAAGGAAAAGCAGAAAAAGGGACTCTGGTTTGCATTAAGATCACAGATTGTTGATGAGACTTTTGCAGTAGTTAAATTTTCATGTTGATTCATGTTATTTGTTACATTACCACTAGCCTGTGTTATATTGCTGTGTGCTTTTGTAAATTATGTATAATGCCTCCCATATTGATGGATTTATGTATACCATGTATATCTGTTACAAAGTTCTGGCCCATATTGATGGATTTATGTGTACCCCCTCAGAAACCCCCTATGTTTTAAAACAAAAGAAAGGGGGAGATGTTGGAATCCTTACTAACTGCTAACTGATTAGAGTTGATCTAATCTTACAAAAAGATGTTTTGGGCAGAACCTGAAACAAGGTACTAAGTAGAACTACCCATAATCCCTCTCTCTGGAAGGAGCATAAATAGGCCAATGGGCCAGTCGGAGAGTTCTGGAGAGGAAGACGCTACAAGTCGAGATTTCACCGGAATGACATGAAGACTGGAGCTGGCTGGAGGCTGAAGAAAGCAGAGGCAGAGGCTGAAGGACCAGACCTTTGGATTTAAAGACATTTGGAGAGAGCTCTTGGAACCAAGCAGAGAGATAGGCCTCTAAGCTAACCGGGCTATATTGGAGAAAATAAAAGATCTGAATTTTTATCACCTGGCTGCGTTTTGAGAAGAAAAAGCTCACAACAGTTCTGAATCTAGATGATGGAAAAAATAAGTGCCCCTTTGATAAGAGTATACAAATTCAGAAGCAGAGGACTCTTTGGAGACAAGGGAGGAAGAGGGAGAGGTAGTGGAGGCAATGTTTTCTCTTTTGAACATGGTGAATTTGAGCTAACAGAATATCTACTTTAAAATGTCCAAAAAGCCATTGATGATTCAGCATTGATACTCAGGAAAGGAACAATGTCAAAAATGTAGGTGTGGACTTATCATCATAAAGAAGAATAAACATTATTAATAGATGAGATCACAAAGAGATAGGATGCATAGAACATAAAAGAGAGCTTCAACAAAACATGAGCATCTAACCATAATTAGAAAGTATGTTATGAGTTTCATCTAGGAAGAAGAAGAAGGAGGAGGAGAAGGAAGGAGAAGGAGGAGGAGAAGGAAGGAGAAGGAAGGAGAAGGAAGGAGAAGGAGGAGGAGGAGGAGGAGGAGGAGAAGAAGTCATAACATAGAAAGAGAAACTAGAGAGCAGGAAGTCAGGAAAAACGCAAAGAAAAAAGTAGTAAATACTCAAATGTTGCACAGGAGTAAAGAAGAATAAGAATTAAGGAATTTTCAGCAGATTTATCAATTAATAAATTATTAGTGACTTAGGAAAGAATAGTTTCTGGTAAGTGATAAGGCTTTAAAACAGATCTTAAAGGGTTTACAAAATGTAAGCATAGTTAGAATACTAGCTGAGAATGGGAAAAAAGATATAGAAAGATAACTTCTTCAAGAATGTCACATCTGTTGAGGGTCTTCTAAGACTGGAGAAAATTTAGATATGTTTATGAAGCAGGAAATGAACTAGTAGATAGAGAAGGGAGAAAAGAAAAAGGTGTCCTCTTCTTGTCCATTTCTACTTCTCTATGTTTCCTATTTACATATGTGGAAAATCTCCTTCAAAAACCTAAATATTTCTTTTTGAAGAAATTCAACCCACTGTTTAAGCCCCATGTGACTGCATAAAATAAGAGAAAGACTTGTATATATGTATGTTCATACACGTGTGTATAAATCAAGATCCATATAGCATGAAACTCTCCCTGAACCTGTCAGAAGTAAATTTTCATTCCCATATCTCCCTGAACTCTATAATGCACTTATGAATTTATTTAATTCCAATTTGTAATTGTGATTCTTTTAGATATCTTTCTTGTCGAACTAAAAGACAAGAAGTATCTTTGAGCCTAGGATTAGACATTGTTCATCATTTAGAACATGTAGTCTAGGAAAAAGGTTTTTATACAGAATATAACTTTGTTGTAAAGTATTACTGAAACATACTTATCAGGAATTCCTTTTATTGGCTTACACACATCCATCATGAGAGCAATAGTTCCTTTAGATATACCTTTTGATCTATTCCAGAGATTGTAGGAATGAATAATAAAAACAATAATAGCTGAAATTTATACAGTGCTTACTATGTACCATACACTGTGCTAAAAGCTTTAACATTGTTATCTTACTTACTCTGCTAAAAGCTTTTTCATTGTTATCTTATATGTCCTTCACAATAACTTTAGGAATAGGCACTATTATTGGTCATGTTTTAAAGAAGAAACTGAAGCAAAAAAAAAAAAAAAAAAAAGTTAAGTAATCTGTCCAGGGTTTCACAGCTAATACATTTCTCAGCCCAGTTTTAAACTTGGGGATTTTTAAACATCAGACTTGGCAGCCTATCCAATGAAATATGAAGTTTTCTTTAGATATGAGTATTTTAACTCAGGCAAGGTGAATCAGAATGCAGAGAGTCAGTTATTCACTCTATCAAAGAAGGTAAGACAGTTCAACATAGACAGAGGTAGTTTAGAAATTAGTTTTCCAATTGACAAGTGATTGTAATTCAACATGGCTGTTCTGAAATATTGGTGGCATATCTTTTGACTAAGGAAAAGCATAAAATGAATTGGCCCAAATTGGTGTCAAATCCAAAACATTGCCTTTTTTTCTATATAATAATTCCATTATTCTGGCCTAACTGGGATATTAAAATGACAGTGTCTTTCTTGGGCTAATCATTTTGTTCAGTGGACATCATTCAACTCAGTTTTTGAAACAGAAGCTCCTAATAGCATCCAAGTTCTGATACTTCTTTTATAACCACTAGAAAGTCACAGAACATCTCTGAAAGTTAAGAATTTTATGCTCAACTGGTAAGAATACTACTTGAAAAATTTACCTCACGTGATACTTGTCAAAAAAAAAAGTTGTTCTAATCCTTAAAAATCATATAATTTAGATAGGTATTACTACTAATGAAATATTTTTAAAAGGTAATCCAAATCCTTTGGAAAGTAAAAGAGCCAATAAAATCATTTAATTAAGAATTTCTTAAGCTGTTTTGTGTCTTTGGCTTCTTCTGGTAAATACTATGAAACCATTTTCAGAATAAGATCTTTACACACTTGAAACAAAATAAGGGATTTCAAAAGAAACCATCTTTGTTTCAGTCCAGTTTTAAAATTTTTCTAAATTCTAAATCCATATACTTAAGGTTAACATTTTGATATAGTTTTATATATGCATTTGGCAAATGACCAAGGAAAAGCAGAAAAAGGGACTCTGGTTTGCATTAAGATCACAGAGTAATTATGAACCAAAAGGTCATGATATTCAGCAGATTCAGTATTCTCATCATTTGATAGCTATTTTTCTTTGTGCAGTCAAGAGAATTCTCTTAGAGTCCTAAGAGAATAGCACCAGCCTCACCATGGTGACAAAATTTCTCCTAATGGACTTTTCCAATATTTGAGAGCTTCAGATCTTATATAATGAACTCTTCTTGTTGATATATTTATTGGCTGTGATGGGGAAACTGCTCATCGTCATTTTCATATCTCTTGATGAGAACCTCCAGTATCCCCATGTCCATTTTCCTGAAGAACTTCTTTTTAGATCTTTACCTAATTTCTACCACAGTCCTTAAATCCATTGCCAATTCCCTGAGCCACACATTTCATTTTATCACTCTGTTGGAGTATGTATCACAGCTTTTTTTAGTTATTTTCTTTGCATCATCACAGCTTTTTATCTAACTGTGATGTCCTGTAACCATTAAGTGGCCATCTGTCAGCCCCTGAACTATGAAGTTAATCATGAACAAAAGAGCATGTGTAAAAGCCTTTCCTGGCAGCCACTTCCTGGATTATTGGAGGTTTGCTTGGGGACTATATACAGTTAGTACATTCACTTTGCTTTTCTGTAACCTCCAGTGAGAGTTATCAGTTTCTTTGTGATGTCCCTTCCTTACTCAAAATCTCTTGTGCTGATAATAAATGTTGCACTTATTATAACTATAGCTATTGGGTTCAGTTAGGGATTCTATGCTGCATTCCCATTACTTTCTCTTATAGTCCCATTTTTCAACTGTGCTAAAAATTCCAATTACAGAGGATCAGTCAAAAACCTTTTCCAATTGCCTGTCCCACTTCTTTGTTCTCACACTTTTTATTACAATTGCAGCCATATCTTATCTTAGTCCAACTTCTGACACTGTCTCAGTTCTAGATTTATTGCAGTCTATGTTTTATATAGTGGTGCCCCCAGGCCTGAAGTCTGTCATCTGTAGCCTGAGAAACAAAGATGTGAAGTCCTCAGAGGATTTTACCACAAAGGCTTTTTTCCATGATCATATGCATGCTTTTTTTTTTTTTTTAGCATTTTTTATTTTTATTAACTTTATTTTTTAAATTTTATGAAATAAAACAAGTACCTTTATAATGTTTTGGAACAAAAAAAGTGATTGCAGGGAACTGATAATCTTATGTACAATTTGCTGTTCTTTTTAAATATATAATACAGTTATCATGTAATTTTTTCTCCTATTTTTTCTTATCTCCCCCTTCCCTACCCTGGAGATGGCTACCACCAGACAAATATATGTGTGCATTTGTGTGTGTGTATGTGAATATATGTACATATATACATAATACGCATGCATATAAATATACTTGTATATATATATATATAAAATCATTCTGTACATACTTCTATCAGTTCTTTCTCTGGATGCAGATGGGTGTCCTCCCTTATAAGTCCTTTGTAGTTAATTTGGATATCTATAGGAGTCAAAATGGCTTATTTGCTCACATTTGCTCTTAAAACAATATTCTGGTTATTGTGTGCAGCATTCTTTTGGTCCTGTTCAATTTTCTCTTATTTCATTTAAGGATATTCATATTTTTCTAAAATTATATCTTATAGCCCAGTTGTACTCCATTACAATCATTTTCCACACTTTGTTCATCCATTCTAAAATTGATCCCTATTTTTCCCTAGAAACTTGCATTATTAGTCATTACACAGATAGCTGACATATATACTAGTGATGTTTCTGAGTCACAAGCCACTGAATTAATGCACCAATTTTTTGACATCCCATTCAACATTTGCTACTTTCATTTTCAATCATCTTATCCAATTTAATGGTGTAAAATGGTCCTTTTAATATGTGTTTCTTCAATCACTAATGATTCAGACCATTTTTCATATAAGATAAATTGTTTTAATCTCTTCCCTGCAAATCTATCATTTGACTATTTATCAATTGGGAATGACTTTTATTCTTACAGGTTTGATAAAATTCTTCATGTATTTTAGATATGATACCTTTATTTGAGAAACTGTCTATAAAAAATATTTTTCCCCAATTTTCTTCTTTCCCTCTGATCTTGGTTACATTTGTTTTATTTGTACATTTTTTTAAAATTTAATTTATTGAAAATATGTATTTATACCTCACACTACTCTCTATCTCTTGATTATTCATAAATTATTCATTTATCCATAAGTCTGATAATGTATCCATGATCTTCAATTTTTTTTTTTTTGGTAATATATCTCTTTGTATCAAAGCACTGTATCTATTTTGATCTTACCTAGGAACATACCTGGATAAGATATTGCTTTATGCCTAGTTTCAGCTAGAGTGCTTTCCACTTTTTCCAACAATTTTTGCTAAATAATGAATTCTTATCATTAAAACATGTCTTTACTCTTGTCAAATACAAGATTACTATATTGATTTGCTGCTGTAAATTGAATATCTACTCTGTACCACTTATTTACCTTTCAATTTCTTAGCCAGTATCATAGCTTTGACAATCACTGCTTTATAGTATAGTTTAAATTTTATACTTTTTTTTACATTTTATTTCCTCATTTGATATTATTCATTTTTTCTATAACCTGAATTTAGTTATTTTTTCTAATTCAGTAAAATGATTTCTGAAAATTTAATTTGGATGGCATTAAACATATAAACTTCCTCCTTTTTCTTTTGGGACCTTCTATTTTGGAACATTTTGGCAGATTTTAATTTCTTTTGAACTTTCTTCACTGTTGAGTGAGCTAATAAAGATGCTTTCTCCTCCGCATCTTATGCATAGAATAAAGTGGGTGGAGAACCATGCTTTCCTATGCAAACAAAAACATGTGCCTACATAGGAGAATGTGTCCCTACTAGTATTCTCTTATCTTGCTCTTTTTATTGTGAATACAAACTACTAATTAGAAATCCAAAACAAAGGATTTTTTCTGCTTAAAAGATAATTTTGAGTATCAGTCAGTTAGAGAAAGGAAAGCTCCTTAGAGTAGAAGATGACCACTTGTTTATTTCTTAACTCAAGAAAACCTAACCCATGTCATGATTGGTTTGATTATGTTGACCCCAGGAGTTGCACATATCCAGGGTAAACATGAAAAACAAGTTCAGCAGTCACACAAAGGGTCTTTTCCTTTGGAAAAAGAGTGTAATGAGTCCAATTTATATCAAAGTTTATAAGAAGAAATTGTATTATTTTTTATTAGCACATTTGAGCTCCTCTTAAAACATTTTCTGTGGTAGAGAAATAAGTAAGTATGCAATGCCTGATATTTATATGTTCAATAAGTACCTTTTCTAGAAGTTATCCTGTTAACCACATTTTGTCAGTCATATTAAAGTTTTTCATGAGAGATTTCCCTAGAATTTTACTATTAAGTGATTACAGCTAATGACAGTAACAGAAACCTGGTCTAATGTCCCCAGTTAAAATCCGGTCCATGTGAATCAAAAGTCAAAAACTTAGGTGAAAAGCATCTCCCACCCTTAAGGGAATATTATTATCGCCTTGATAGATGAAAATTAGATAGATAGATAGAAAGAATGATAGAATGATGATAGATATTAGAAAGATACTTCTGATGCTAACTGACATTGTGGATAGGTAACTGGCCATTGAGGTAAATGCTATGTCAGAAATTTATTATCATTTTCTAGAAGGGATATTTTACTGGAAGGGATCCTGTTACTCACCTTTTAGGAAGCCATATCTAATTTTGTATAAGAGATTTTCCCAGAGAATTATGGATAGGCAATAGCAAAGAGAAGGAAACAGGCTTCTTAGCCCCTATCCCCGAGACTCAGGTCAACATTTATATCAACATCATTCTAGATTGAGTTGAGATTGCTCAGAATCTCCTTGAAAAGAGAAAATATAACAAATTCCTCATTAGCCCCTGTTTAGTAGACCTAGCACAAAGGGATGGGCCAGAGAATCCTCTCAAGCAAGGGTAAAGTGTGACTTGGATACTTCAGGCTTCTCATTTGAATAACAGAATAATAATGCCAATTGAGTTATTCTGAGAATAAATGAAATAACATACATATATACACATATATACATACTTACATAAATATACACTTAAACATACATGCACTACACACATACATATATATAATGTAATACATTCTACAAACCATTAAGCTAACAAATGCTAGTTAACAATTTTTAATATTCAATAATAACTTTATTCTTTGTTATCTTTTACAATAATATTGTTTTGAAAGAACTTCTCCTTCAAACATTTTGACTCAAAAATAAATTCTGTGTATAAATCACTGACATCTTCAAGGCCATGCATAGAGGCAACATCCCTTTTCAACCATTTTAATGTCCAAAAGTCCCATCACTTGCGATACAGAGGCAAAGGATAACTCCTTGATTCCTGATCAATTAAAAAATTAGTAAACATAAAGTTGTGAGGAAAAAGTGAAGGAATGTGGAAAAAGACAATGTAGCCCAAAAACTATCAACAACTAAATAGAAGCTATTATCCTCCCATGAAGATTGTTTCTTAATGGACAAGTGGGATAGTTAGTATCAGACACTATAGGACCAGACAAAAACATAGATATTTCTGTTATTCCTCCTTATTCATTCAAGAATGAATCAAAAAGTAATATTGTCTCCTTTTAAAAATATTGGCAATACAATTCATTTCAAGCCTAGAGAGTTTGCAAAAGATTCTCTCATTGGGGGAAGCCCTCAAGTGATTTTCTAAAGCACTGTATAGCATTCCCTACTCAATGAGCTCCAGTGATTCCAGTATCAAAAACAAAATGCTCTGTTTGGGATTTAAAGCTCTTGATAAACTAGCTCCTCTTTTCCAATTTTTATATCTTGCTTCCTGACATGTATTCTTTGATCCAGTAACACTGGCCTCTTGACTCTTCAACTCTGGAAAAATAAAACTCTAACTTTTGGATCTGGGCATATTCTCTGGATTTTCTCAATGCCTGGAATGCTTTCTTTCTTCCTCTGTGTCCTGACTCCGCTCTATATTCCTTTAAGTTTCAAATAAAATCCCATATTTTATCGCAAATCTTACCCAAACTCTCTTGATTCCAGTGTCTTATTTCTATTAATTATTTCCTATTTATCTTCTATGTGGCTTGCCTTTATTAATTCTCCATTAGACCAAAGGCTCCTTGAGGACAAAGACTATCTTTTGCTATTTATGCATACATCCAGTACTTATCACTTTAGGCCCTGGATCTCTATAGGAACTTAATAAAGCTTGATTGGTTGATTGACTGGGGAAAGAAAATATTGATTGGATATCTATTAACTGCATAATGGTGGAAATTGCATGACAGCTTTGAAGATAAGAAATATTTTTATTCATTTCTGCTTAAAGAAAGGATATATGTTGTTCCAGACTCATGTCATATGGGATTTTTGAAAAATGAAAAATGTGGGTAAAGCTGAATTCTCAACATGTCCCTTGTTTTAGTTCCCTTCCCTCAACTTTGAAGAATTTCCATTCAGTATGATCAGTCTCTTTTCTCTTGAGTGAGTTATTTTATACTATCTAAAGTATATTTATACTGTGTTTTCTTGTATATTCTAACCAGTGTAAATTTCTCTAATTTCCATTTGCAATTTGTTTTTATAAGTGAGCAAATTCATTACACTAGATTTTTATGATTTAAATAACTAGCTTTTGAGAGGAAGGATGAAGTCTTTAACTTAGGCTTGGACTTCCCCTTTAAGGGATATTGGCAACCAAAAACCATTTCAAACTAAACATGTTTCCCTTAATCAGCATCTGGAGAGCAGGGTATAGAAGGGAAAAAGGAGATAAAATTCTAATTTGGTATGTTTTCCTCTCAGAGAAAAAATGCCTAGTGTCATGGCCCCTTCTTCTTTTACCCTCATGGTATGAATCAAAAAATTCCCCTTGGAGGGATATGGGCAAGATTTATATTGACATAAAATAAATCAATGGCTCCTGACTGGGAATTGAGCAATATTAACAGAAGTTCATAATTACCTAATTAAAAGTTTTTAAATTTAAAAGGATGATGGAAATATAAAAATGTCATGTGAATATCCACAAAATATAACCAAATAAGACATAGAATTATTGAAAGTAAAAATGAATGCTTCTGATTACATTAAATTAAAAAGTTTTATACAAACAAATGCAATGTAGCCAAGATTAGAAGGAAAGCAGAAAACTAGGGGTGGGGGAATTTTATATGAAGTTTCTCTAATAAAGGTTTCATTTCTCAAATGCATACAGAACTGAATCAAATTTATAAAGATAGCCATTCCCCATATTTATAACTAATCACAGCATATGAATAGGCAGTTTTCAGATGAGTTATTTCTACTCATCTGAAAAAAGATTCTAAAAAACTTTTGATTAGAAAAATGCAAATTAAAACAACTCTGAGATACTATCTCAGAGCAAATGTTTGATTTGCTAACATGATAGAAAAAGAAAAATAACAAGTCCTGGAAGTGATGTGGGAAAATAGTGATCCTAATATACTGTTGGTGGCATTATAAAGTGATGACATCATTCTAGAGAACAATAGGGGACTATCAAAACAGTGCATGCTTTTTGATCCAGGAATACTACTAATAGATCTATAGCCCAAAGAAATCAGAGAAAAAGGAAAATGACTTTTATGTACAAAAACATTTATAGCAGTTCATTTTTTTGTGGATGAGAAAATTAAGACTGACTATATCATTTCCATATTGATCCTATTTACAACTAATTGATTTTATGCTGTAACTACTTTTATACGTAACTACTTAACTTATTTAAGTTCTTTGTCTCTGAACTTATCTCAGAATTCAGCTAGTCTGTAATCAGTTAAGCTTAAAATCCAGTTTTCTTGCTTCATGTAATTTTTCTAACAGTGTGAAGAGAAAGGGAGTTGGGTCTGATATCAAACTAGCCCACAAGAATGTCTGCTTTGCTCTCCAAACATCTAACATACTATCTCCTATCTGGACTCAGGCAATAAGCACTTCTTAGTTTCATGAGAAAAGAATAGGGGTAGTTACTATTACCCAATTACCAAAACTCCAGCCAATTATGCTGTTCTTTGTTCTTCAGCTTTATAATCAGTCTTATTGCCTATAATTCTATGATGTCATCTACCCTGTTCTGTTTATCCTATACTCCTCAAAAACCTTTTTAAGAAAAATCATCTTCTTACTTGGAGTTTTTAACATTCAGACATTTATTGACAAGTAGCATGTCCTGTTAACATGTCAAATGTTATCATGGCCAAAGACCTGCCTCAGTATATTCTTTCATTAAAAATCAACCAAAACATGTTAAAAAATTGGAAATTAAAGCAATGTCCATCTATTGCAGAATAACTAAAATAGTTATGGTATTTGATTGTGATGGAATACTATCATGCTACAAGAAATGAGAAGCAGTATGATTTCAGAAAAGGCTGAAATCACATACTCATGCAAAATGATTGAATAGGATCAGAACAGTATTCATAGTAAGAGCAATATTGTACAATGATCAATTGTGAATGATTGTTATTGTAATCAATATAAAAATCCAAGACAATTCTTAAAGACTAGTAATGAAAAATTACTCCACAGAAAGAATTGATGGCATTTAAGTGCAGATTGAAGCATAATTTTTTCATGTTCATTATATTTCTTGCAATATGGTTAATATAGAAACCTGTTTTGCATGATTCTACATGATATTACATTTCTTGCCTTCTCCATGAAAGGGTTAAGGGGGAAAGTGGTGAAAATGTTCTATGTGAATAGAACATACTATAAATAAGCCAGACAAAAAGAGAAAAGCAATGAGGAATTAAGGAAATTAATCAAAAAAATGACCTAGAAGTTTCATATGATAGTGGTGTAGAGATTTTAATAAGATACCTACTATGGCAGACATTTTGATCTCTATCAAAAGCAAAAAAGTTAATAACTTCATGACTTCTATCCATAATTCAGTAAATACCTACTATATGTTAAACATTAGGAATACAAAGACAACAAATGTATCAATTTTTCTAAGTTAAAGCAAACTTCTTTTCTATTAACAAGTGAAAAATTTTTAAGAAAAAAAAAGGATCACTTTTCTGTGCAGCTTTATGTAATATTTACAAAAGCACTTTGTTAGTCTTGTTTTCTTTTATCAGGGGCTAGTGATTCATTTATAATTATCTGTGGAATGTCCATCTTAATGGGGATTGGAACTTGAAAGAAAAGTGTTATTTAAATTTAATCCAATGGATGCAAAGACATTAGTATGGTAATCAAAATGAGATTTTCAAAAATCGAAGTATCATAAAGTTCTAAAGTATCTTGATATCAAAGAATTCTAAAGTGCCACTCAAATTCCCAGGAGTTGTACTAATTAATAAGTTGTTATGCTTAAGCTATTCAGGGACTTGGAGCAAATGACACTGAATGGCAGTAGGAACACTCTAGAGAACTCCTATTTTCTATGATCCCCAAAGAATACCCCCAAAGAAGAGGGCTTGAATTCCTAAAGGAAAATAAAATGATGCAAGCATTTGCCAAGTATTTTAGCATCAGAGGAAACATACACTGGTTTCTTTTAAAAAAAAATTCTTTATAAACACTGAATGCTACTTCCAAAGTAGAAAAGAATTAAATAATGCATAAGGAGATACTGATGCAGTATATTTGCAGTAATTCTAGGAAACAGTGAGGTCATACTGGATCCAGGAAATAGAAGAAGAATCAACAGTGATTTTTTTGTTACCTCTTCAGATTATAATTGAGTATATGAATCACCTTCACTTTTGAAAAATTACTCTACTTCTACATAAATACATTGAATAATGTAAGGTGATCACACAGTCTAACCCCAACCCAATGGATTAAAGAAATAAATGGATTACAAGGTATGAATTTCCATTTTTTCTTATGAAAACATCTCACACAAATACACACACATATACATATCAAAATTTTTATGACTAAAATTATAAAAAGCTTTACTGCAATCAATCTGAAGCATGAAGAAAATGTGAAAGATCATGAGAGTAAATGTAGAGACTCTTTCTGAAAACTTGTCTATGTGACTATAAACAAAGTGTCAGGATGAACATGGGAGCAAATTGTAGGAGAAATTGAAGAGAAGATAAAGATTGCTTTAGAGATCTTCCTATTTTTATTATATTTCCTCCTAAACTTTGGCCATTTCTCTTCTCTACCTCCATTCTTCTCTCATTTGTACTTTAATAGTACAAATCCCTCATGCTCCTCCCTTGCTACCTGTATGGTCTTTAGCATTGCTTTCACTCTCTGTTTGCCATAATGTCTATTAACTTTCTTTGTGCTGTCTCCAATTGTAAAATTAGATACCTATTCGCAATAATATTCCTTCAAACACTCATTCTGACACCCGATTTTAATATAATGTCAAAAAAAAAACCACCTGATAAACCAAAAGGACATTCAATTTAATTATATCTCATATAATTTCAGGAAGGATAAACTGGAAAGTTAGGAATTTCTGGAAGTTTAGGGTTACATCAAGAGGCACAATGGTCTTTCCAATGTCCCTTAAAACTTGACCTAAGGAATCCCTGAAAGGCTGAATGAACTTCATTGTTCCGGGACTATAAAGAAAAAAGTGAAACAGTGCTTTGCTTCAAATATTTTATAGACTATTTCAGAGAATCAGGATATATATGTTTATAAGTATACTAAATAAATATCAAACAGATGCAAGGGAACTTCAAGGGAAAGTAAAGAGTTAATTAAATCAAAAAGGAGTTCCTGTATAATAGGGCATTTTAGATGAGACCAAAAAATTAGAAATTCTAGGATACTGATCTAAGAAGGAAATTCATGTCAGACATGGGAAACAGCAGTGCAAAGTCACAGAGATAGCAAATAATATACCATGTAAGTGGAATGGTCAGAAAATATTTTGGCCTGGACTGTGGAGGGCCTAGATAAGAAGGAAGTATAATATGAGAAAATCATTAATTCTGATTCACCAAAGTCTGCTAAATACACAATGATTTCTATTTGATCCTGGAAGTATTAGGGTGCCTCTGAACTTCAGTGAGTGGAATAGTACCATGCTCAGAATTTGCTTTAAGAAAGCCAATATGGCAGCTGTGTGAAAAATGAGGCATAGAGAAAACAGACCCATGGAGTGGGGGTCTGATTAGAGGTTATTGGTTTGTAATCAGAGACTGAACTAAGGCACTAACTGAATGAATGAGAGAAGCAGAGATAATGTGAGATATGGAGTTAGAAAGTACAAGATGTGGAAACATATTGGATATCTGTGATAAGCAAGAATAAAAAAATAAGATATCAGTAAATTTTTTAATATGAGTGACTGAAAAAATAATAGTGTCCTTTAATAGAAATAAGAAACTTCAAAAGCAATAAGCTCCTTTAGGATGGTGACAGAGAAAGTGGGAAGAGTCAGTAGAGATAATGATTTCTCTTTTTAAAATGTTGAGTTTGAGATTTCTATAGGAGTCTCATTTTGAAATGTCTAACAGGAATGTTCAATAGTCCATTGATAATGTAACATTCATGCTAGGAGAGAGATTAGATTAAGAAATAAAGATAGAGAAACTAGATAAACCTATAGGAACTGATTAAAGTCACAAAGATCCAGGAAGATTGTAAAAGTGAGCCTACCACAAAACTTTGGCATCTCTCCATACTTAACATGTTCTCAGAAAGTAAAAATGCATCTTAAAATAATTAGACAGAGTCAGAAAATTTTAGAGAGAAACTACTACACAAAAGAAAGAAGTGACCAGTATTCAAAACTACACAGAAGCAAAGAAGAAAAAGGCTAGAGAAAAAGCAACCAGATATACCAATTAAATAATAAATTGCTTACTTGGGAAAGGATTATGTCAAGTGGGACATGAATCGGTGGCCAACCTGTAGAGCAACAATTTATTATTATTGGCCAACTGGCTTCTATATTTTACTTCCTACTAATTATTGTCCTTATACCTCTTGAAGGCTTATTTGAAAACTATATATTAAAACCTAAGTGAAGAGTCCAAGTAATTTAACCAAAATACTGGCCTTCTAAGTCAGCTATGAAGATAAAACTCCTTCTTAGTACCCATCAGGAAGAAGGCATTATGTTCCACCATCAACACCCAAAGCTGATATTCTCTTTAAACTACTTCCTGCATCGTCGAAAAATTATTTTTTTAATTTGCAAAATTTGATTTATATACTATCTCAGTATTAATTTTTTTTGCAAAAAGCTTATTACATAATATTTGTGTTACAAAACATACATAGGGCATTCATATATATTACCCTACCATATAAGCATGTAATTTATATATAATGTATTTATAAATATTTATGTATATAGAGCATACATTTATAGTCCTTTATCATTTAATAATATACATATTAAGTAAATATTACTAAATATATTAATATAAATATTGCTATATATCATTAAATACATGCATATCTTTACCTAATATATCTCATATGTATATATTACATAAGACATAACATGTTGGCATACATAGACATTACATCCATAAATATAGATCAACAAAGCTACTTCCTCTAGCAGATCATCAACTTTAGGAATACCTTTATCCTCCACTCATGAGAGATCACCAACCCACCATTTGAAGATACACCATCCTTCAGAGCAGCTCATGAGGTCATATAGTCAATTAGAGTGAGGTTAGGGAGTATGAGAGTACAGGAAATAAAGTTTCAGTGTGTAGACAATAGTATTCTAGATTGAGGCTAGGAAAGCATAGAAAGTCATAGAAAAATCAAGATTATTTTTAAGAATGGGGGAAATGGAGATCTGTTTATATATAGCAGTAGAAGAACCAGTGAATAAGGAAAGATTAAAGAGAAAGAAAATAAGGAAGATAATATAGGCAATATAAGAATCAAAGGTATTGATAAACATATTTCCTTTGTCTGGAAATATGTCATCTCACATCATTCATCAAAGAATAAATGAAGAAACAATGAAGGATTTCAAGAAATTATCACTGCAAAAAAGAGGAAAATAAAAAGCTCACCAAAAATAGTATCTGTTTTCTTGAAATGTAGTCCTAACTTATGAAAGTAGTTGTTAAAAAAGAATATGGGAAAATTAAAAATAGTAGATAAGTTTGGGAAAAGACAAAGTAAAGAATGTGATATAAAAAATAATTTAAGAGGGAGGAAAAGGTTTGCCTTACTCTGTTGAGATAACTAAAATTGGCAGTTGGTCCAGTTAGTAGGTTTTGACTTTCATCAGCTTTATTCAGTAATAGCAAAGCAGAAATAAAGATGGTGAATGCAGGAATAACCACAACTTATTTTTAACAGGTATAATCTGCAATTATTCAGGAAAGCAAGTGTTTCAAGAGAAGACAAATATGGTTGCATATAGAATTTTAATTAAGAAAATTAAGTCACTGCATGTTGAATGCCAAGGAAACTTTTCAAGGTTATGAAGACTGGAGATCCCAGGGGGAGGAGAGGAGGAGGGCATGATTAAGGAGAGTAAGTCTTGAAAATTTTAGTAAAATGCCAAAATTCCAATTTGTATTATACCTCTAAATATATTTTAAAATTTAGAAGGTCTTTATCTTGAGAAAATAAACAACCCCACTTATGAAACTTGTTTTTTTCATTTCTGCTTCTATATATTTGCTAGCAAAAACCTTGGAATATCTCCTTCAGAAACCTAAATAATTCTGCCTGAAGAGAACTCACCTTACTTCATGAAGTCATAAAATATAGACTAATAGATAGAGATATAAATATAAATATATATGTACAAGTATAAGTATTACGCACATATATCTATGTATGTATAATTATATCACAGGATGGTAAGAAAAAGCAATACAAGGACACTTTCAAGGTTTCTCTTAAGAACTTTAGAATCAATTGTGTGATATGGGAGACACTGGCATAGGACTCATGCCCTCATGAGAGAAGGTGCCTTGCTGTATGAGCAAAGCAGAATTAAATTACCAAGATGCACAAAGTTAAAGCCAACCCAAATCTTTATATGGACTATTTGTCCAACCTGTGGCTGAGCATGTATTCTGATCAGCCACAGTCAGACATACTGTAACTCAACTCTGACATGGTGATGTCATTTTGGTCCTCTTCTAGAACAAAGGAAAATCAAATAACCAACAAACTCATGCATATATGTATATATGTATAAGTATATACATATATACAAATACATATATATGCTTATACTTATACAAGTATACATCCATGCATATAAATACATATATGCGTATCTGCCTGTCTGCAGAATTAGAAAATTAACTCTCATTCTCAGATCTTACTGAACTTATATTTATGCTCTAATGCATTTCCTTCATTCTAATTTGTATAATAGTTATTTGCAAATCTTTCTTGCTTCCTTAAGAATCCATGAGACCTACAAGTGGACACTGTTCATCAATATGACTTATACAGGTCTAGAACATAGATTTTTATATAACAGACAATTCATAAAATTTTGTTGAAAAATGTTAGTAAAATATACATATATATATATACATATATATATATATTCCTTTGTCTTGTATACAAAGTACGTTTGTTTCTATATAACTTTATTGACAGTAGAGTATCCCTCAAGCATGCCTTTTTTTGTTAAGTTAGGAGTTTATGAGGATAGATAATAATAACAGCTAACATAGTGTTTACCATGTGCTATGTTCTCTCCTAAGAGATTAATAATTATGATTTCATTTACTCTTTGCAACATCCCAGGGAGTTATATGCTACAATTATTCCTGTTTTACAAATGAGGAAACTAAAGTTATCAGAAGTTGGATGATTTGTCCAGGTTCCTACAACTAGAAAGAGTCTGAACCTGGATTTAGACTCCAATCTTTCCATCTACAAGTCTGGCATTCTATGCACTGTCCCATATGGCCACTTGGAGACAGATAGGTACTGTAACTCAAGCAATATGAATCAGATTCTAGTGAGGTAGTCATTCTCCACTCTGATTTCATCATACAAAGAAGATATAACAGATTCAACAAAGAAATACAGACACACACACACACACACACACACACACACACACACACACGCAAACACCTAAGGTGATTTGGGAATTCATTCTTCAGTTGACAATGGATTTGTATTTCAAGATGGCTGTTCTGAATTACTGATAGCATAGTCTTTGACTAAAGAAGAATATAAAACTAAAATGGTTTGGCTTGGTGTCAAATCCATGACATGGATTTTATTTGCATGAGAATTCTATTATTCTGGAGTAATGAGACTGTCATTATGACATTCATTTGGTTAGCCTACCTATTCTGGGCAGCAGATGTCATTAAATATTGTCAGAGAATCTACCTACTTCACTAACATTCTTGAAAAATGAGAAGAAAATCATTTGTTCTTGCAAAGAAAGTTCAGGTTTGCCTCAGCACAGGAACATCTAATAACTTTCTGACAATTCTTCTATGAACATTAAAAAGTTACATAACTTCCCTGAAACTTAGTATCTTAGGTTCAAAATGATATATATTACTCGAACTACCCATCTCACCTTTTTGTAATAAATGTGCTTAATAACTCTTAAAATTGATATACATTAGAGGTATATTGCTATTTTTACCATTTTTTCAAGTTATGGATACTGTTCCTCAAAACACAGATATTTTGAAATGTAGAAGAGACTTAAAAATCATTTAATTCAGGGATTCTGAACTTATTTTTTGTCCTGGCATGCTTGCAATGAATTCTATTACCCCTCCTCAGAATAGTATATTTAAATGTAAAAATCAACATGGATAAATTTCAAAAGAAATCATGTATAGGGAAATACAATTATCATATATTTTTTTTAATTCCTGCACTCTTCAATGCAATTTCATCTCCTCACTTAGTAAATGACCCAACCAAAGCATTCCAATTTGCACAAAAGGCCACAGAACCTTGATATCTAGCACACTGAGTGTTCTCATCATTTAATAATTGCTTTTTTTTTTTTTTTTTTTTTTTTTTTTTTTGTGCAGACAACCAAAAGAACTCTCAAAGCATGGCCAACTTCAGTATGGTGACAGGATTTCTGTTGATGGGCTTTTCTGACATCTGGGAGCTGCAGGTCTTATACAGCATGCTCTTCTTAGTGATCTACTTGGTGGCTCTGATGGGAAACCTGCTCATTTTCATCCTCATCTCCCTTGATGAACATCTCCAATCCCCCATGTACTTCTTCCTGAAGAACTTGTCCTTTATAGATCTTTGCTTTATTTCTACCACACTCCCGAAATCTATCACAAACTCTCTGAGCCATAGTCATTCCATTTCTTTCACAGAGTGTGTATTACAGTTCTTTTTTGTAATTTTCTTTGCAGTATCAGAGCTTTTTCTCCTCACAATGATGTCCTATGACCGGTATGTGGCCATCTGCCAGCCCCTGCACTATGAAGTCATCATGATTAGAGAGACTTGTATGAAGATGGCAATTGTTTCCTGGCTTGGTGGAGGTTTCTTTGGGATTCTGTATTCATCTACTACATTTACTTTGCCTTTCTGTAGGTCCAAGGAGATCCACCAGTTTTTCTGTGACTTACCTTCATTACTTAGACTCTCCTGCTCTGATATACATATTGGAATAGATGTGAGTTTGGCTATTGGGATTGCTTTAGGATTTCTGTGCTTTATTTCCATAGCTGTTTCTTATGGTCCCATATTCTCAACTGTGCTGAAAATTCCAACAATAGATGGTAGGTCAAAAGCCTTCTCCACTTGCCTTCCCCACCTCATTGTTCTCATGGTTTATATTGCAACAAGTGGCACTGCTTATCTAAAACCACCCCAGGAATCTGAATCTGTTCTAGATCTGTTGATTTCCATATTCTATACAGTGGTGCCCCCTATCCTGAACCCTGTCATCTATAGTCTGAGAAACAAGGACATCAAGATTTCTCTGAGGAAATTAATAGTCCAAAAATATCTCTCATAGGGATCAACACTACAGTCTTTTCTGTGTCTTTATTTAAAAAATTAAATTTTAAAATTTATTTCAAAGAAGTAAAAGTTAAGGAGAAATACAGTTAGCAATAGTAATTACAAAAAAAAAAATTTGAAACAAGTATCTTTCATAAGGCCTCATTTCTCAAACATAGAGGGAACTGAGTCAAATTTATTTTTAAAAAATAATAAAACTCATGTCCCAGTTGATAAATGATAAAATATATGAACTATTTCCCAAGGAAAATAAATATTCTTTGACCTAACAACATCTCCACTAGGCATGGAAAAATAAAGAGGAAAATGTCCTATATATATACAAAATATGCATAGCATCTCTATTCTCAAAGCAAAAATAATTGGAAATTGAGGGAATGGCTCAATAAACTTTGGCATGTATTTGGAATGGAATATTATTGTTTTATGAGAAATCATGTTCAGGATGCTCTCAGAAAAAAAAAAACTGGTTAGTCCTGCTTGAACTCTAGCATAGTGAAATGTACTATATAGGAAATAATAGCAATCAGATGATCAGCTATAAATGACTTTGCTACTCTCAGTAGTATAATCATCCACAACCACTCTGTATTTAAGGTGAAAAATTCTATCCATACCCAGAGCATGCACAGATTATATCTGAATATAGACTGGAACATTCTTTCTTTCTCTCTTTCTCTCTCTTTATTTTTAACAATTTTTCTAGAGGAATTTTATTTTCATTAGAGTGACAAATCTATGTTTTCTTTTACAACTTGTCTTTCATGGAAATATTTTGCATAACTTCACTTGTGGTTTCTTAATTGTGGGGGAGATGAGGAAGAGAACCTGGAACTCAAAAATTTTTAAAAACTAATATAAAAAATGTAACTGGGGTAAAATATTAAATAAAGAAAATAAAATAGAAAGAAATAAAAGGAAATCAGTTGTGGCCTTTCTGTACTTACTTGAATTTCTTGCTTTTGGACTATGTCAATGTCATTAATTATAAAATGCTATCTCTTAGAGATTGCTAATAAATGATTTTCAAAATATATACATGCTGAATGAACAAATTATTCTGACTATCATAAACACCCTAAGTAACTACAAAGGGCAAATGAATAAATATGCTATCTGAATCCAAAGAAAAAAATGATAAATAGGAATATACAAAAATAATTTTACCTACACATACCTATTTGTGTCTAATGATGGCCATCTCTAAGAGGGGGAGTGAAGAAAAAAAAAAAAAAGAAAAAGGAGAAATTTACATAAAAACTTTGCAGTTTAAAAGAAATAGCAAATTGTACAATTTTAAGCTGTCTTTAAGGGACCTACTTTACAAAACTTTGGTCTCCAAAATAAAATTCTCAACAATACAGGAATAAACCACTCTTTTTTTTAATGAAAATAATGCGGCTTATATAGAAATTTGTTTTGCATTATTTCACATATATAATTGATGTATAGTTGTTCTTGATGAATGAGGGAAATGTAGACGGTAGTGTGAAAATCTGGAACTCAAAATTTACAAATAAAAAGTGTGAAATAAATAATCTTTAAAAAAAAGAATAAGCATGGTTGAAAATATCTGAATTTCTAATTAGCATATTGCTAGAAATATACAAGAATTTAAGAAATGCTTTAATTATATATTTAACAATTGATGGTAAATCTCTTCCAAAGATGATCCAACATGGTATTATGTATAAAAAGGCCACCCTGTTTTAATTTGCATCAAAATGATTCATTTTTAAAATATTCCTAGAGTCCCTGTAAAGTCATGAATTCTTTTCTTACAACAAATTTAGGAAGTAAAAGTCTTTTTATTTCTTTATTATACTTTTTCTTTTTACTGACTAGACTAGGAGGAAAGTAGTAAATTAATGTTCTAAATGGGAACAAATAGCAGAAGGGAACTTTAGAACCTTCCTAAAAAAAATTACCTCTTTGGTTTTTTTGTTTGTTTGTTGTTTTTTGTTTTGTTTTGTTTTTTACCTTTTTCCTGTCTTCATTTTTAACTGACTCCAATTTTATTGGAGATTGCTTTTTTCTTCTTCCTGAACAACTTACATCTTGTAAAGATTAAAAAGATGAAACTAAAACACTTTGAAAAGGATTCACTCATTCCTGTATCATAATTTTTTTTTAAATCACACTAAAATAAATGAGTTTACTTCTTTTCTCTTGGATCCATTCTAGGACTTTGCCCTTTCTTTCCTCATTTGAAGAGGGGAAAAAAGTTAATTATTCTGAAATCTCTGAGCATCCCACTTTAACCCTGGAACACTTTGAAAACTAAATTTAAGATTAATTTTTTCTATCACAAAATGTCACACTATTTCAAATACAAATATTTGTGTATGTGTGTGTATATGTATATGTGTACATTATATATATATATATATATATATATATGTGCACATATATTACACTGAAATTTTCCAACATCTGTCTTGCCATTTTATTTGTTTTGTTTTTCTTTAAGTTAAATTTCTTATTGTTATCTCTCACTTAGAATTTAAACCTACTTTAATACCAATATTTCATTATTTTACATAGAAAAGAGAATTGTTCCTAAGGAAAGCATTTAATTGGACCATACCTCTAGTAGAAATTTAAACCTTACAAGTTCCATGACTACAGTATATGCCTATATAATGTTTAGGTGTCCCTTCTGCTGGTACAAATAAAATTTTTAAACTTAGAGCTTCTTTATCTCAATTGCACAAGATTTTATAATGTATTGACGGAAGAAAAAGAGGGTAAGACCATTTACCTGAGGATATTCTGTGATAAAGATGGGGAGAGTTTCAGGACATCCTAGGAAGAGAAGAAATTGAAATGGATTCCTTTTCCACATTTAACTGGAAGAAACTAAATATTAAACTAGGTTTCTATTTCTTGCAATAAAGAAATAGGGAAAAGGAAAAGGTTCTTTACAGTGGGTCTTAAAGATTACATTTATATTCATGGTCACTGCACAGACTCAGAGGTTGTTGTTTGATACAGCTGATGCTAAGTCTTAACTCTAAGCAACAATTCATGGAAGGGAAAATTGTTCCAAATATAACAATTTGGGCAAATACAATACATGCACATGCATGTGTGTACACACTCTCACACACACACTCACAAATAAGAATAATTTATTCTACAACTATTTTGCTTAAGAGCAACAGAAATAAAAATCATTCAATCCATAAATCTCTATCTTGACAGTGATTTTGAAAAACAGTTTATTTGAGGGAACTTGCACTAATCCCACATTTTCTTTTCCTTCTGACCTAAAGAATCAATCTAACAGAATCAGCAAAACAAGATTAGTTGGCTTCATGTGAGAAACAGGCAAGCACAGACTCTTCATTGCTACCTAAGTAGAGATTTCCCATGTTCTCTTACTTCAAGTGGCATAAGGATTCAGTAGATACTATCTGTTGTATCACAAGCTTCTGCTTAGAAATGGAAAGAGGAGAAAGGATTTGAGATCAAAGTTGTAAAGTGGAATTGTAGAGTTAAGGACTTTGAAGATGGAATACTTTTTAGTGAGAAAGAAATATAAATAGTGAACAGCACCCCAAAAGATGAATAAAGAATAGGGGAAGTAGATTTATAGCAATTGATTAGTTCAAGAAACTGTCAGGTCAGGCTCCTTTAAGGACAGAGGTCTCCAATTTTGAACCAAGATGGGTAGCTTACCTGAGGCAGGCAGCCAAGCTGCAGCAATTTTGCTCTATCAAAAATGTAAAAATAGTACTAGATCTAATAATAATAAACAAATCCAATAACTAGATACAGTCAATTATTTTTTCCACCAAACAACTGCAAAAAAAAAAAAGAAAGAAAAGAAAAGAAAAAGAAAGAAAGAAAGAAGATGACATCCAGAAGCCCATTAACAATAGGTAGGGTGCCTGCCAAGAAAACTAAGCTAAGGAAAACAAAAGTCCCACAACTAGAGCAGAATTCTGCCAGAGGGACTGTAGTTAGCAAAATCTTGTATCTACTGACAACTCAAGTAGAGATCTTTTCAAAAAAGACCTGAGAGATCACAAATTTAAAACATTAACAAAAACACTAATCAGGGAATTTAGCCTTGCTTATACATTCTCATTCAGATCACAAAAGGCCATATATTAGTCTCTAAGATCTTTAACGCTCTGTCTTGACATAAAGGTTCCCAAGATTCAATAAACTAAAACTCAAAAACCTGGAGGAGTCTGAGCCCAAGAAGTAGAGAAATTTTCACAGAGGTACTCAGGTGATTTAAGTAGAAATCAAGCAATTATTAACAACTTCACTCAAAGGAGTTAAAAGGCATATTTCTGGCACAAGCATCAATATCATAAATAAATCTGGGGAGAGGAACAAGAAAATATAAAGCTCTATAAAAAATTGTAACTCAGTAAGAACCAAAAGTCAATATAGAAGAAAATAACCTAACCCTAATCATAAACAAAGCAACTATGAAGGGAAAGAATTCAACAGAGAGATTTTTAAGCATTTCTGATGGAAACATTAAAGATGAGTGGAAATGAAAAAGTGCAACAGGAGTTGAAAAACACAAAAAAAGATAAATTTATATGAACAATTGGATCTGTAAAATCTTAATATGCTAATAGAGGAATAAAAACCAATTGTCTCTTCTGAATCTTAATGAGTATGAAATGGGGGCAGAGACAAGATGGTAGAGACATTGTCTGAGCTTTCCCTAGCTTCCTTCAGAATGAATGCCAGATTAAGCCTCTGAACAGATTTTGGAGCGATCAAATCTACAAATATTTGGAGTACAATAATTTTCTAGTTTAAGATATCTTGGAAAGACTTCAGGAAAGGTCAGTCTCAATTGCATAGTGGGGTCACAACCCAACATAGGCAAAGCAAAGGAGAGGCCTGGTGAAGGAAGGCCCAGTGGGGAACATAAAGATGTGAGTATTCAAAAAAAAAAATGAGAAATAGAAATTCAACAAGTTTAACAAACAGATTGACTGGGATAAAAAGGAATGAAAGGTAATGTTTCTCCATCTTTTCTAGTCTGTTCGACTGATTTACCTATTTTTTTTTAAAAATTAGGTGGTTTTCAAGCTTGCTGCATTGTAATTTTGTTTGAGAATTGGAAGTGATATTACCAGCTCCATTTCTACCTCACTTTATAGTTTCATTTTTAAATCTAGTAAACAGTTGACATAAATTGATGAAATGGTCTTCTAATATGTTATTTTAAATAACCAATTTTCTTTCAGAAAAGTGTTTGTCTCTTGATTTTACTTTCAAGTTTAAAAATAAGCATATAAATTCAAAATCAGGAAGGATATCAAAGGGAATATCTTTAGTCTAATAAGTATCTCATATTAAACATCTACAAGTTGTGGTCATCAAAAGTCCATGCAATTTGAGGGAGGGAGTGTTAACTTCCTGCATAAGCAGCCCATTCCACATTTTCAGGTTTTAATTGTTCAGACACTGCTCACATTAGGTCAAACACTGTCTCCCTTCAATATTACTCAGTGCTCCTACTTCCACCAGTCTTTTCACTACACTGAAATAAAAGCTGTTTGAGCTTGTTATATTGGGAGCTTGAAATGGCAAATGATGTATAAATAACTGACTAAATCAGTCATATGTTCTGATCATACAAAGTTATGATACATTTATTATGTGGAACTTTCTTAAAGATTATGATTCTTACAAGACAAAGGGAAAGTATAATTTAATTTTCTTTTTTCTTCTCATTAACATACAAAGACAGTCTTGTTGCTATTAAATTGTTATCCCAGAGACTATAGCTTGAGGCCCACTTTGTAAGAAAGGAAATGTATACTCAAGACCTTACTTTAACATGTTCAGCTAATTTGATATATTTAAATATGTATATAAAGTATCTTTGAACATTTAACCCTATAGAGGACATGTAAGTAAGAAAGAGGTCTTCATATTAAAATTTTTATATTCAAATACATATTTATATCTATATAAATATCTATCTATGATAAAATAGATAGATATACCAAAGCTCCTAACTACTGTGTGCCTATGATTGGTGCTCTGGTGAAGAAAGAAATGGCACACTATTCCCATGTCTTTGCCAAGAAAAAGTCATAAATTGAGGCCCATGGGGTCATGAATGAATAAACTACTTATGTATAATATTTTTATGATACTTTATTAATTTTCATTATATATTTACAAATAAACACAAAATTTACATTATCTAATATGCAATACTAGAGATAAATTGATAAGCAGAAGGATATATATTTGTCTTTTAAAAATATAGTCTCATCTTTGGTTTGGTGGATATTTTGAGGGCCATGGAACTTGTACCTCTCAAAGATTTTTGATGGCATTGCTAGTCTAGACTTCCCATTACAAAGAAAAAGAACAGGAAGAAGAAAAAACACAAGAAGAAATTATCATAATGAAGAAAAGAGACATATGTAAAATATAGCCATGGATTCAGAGAGTGGCCCAACAATAATTACAATATTAAAAATATCAATGTATTTAAGAAAAAGAGATGAGAAAGGTAGAGGAGACAAACTAAATGGGAAAGTATTCTTAAGCCAGACAGTAGTTTAAAATAATAATTAAATCTTAACCCTGTTCTCCCAGTAATGGATACATCAAAATTGATAACTAAAGTCAAGTGGTGGGTTCTTCCATTAGCCAAGACTAGAATATGTCCCAGACCTAAAAGTGACAAAAGAATGTGTAGACAAAGATAACTATTTTTGTGGATTATTTTTTGGGAGCAGAGGTGAGGCAAATGGGCTAAAGTAACTTATCCAAGGCTACACAACTAGTGAGTGGTTAAATGTCTTAAGCCAGAGTTGAATTCAGGTCCTCCTGATTCTAAAGATAGTATTCTATCCACTCCATCTTCTACCTGCCTCCAAAATAACTATATTTTAACCCCCACTTTCATTGAAAGACAGGCATACTGAGACTCGATATAAACTTTAATAAACTTCTCAAGGATTTGTTGAAAATTACATTATTTTCTTTCTGTTTTTCACCTAGTCAGGCTGCCTCATTAGCATATAGCAATATGAATGATGACTGGCCATGAAATATCATTAACCTTTCTTACCCATAGTTGTAGGAAACATTAATTTGAATTCATCAATTATAACTAGAGGCTCCCTTAAATTATTTCTGTCAAAGTCTTTTCTCTCAAGGGGTTCATCTTCAAATAAGGGAAGATAATCAAATAGAATTCATATGCAAGAGAGCTGAAAACACCTAATGTTTTCACATTTAAATAAGAACAGCAAAACAGGTAGTAAAACATCTTTTTGATATTATTTACATTTATAAAACCATATCCATTTCTGCTTTCATACCATTTGACAATGCAGAGGACTTCTTTTTCTGGCTAATTGGTAGCTATAGCTACTTCAAAAACACCTACAGAAAGCATTGTTAGATATTCCAATCAAAGGGTAATTCCCTGGATGGCAGCTGAAGGGAATGGTCTGGAAAATGAAGTGGTATAGAATACTATTTGTAAGACAATTGCACTCAAGGTCCAGGACTTTCTCTATCCAAGTTTGAGGGGAAGTATTGGTTGATACAGAGATGGGATTGTGATATATCTGGCACATGAAGACCCCTATCTTACCTGTACTTTGCTGCTTCAGGTAGGCTGTCAATTTAATCTGTTGCAAAATTTTCCCCTTTGTTTGATACTGTCTCTTCACTCACATACTTATCACTTTAGTTCAGGTTTCATCACCTCTAGTCTAAATTACAGCAACTATCTCCTACCAGGCTTTCCTGATTCAAGTCTCTCATCATTCCACAACATTTCTGCACACTACAGACAAAATAATTTTAGTTAAGAGATAATCTGTACATATCACTCAATAAATTCTCCGGCTCAATAAATTCTACTACCTTCCTATTGTCTCAAGTATAAAATATAAACTCCTTAATTCAGCTTTTAAAGTACTATAAGATCTGAACTCATACCAATCTTTATAGGCTTCTTTAAATATAACTCCTTAAATCATACGCCAGTCAGTTGAATTGATCATGACTCTGTTCTTCAGATACAAGACATCATCAACTTTCTCCATGCCTTTGCATCAAACATTCAAGCCTTCCTTATTTCTGAATCATAAAGCTTCTTCTCTTTCTTCAAGATACATCAAAATCTTCTGAATGAAGCCTTCTTTAATCTCCCCCATCGCTAGTGTACTCCATCACAACATACCATGTATTTAACCATATTTTGTATTAATATTTATTCTCTTTATATTTATATTACAAAGATTTATTCAAGTATTTGGTATCACTGTGTTTAGAATCTACATTCCTGGAGAGGAGGAGTTGCTTCATTTTTGTGCTTGTATCCTTACAACTCAGTAGTTCAGATGGCACAGAGTAGTATACAGTGTTTCCTGAGTAATTAATGATTGATTCTTGTCACTTGCCTTTTAATCTACTTGAATTTTAATGTTCTTCTCTTTGGGCTATAACCAAAGCTGTTGATTCCATGTCCTCTGTGAACAACATGAATTTGAAATGTCTGAAATACAGAGTTTTCTGTCCCACTTCTATACAATTTAGAATTATTTCCTTTGTCATTCTTCAATTTTGCCTTTCTTAAAAAGTCATCCCAAATGAAAAGCAAGAATTCTCATAGTCACCTTTATTATTCAAACTCTTATCTACATAATAAAACAAGAAAAATAAATTTCTAAATTACTGATTAGAGGAAGGGAAAACAATCTATGTGGATAATGAATATTCATTGAGAAACTGCTAAATAAGTTTTTAAAAACTAATAAAATAATATATACCTTTTTCAAGGTAGTAAGACATAAAATGTGACCCTGGAAATAATTCATATTTTCATTTGAAACTAACAGCTAACCACCATTTGAACTAGACTTGTAAAAATGAGATCAATCTTAAATATTTCTTCAAGAATTATATCTCTTTGCATTAATTTGCCCAACTAATTGAGTTTTAAAACCACAGTGCATGCTTAGACATCTACAAATGTGATTAAAAAGAGCTATGATTTCCATATGTTCACTCAAAATAAACTTACATATCTGATATAAGACTGACTTTTTTTTTTTTTTACTGAATTGAAAATAGGGCTAGCAAAAGAACTCATGAAAGGTGATAGACAATAGAAACAATTCCCTCATCTCTTTAATGAATGGAATAATTCCTTTGCCTTATAGAATCCTCTAAATTCATATTAAGGAAGTTGTATATAAGATGGCAGAATATCAGGAAGAAATTAAATTATATTTTTACTCATCCAAACAAAGCTAGAAAATGTACTAGATAAAATCTTGATCAGGAAAGGCAAGAAAAAATCATAGTAAATCATTTGTCTATTTCAGATCAGCATAGGAGACATACAGGTCTATAGATACTGGAGTAGGATTCTGGCCAATAGGATTTAGCATGCAGCATGCCAGTGTCCAGGACTTTGAACAAGCACAATACAAAGTACCAGATTCACAATACCATAATATTGTACAGAATAGAGGAATGGGTACCAACTAGCAGCTTTGTTGCCTACCACCTATTTCTGGATTACAAATTCAGGTTCACTGATGAAATACATGCCAAGAATGGGGAACAGCAGTGCAAAGTCACAGAGATCAGAAATAATATGCCATGTAAGAGGAATAGCAAAAAGGTATTTTTATGTTCCACTGTGGAGGCCTATAAAAGAGTAATGCACAGTGTTACTGAGAACATTTTAATTCTGATTCACCAGATTGCCAGAGAATGAAAGTATTAGGGAGTCCATGAAGTTTAGTGAGCACAGTAAATAAATGCTATGCTCAGATTTTGCTTTAGGAAAGCCAACTTTGACAACTGTGTGAAAAATAGGTTATAGAGGTGCAGATCTGGGACTGAGACCATAGTTAAGAATTTAATGATAAGTAATCAGTGACTAAATTAAGGTGGTAGTTGACTGAATGAAAGGAACAGAGCAAATGTGAGAAGTGGAGATAGCTATCACAAGATGTGAAAACTTATTTGATGCAGGTCATAGATAAGAGTGAGGTAACAAGAATAACAGGAAAGTTTCTGAATTTCGGTGATGGAAAAAATGAGTGCTCCTTTCATAAAGTAAGAAACTTCAGGAGCAGAGGGCTCTTATATGACAGAGAATGGGAATAGAGAGGTGGTAGAGATAATGATTTCTATTTTGAACATATTGAATTTGAGCTATCTATAGGAAAAAAAAATGACTTTTAAAATTCCAAAAGGCAATTGATGATTCAGATGTTCAGAAAAGAAACTATGGCAGAAATACAGATGTTGAAGTGTTCATTATAGAGAAGATTAATAAACTCATGTTAACTGATAAAATTAGAAAGAGAGAGGATGCAGACAGCATAAAAGAGAACTTCAAATAAAACCTTGGCTAATAGCTACAAAATACTGCATAGGAGTAAAAAAAAAAAAAAAAAAAAAAAAAAGGAAACATCATCAAATTTACCAGTTAATAAACTATTATTAACTTAGGAAAGGATAGGTTAAGGTCAATGATGACTCATGAGCAGATCATAGAAGTTTTAGAAAATATTAGCGTGCAAGCAGTGGAGTTAAAGTGTAGATAGCATTTTTCTAGGACTAAAGCTGAAAAAAGGAAGAGAGATATGAAAAGATAATTTGTTGAAAACTGTCAAATTTGATAAGGGTCTTTTAAGATTGGGGAAAATGTAGGTATGTTTAGGAAGCAGAGAAGGAACAAATTGGTAGAGAAAAATTAGAGGGAGAAAAGAAAAGTAAAGATGGGAAATGTTCAAGAAAATGTATAATTTACCTTTGTTAGATGAAGGGCCTCCTAATATGTTTACCTTTATCAGAGAAGAGTAAAAGAAGACAGAGTGGAGGATATTTCATTCAAAGTTGAGTGAAGAAAAAAAAAGAAGTAGCTAATTACAGATAGTCTTTTCCTTCATGAAGGATGAAATGAAGACTTACTAATTTTACAGGGAAAAGAGATGATAAATTTGGAAGAAGAAAAGATGAAAAACCTTATCAAAAATCAATGTGAGAGAGGGAAAAAATTACCTTGCTGAAGTGAAGAACTGATTAAGGAATGATAAGTAAAATTAGTTGTGGAAGCAGAATAATTTTTAACTTTCATCAGTTCCATTCCATAGTACCTAAGTATGACCTAAGGAGATGGATGGTGAGAATAACCGATATTGATTGTGTTAGGTGTGATTTGCAATTAGCCAGTGAAACAAATGATTAAAAAGGAGTAGAAATAGTTAAATATAAGATTCTAATTAGGAAGGTAAGAAAGTTAGGTCAGAACAGGGATGATTGCTAGGGAAAGAGCTAAAGGATGAAAAGATTAATCATCATAGGGAAGACAAAGGTTTCTGAAGATTAATGCCTGCAAACATTGAGTATTTTAATAAGAATACCAGTTAAGTGATTTGTTCAGGATCCCACAGCTAGTAAATATTTTAGCCCTAGTTTAAATTTGGATTTTTTTAATTCCAGATCTGATAGTCTATCTATTGCACCATTAACTTTTCTCTAGATAGGTGAGTATTTTAACTCAGGAAAGATGAAGGAAAATCCAGAGAGGCAATTATTGACCACAGAAGGTAGGACAGTTTCACCGCAGACAGGAGTGCTTTGGGAATTAGTTCTCCAATTGACAATAGATTTGAAATTCAAGTTGGCTGTTCTGAGTTACTGGTGGCATAATCTTTCACTAAAGGAGACTATAAAATTAAATGCTCACGTTGGTATCAAACCCAAGAGACTGCCTTTCTTTTGAACCATAATTCTGATTATGGGCTAATGAGGTTATCAAAATGACAGTGGCTTAGCAAAATTACCAATCCTGTGCAATGGTTATCATTTAAAATATTAGACAATCTTTATCACCATTATTCTAGAAAGAATGGGGGGAAAGGGCATTTGTTCATGAAAAGAAAGTCGAGACTTACTTACTATTTACTTATTGATGGAACTCGGTCTTAAAATCAGAAGCCTATGTTAGGATCCAAATCCTGACACTTCTATAACCAATAGAAACTTCTCTGAATATTGGGAATCTTAGGTGCAAAATGGTAACAACACAACTTGAAAAATCTACTTATAATAAAAAAGTTGTTCTAATTCTTAAAAAGTTGTAAAATATATAGAGATAATAATAATTTTTACTATTATTTTAATAGTAAGGACACTGTTCCTAAAAACACAGATCCTTTGGAAGATTACAAAAGACATTAAAATCATTTCATTAAGAAGTTCTTAAACTATTTTAAGAACTTGGGCCTTTTCTGATAAATTCTATGAAACCATTTTTAGAATAAGATCTTTAAATGAATGAAACAAAAAAAGGAGATTTCAAAAGAAATCATCTTTATTTCAGTGTAGTTATTAAAATTTGTTTTCTAATTCTAAATTCATGTATCTAAGGTTAAGATATTTTGATAGAGTTTCATATATGCATTTGGCAAATGACAAATGCAAAGTAGAAAAAGGAATTCTGATTTGCATAAGGTCACCCAGTAGATCTGAAAGAAGAGATGATGATATTCAGCAGAGTGTTTTCATCATTTGATAGCTACTTCTGTTCTCTGTGCAGATACACAAAATAGTTTCCAGAGCCTGGCCAACCTCACCATAGTCACAGAATTTTTCTTTATGAGCTATTCTAATATTTGAGAGATTCAGTTCTTCTTGCTGATCTATCTGGTATCTCTGATTGGGAACCTGCTCATCTTCACTCAGCTCTCAACAAGTATCTCCACTCCCCCAGGTACTTTTTTCTGAAGAACTTTTAATTTTTAGATCTTTGCCTGATTTCTATCATAGTCTCTAAATCCATTTGCCAAATTTTTGAGTCGCAGCCATTTCATTTCTCTGTTGGAGAGTATATCACAGATTTTTTTATTATTTTCTTTGCATCATCAGAATTTTTTCTCCTAACAGTGATATTTTATGAATGTTATGTGATCATCTGCCAGCCCCTACACTATGAAGTTGTCTTGGACAAATGGGGCTTGTATAAAAGGGGAAGCTGCTTCCTGCCTTACTAGAGGTTTGTTTGGAGTTCTATATATAGTTAATACATTCGCTTTGCTTTCTGTAGTTGCAATGAGATCTATTAGTTTTCTGTAATGTCCTTCCTTATTCAGAATCTCCCGGTCTGATACATATATCATATTTGATATCACTATCTAGTATGATCAGTTTAGGGATTTTCTCTGCTGCATTTCCATTAGTATCTTTATGGTCCCATTTTTTCAACTGTGCTGAAGATTCTAACCACAGAGTCAGTTAAAAACCTTGCCTATGCTTTGTTCTCTTGCCTTTTATTACAACTGCAACTATGTCTTATCTAAGTGCACTTTTGGACACTGACTCAGTTCTGGATCTGTTGTTGTCTATATTCTACATAGTGGTGCCTGCAGTCCTGAACCTTATCTTCTATAACCTGTGGAACAAGATTGTGAAGACTTCCATAAGAAGTTCATAGCCTGAAAACACTTCAGAAGGCTATACCCAAAAGCCTTTTTCCATGATCATATGCCTACTTTTTTTTTTACTAGTTTTATTTTTATTTCATTTTCCCAAAATTTATGAAATAAAACAAGCATTTTTATGACCTAGAACAAAATATATGTACAACTCACTATTCCTTTTAAACATATAATAAAATTACCATGTAAATTTCTTTTTTCCCCAATTTTTCTTTGTTTCCCTTCCCCTGCTCTGGAGAAGACTAATATTAGACAAAAATATGTGTTATGTATATAGTGTTTTATATATATATATATAAAGAAAACGAATGTGTCAGCTTAAGCACCCATCTTTTCTTTTAACAAATGGAAGAAATAAAAGATTGTATAAGGTATCATTAATGATCACCTTTTCTATATAGCTTTTTCTAACATAAATATATACAATTTTTGTTGGAATAATTTTCTTTTGGTTTGGGGGGAGCAATTGATTTATATTTTTGTGTGAAATATGAATCCTAGTATAGGATGGAGATTGGAATAAAAATTGATTTTAAATTTAACCCAGTGAGAGGCAGAGCCAAGATGGCAGAGTAAAGGCAGGAACTTACCCAATCTCTTCTCTTTTTTTAAATAACTTTTTTATTGATAGAACCCATGCCAGAGTAATTTTTTACAGCATTATCCCTTGCATTCACTTCTGTTCCAATTTTTCCCCTCCCTCCCTCCACCCCCTCCCCCAGAAGGTAAGCAGTCCTTTACATGTTAAATAGGTTACAGTATATCCTAGATACAATATATGTGTGCAGAACTGAACAGTTCTCTTGTTGCACAGGGAGAATTGGATTCAGAAGGTATAAATAACCCGGGAAGAAAAACAAAAGCGCAAGCAGTTTATATTCATTTCCTAATGTTCTTTCTTTGGGTGTAGCTGCTTCTGTCCATCCTTGATCAATTGAAACTGAATTAGCTCTCTTTATCGAAGAGATCCACTTCCATCAGAATACAACCTCAAACAGTATCATTGTTGAGGTATATAATAATCTCCTGGTTCTGCTCACTTCACTTAGTATCAGTTCATGTAAGTCTCCCCAGTCCTCTCTGTATTCATCCTGCTGGTCATTTCTTACGTTCATATACCACAATTTACTCAACCATTCTCCAATTGATGGGCATCCATTCATTTTCCAGTTTCTAGCCACTACAAACAGGGCTGCCACAAACATTTTGGCACATACAGGTCCCTTTCCCTTCTTTAGTATTTCTTTGGGGTATAAGCCCAGTAGAAACACTGCTGGATCAAAGGGTATGCACAGTTTGATAACTTTTTGAGCATAGTTCCAAATTGCTCTCCAGAATGATTGGATCTGTTCACAACTCCACCAACAATGTATCAGTGTCCCAGTTTTTTCACATCCCCTCCAACATTCATCATTCTCTTTTCCTGTCATCTTAGCCAATCTGACAGGTATGTAATGGTATCTCAGAGTTGTCTTAATTTGCATTTCTCTGATCCATAATGATTTGGAACACCTTTTCATATGACTAGAAATAGTCATCTGAATTTTCTTCATCTGAAAATTGTCTGTTCATATCCTTTGACCATTTATCAATTGGAGAATGGCTTGATTTCTTATAAATTAGAGTCAATTCTCTATATATTTTGGAAATGAGGCCTTTATCAGAACCTTTGACTGTAAAAATGTTTTCCCAGTTTATTGTTTCCCAGCTAATCTTGTCTGCATTTGTTTCGTTTGTACAAAAACTTTTCAATTTGATATAATTAAAATTTTCTATTTTGTGGTCCATAGTGATCTCTAGTTCTTCTTTGGTCATAAATTCCTCCCTCTTCCACAGATCTGAGAGGTAAACTATCCTATGCTCTTCCAATTTATTTATAATCTCATTCTTTATGCCTAGGTCATGAACCCATTTTGACCTTATCTTGGTGTACAGTGTTAAGTGTGGGTCAATGCCTAGTTTCTGCCATACTAATTTCCAATTTTCCCAGCTATTTTTGTCAAATAATGCATTCTTATCCCAAGAACTGGGATCTTTGGGTTTGTCAAACACTATATTATTAAGGTTATTGGCTGTTTTGTCCTGTGAACCTAACCTATTCCATTGATCAACTAGTCTATTTCTTAGCCAATACCAGATGGTTTTAGTAACTGCTGCTTTATAATATAATTTTAGATCTGGTACAGTTAGGCCATCTTCATTTGCCAATCTCTTCTCTAAACTGCTCCAAAGTCCTTAAATAATGATTCTAAACAAATTTTAGAGCATCAGGACACACACAAAGATAAAGTAGAACATTTTCCAGCAAAGGATAACTTGGAAGCTTAACAGATATGGTCTGTGACATCACAGTGGAAGTCCAGAGTGCATTCCTGGTACAGGCCATGCCAGAGCACTTCTAGCCCATACCCTAGTGTTAGCAAGGTGGGGCCTCTGCATCAGCAGCAGTAGTGAAGACTTCTGGACCGCTCAGTCTAGGAACACTAAGGAAAACTCAAATAGTCAATGGAAAGGGTCTGTGGCAACAGGGTAAAAGTGCAGTGTGAAGTCCCAGTACAGGCTGCATCATCACAAGCCTAATCAGCACAGCCCTCATCAGCAGAATCCCAATCCCAGCTTGGAGCAGCACAATACATCTTACAGCGATAATGGGGTTACGTGTTTTGATCAGATTCCTAGAAGGATTTCTGAAAACAACTGCACAAAACACCTGAAGCATGGGAGAGTGCACAATCCACCCACCCTGGAAACAAAGCTCTACTTTAACAAGGTCTTAAAAGCATAATAATAGGCTAAGAAAATGAGCAGAAAACAAAAAAAGTTTTGGATCATTTAAAATTATTATGGTGACAAGGAAGATCAAAGCACACTCAGAAAAAGATAACAAAGTCAAAGCTCCTACAGACAAACCTCCAAGAAAAAATAAAAAATGGGCTTGGGCCATGGAAGAATTCAAATGGGATTTGGAAATCAAGTAAGAGAGAGAGAGGAAAGATTAGGAAAAGAATTGAGAGTGGTACAAAAGGAAATACAAAAAGCAAATAAGGTGAAGAATGCCTTAAAAAGTAAATTGGCCAATTGGGAAAGGAGATACAAAAATCACTGAGAAAAACAATTCCTTAAAATATAGAATTGAGCTGATGGAAGCTAATGACTTTAGAAGAAATCAAGATTCAAGAAAGAAAAACCCCAAAAAATGAAAAAATAGAAAAAAACATGAAATATCTCATTGGAAAAAAAAACTGACCTAGAAAGTAGATCCAGGAGAGATCATTTTAAAATTATTGGTCTACCTGAAAGTCATGCTCCAAAAAAAAAAAGAGTCTGTATATCAACTTTCAAGAAATTTTCAAGGGCCTGATATTTTAAAACTGGAGGGTGAAAGAGAAATAAATAGGGGAAACTGGAAATACAGTTAGCATAGTAATTGTAAAAATAATTTCAAAGCAAGTCTGATAAGACCTCATTTTTTAAACAGAGAGGGAATAGAGACAATTTTTTTAAAAAGAGCCATGCCCCAAATGAAAAATGATCCAACGATATGATTTGTACCCAAAGGGATATAAATTCATACATACCCTTTGACCAAACAACAACACTACTAGGTGTGAATTCGAAAAGAGATTTAAAAAAAAAAAAAAAAAAGGAAAATGGCCTCTATGTACAAATAATATCCATAACATCTCTCTTCTGGAGATAAATATTGGAAAATAAAATATTGGAAATTCAGAGGATAACCATCAATGGAGTAATGACTTAATAAATTGTGGTATGTGTTTGGGATGAGATATTATTGTTCCATAGGAAATGAGCAGAATGTTCTCAGAAAAAAAAGTAACAGCAGCAACAACCCAGCACATCATCCACGAACAAAATAAAATGTATTGTTACAAAGTAATGGCAATGTTCTGGGATGACCAGCTATAATTGACTTGGCTATTCTCAGTATTACAATCATCCACAACTATTCTTAAGGACTTACAATGAAAAATAGTATCCATACCCATAACTGATTGTGTGTGAACACAGATTGAAGCATTCTCTATTTCTCTTTATCTCTCTCTTTTTTTAACTTAATTTTTCTTGTGTTTTTATTTTCATTAGGATGGGAGATCTATGTTGTTTTTTCTTTTTACAACTTGACTTTCAGGGAAATGTTTTGCATAACTTTACATGTCCTTTCTTAATTGTGGGTGAGAATAAGGGAGAGAACCTAGAACCAAAAGTTTTAAAAACAAATGCAAAAAAAAATTACTTTGAATATAACTGGGGGAAATATTAAATAAAATAAAATTAACTCAGTGGACACAGGGAGATTTATGAGGTTATCAAAATAATACTTAAGATATAAATGTCATAAGAGTCCTAAAGTGTCACTCAACTCCCAGAGGTTGTGCTAATAAGTTCTTATGCTTCGGCAATTAGGGGACTTGGGGCTAATGATATTGAATGGCTACAGAAATACCCTGGAGAACTCTTGCTTTATGATCCACAGAGGAAGCCCAAAAAGGAGAGGATTTGCATACCCAAAGGAAAATAAAATGATGCAAGGATCTGCCAAATATTTTAACATCAGAGTAAATACTTATTGGGTTTTAAAAACATTGATTCTTTATAGAGACTGAATGCTACTACTACAGTAGAAAATTTTTAAATCATAGATAAGGAGACACTAAGTGGTACTTATATTACCCCATTATACTTGTTGTAATTCTAGGAAATGGTGGGGTCATACTGGAATCAGGAAATAGAAAAAAGTTCAGCAGATTTTTTTTTGTTACCTCTTCATTTCATAATTGGATATGTGAATCATCTCCTTTTCAAAAATTACTCCATCTCCACATAAGCATATTGAATAATGTAAAGTAATCTCATAGTCTAATCATCAAGCAATGGATTGAAGAAATAAATGGATTATAAGGTATGAATTTCCTTTTTTCTCGTGGAAAAAAAATGCATCAATATCCTTATGACAAGGTTATAATAATGTATGCCCCCTCAATCTGAAATATGAAAGAAATAGGAAAGACCATGTGAGTAAATGTTGAGATTGTTTCTAACAATTTGGATGTGTGATGATAAAAAGGATTTCAGGTATGAAAATGAAGGCAAAGGATGGGAGAAAATGAAGAAAAGGTAAAGATTGCTTTAGAGATCTTCCTACTTCTATTCTATTTCCTCTTTAAGTTTTTGCATTTTCTCTTTTCTATTTTTTAATAGCACAAATACCTCATGCTCCTCTCTTCCTACCTTGTCAGATTTTAGAGTGGGCTCCCCTCTCAAATTGCCATTCTACCCATGAACATTCTTTGAGCTGTCTCTAATTCCAAAATTAGGCAGTCCTTCATAATAAAACTTCAAAATACTAATTCTAGCACCTGCTGTCCCAGTGTCAAAAAAAAAAAAAAAAAAAAAAAGAATAACAAAAAGGATATTCAACTTAATTATCTGTCATATAATTTAAAGTGATTTAAAATACTAAAGTTAAGCATTTTGGTAAGTTTGGAATTTTATCATGGGGCACAATGACCTTTCCAAAGTCTAGAGTGGGGTTAGGAATTATGAGAATATAAGTAGTAGAGTCCAAAACGATAGGCACCATTATTCAAAACTTAGGCTAAGAAAGGGAAGAGAGATATGGAAAGATAAATTCTCAAAGATTATAAGGCTTGATGAAGACTATTTTAATAATGGGAAAAATTAAGGCTTATTTATACATAGCAGGGGAGGAACCAGTAGATAAAGATTGAAAGCAAAGAAAAGAAATATGATAATAAAGACAGGATGAAAAAGGATCTAAGGTATGGGTAAAGTTTTACCTTTATCTGGAGTTGTTTCCTTACATCATCCTCAAAAAGTAAAGGAGGAGAGAACGATGAATGTCAAGGAATTATGCTTTAAAAAGAAGAGGAATAGAAGAAACTCACAAAGAAAAGTTTCTTTTATGTAAATGAAATGTGAAATGAAGTCCTAACTTATGTGAGTTATTGATAAAAAAAAAAAACTTTATGGGAAATTTAAAGAGAGTAGACAAGTATAGGGAAAAAAAGTGAAAAATGTGATTTTTTTGAAAATCTATTTAAAACATAGAAGTGATTGGCTTACTGAATTTAGTCAATTAAAATTGGCAGTTGGTCCAGTTAGTAGTTTTGACCTTCATTCACACCATTCACTAGTATCTAAATAGGATTAAAAAAGGTGAATGCAGTAATAATCACAAATTAATTTTAATAGATATGATCTACAATTATTCAAGAAAGCAAGTGATTCAAAAGAAGACAAAATTGGTTAAGTATGGAGTCCCACATAGAGAAGTTAAATAAGAATAAGGCAATTGCCCAGGAAAGTACTGAGAAATATGAAGATTTTAGGACATAGGAAAGACAAAGAACATGATTAGGGAAAATAAGGGTAGGAAATTTTTCTAAAGATAGCAAATTTTCAATTTCAATACCAATCAATATTTAGGATTGTAATCAGTTTTTATATTGAGAAAATGGAGAACTTCTCTTTTTATTTCTACTTCTATATATTTGTCAGTATCATAGTTGGTATATCTCCAAAAGCTTAAATGTTCCTTCTCTAGATGATGCAGCTCATTGTTTAAAATCTACCTTATTGCATAAAATCATCTGTGTGTGTGTGTGTGTGTGTACATATACATATATATGCATGTGTATATAAATACAATATATATGAAAAATGTATACATATATAAATTTGCATATGTAGTTGTCTACAAAAAGTGAACTCTCATCTCTCATCTCATGGAACTCTTTGTTCAATGAACTTTTCTGCAATTATTCCATTCTAATTTGTATTATAGTTATTCATAAATTATACTTGTCTCCTTAAGAGTCAAGAAAATCCATAAGACCTACTTTTGGGCACTGTTGGTCTATGTCGGAACTGCTTAAACTTTTTTCCACTCATGACCTATTTTCACCCAAGAAATTATTACATAATCCAAAGTGTATAGCTATTTGGTCTATTTTATATGTATTTTATACAAATCAAACATTTACTGATAATAAATAATAAAGAAATTTATTTCAAATGTTAAATATTAATATTAAAATATATTTATCTTTTATTAAACAAATTTGTATACTGAGATGAATATCATTGTTTACTTTTTACATAAAAAATTAATTCTTGGTGGAATATTTTATATTGCAGGATATAAGGCATTCAGAAAACTTTTACTGAACCAAATTTTTTGGTAATTTCACATTCAGTTAAGTGAATCACTAAGAGTCTAGATCCACAATTTAAGAAGATTTTATCTATATGCACTATGCAGGACTAGAATACTGATTTTTATAGAGCAGACAACTGAGGAAACTTTGTAACAACTATTTTGTTTTATGCACAAGTACAAGTTTATTTCTGTGTATATTTAAGAAGAGTGGAGGGTTCTTCAGGCATACCATCCTATGATAATTTTAGAGTTTATGAAGATAGATAATATTAACAGCTAATATCTATATAGCATTTACCAGTGCTATATACTATCCTAAAAGAATTAATTCTTATTCCATCCAAATCTCTTTATTATTATTATTCCTATTTTGCAAATGAGCAAAAAGAAACCAGCAGACGTTGAATGATTTCTTCAAGATCCTATAACTTGGAAATATCTGAGCCTGGATTTAGACTTAGTCTTACTAATTACAATTCTGGCACTCTATCCACTGTTTCATCTGGCTGCCTGAAGAAAAATGGGTACTTTAACTAAAGCAAGATGAATCAGACTCCAGAAGGGCCTTCATTCTCCATTCTGCCTTCATCATACCTAAGGAGATTTGGAAATTAGTTCTTCAATTGACAATGTATTTGTTTTTCAAGATAGCTATTCTCAGTTACTGGTGACATACAATTTGACCAAGGGAGATGACAAAAAGAAATTGGCTCAAGTTACTGCCAAATCCATAACACTGGCTTCATTTGCATGACAATTCTATTGTTCTGGGGGGTAATAAAACTATAAATATGACAGATATTTGGCTGGATTATCCATCCAAGGCAGTAGATATTATTTAAAATTGTTCACTAACATTCCTGAAGAATAGAAAGAAAGTTCATTGTTCTGCAAGGGAAAGTTCTGGTTTGTCTTAATAAAGGAACCTGGACTCAGTTTCAATTCAGTCTTGGAATCAGAAAAATATGTTCTAACAATTCTTGGAGGACTACTAAAAAGTCACATAACTTTCCTAAAAAAAATTAGTATCATGTTCAAAATGGTAAAATACTTCTTAACCCACCTATCTCACAGGATTCTTGTAATAAAAGTTCTCAATAACTCTTAAAATTCATATATATTAGAGATATATTGCTGTTTTATTATCTTTTTCAACCTGTAAATACTATTCCCCAAAATACAGAATCTTTGGAATCTAGAACTGATCTTTAAAATCTTCTAGTTCAGGGATTCTTAATCTGTCTTCTGTCCTGGACTACTTCTGATGAAGTTTGTCACCTCCTCATAATAGTTTATATAAACATTTAAATTAAAATGCACAGATCATCCACAAGGAAATATATTTATCAAAATATGTTTTTTTTTTAATTCTAAGATCTAGACTCTCTGATACACTTTCGTCTCCTCATTTAGCAAATGAGCAAGGCCACAGAGCCTTGTGATGTCTGGCACAGATTATTCTCATCATTTAATAACTGTTTCTTTTTTCTGTGCAGACAATCAAGAGATCTCCCAGAATATGGCAAACTTCAGCATGGTGACAGGATTCCTGCTGATGGGCTTTTCTGACATCTGGGAACTGCAAGTTTTATATGCCATGCTCTTCTTACTGATCTATTTGGTGGCTCTGATGGGAAATCTGCTCATTTTCACCCTCATCTCCCTTGATGAACATCTCCAATCCCCCATGTACTTCTTCCTGAAGAATCTGTCCTTTTTAGATCTTTGCTTTATTTCTACCACACTCCCTAAATCTATCACAAACTCTCTGAGTCATAGCCATTCCATTTCTTTCACAGGATGTGTACTACAATTCTTTTTAGTAATTTCCTTTGCGGGATCAGAGCTTTTTCTCCTCACAATGATGTCCTATGACCGGTATGTGGCCATCTGCCAGCCTCTACACTATGAAGTCATCATGATTAGAGAAACTTGTGTGAAGATGGCAATTGTTTCCTGGCTCGGTGGAGGTTTGTTTGGGACTCTGTATTCAGCTAGTACATTCACTTTGCCTTTCTGTAGGTCCAAGGAGATCCACCAATTCTTCTGTGACTTTCCTTCATTATTCAAACTCTCCTGCTCCAATATACATATTGGAGTAGATGTGACTTTAGCTATTGGGGTTACTTTAGGAATTCTGTGCTTTATTTCCATAGCTACCTCTTATGGTCCCATATTTTCAACTGTGCTGAAGATTCCAACTGTAGAGGGTAAGTCAAAAGCCTTCTCCACTTGCTTACCCCACCTCATTGTTCTCATTGTTTTTATTACAACAGGTATCACTGTTTATCTAAAGCCACCTCAGGAATCTGACTCTGTTCTGGATCCGTTGTTTTCTATATTCTACACAGTAGTGCCCCCAACCCTGAATCCTATAATCTATAGCCTAAGGAACAAGGACATCAAGATTTCTCTGAGGAAGCTAATAGCCTGGAAACACCTCTTATAGGGATAAATATTAAGGTCTCCATGATTATATTATTGCTTTATTTTTTTTAATGGAAATTTTAAAAAAATCAGTCATGGCCTTTCTGGTCTTACTGACTTGAAATATTTCTTATTTGTCTATGTCAAGGTCACTAGTTTTTAATTAATGATTTTCAAAACATATATATTTTATTGAATAAGTTATTTTAAAAATCCAATTAGACTCTAAAGAACATAATAAAAAATTTGTCAGCATCCATAGAAATAACTGAGAATAGAAGTATTCATAAAATAATTTTACATATATACATATATGGACATATAAATATACAGAGAGAAAGAGAGCTAGATAAATACACTTAATGGTGGCTATAACTAGGGGGTAGAAAAGGGTGAGGGAAGAAAAACAGAAATTAATATGATAATTTTGTTGTATATTTAAAAGGAATAGCAAGTTGCACCATTTCAAAATTTGTTAAGGGGCCTCCTCTATAAAACTTTTGGCTTAAAAAGAGTATTTTTCATCAATACAATGATAAACATGAATAATTAAGAGAGCAATATGGCTACAATGGAAAACTATATTGCATGACTTCAAAAATATAACTGATATATTGTTTGAGTTAGATGATGGTAGGGAAAAAATCTGCAATCCAGAATTTTAAAAAAAGTTGGAAATTAATAATCTTTTAAAAAGAACAAGGCTCGTGGCTAATATGTGAATTTCTAATTAGCATACTGCCTAAATCATACTGAGTACTTAATAAATGCTTTAGCTATTTTTTTTAACAATACACAGTAAATCTCTTCCAGAGGCACTTCAATATAAAATTCAGTATAGAAAGTATAGAAAGCATGTTACAATTTGCACCCAAACCAACCATTTTTAAAATATTCCTATAGTCCCTGTGAATTCATGATTTTTGTTCTTACAACAAATTTAGCAAGTGACAGGGTCCTTTTCCTTATTTTTTCTTTCTTTTTTTTTTTTCAACTTTGGAATGACCAGACTAGGAGAAAAGAATGAAGAGTAGACTGAATTAATGTTTCAATTTGGCCAAACTAATAGATATTGTGGAAGCTTACAGAATTCTTAATTAAAAAAAACTCCTATGTCATTTTAAACTGACTTCAATCTTATTAGGAGCTATTTTTGTTCTTTTCCCTAAATAATTGTGAATCATGTATACGTAAAAAAGATGAAACCCAAAATACTTTCACCAGAACTCACACATTCCTGAATCAGAAAAAAAAAAAAAAAAAAAACTAAAATAATGAGTTAATTTCTTTTCTCTTGGATCCATTCCATATTCTCACCCTCAGGAAAAATAAAAAAAATAAAAAATAAAATAATGAGTTAACTTCTTTTCTCTTGGATCCATTCCATATCTTTACCCTTTGTTTCCTCTTTGGGAGAGAAAAAAAAGTTAGTATTTGGTTGGAATTCCTTTGAGCATCCCAATTTAGCCCTGAAAGGCTTTGAGAACTAAATTAAAGATTGAACTTTTTTTAATCACAGAATGTTAACTTATTTCTATTTCAAATGAACATTACATATCCATAGATATATACACATATATATAAATATGTATATACATATATACACACATATATAAACAAACATTGTGTGTATATAAAATACACACATAGAAGTATTAAACAGAATCTATTTATTATTATCTGACCCTTGCTGTTTTATTTGAGCTTTGTTTTTCTTTTAATTAAATCAAATTGGATATTTGTTTTCTTATTGTTCTTCCTCATTGGAACTGTCATCTCATTTAATTGCAATAATTAAGTGAAATAAGGAAATTGTTCCTAAGGAAAACATTTAACTGTACTATACCTGGTATGCTAATTTAAACCTTAAACAATCTGTGACCATAATGTTTATCTACTAATATTCAGATGTCCCTTTTGCTCTGTCAGGTAAGATGTCGGTCTTAAAAATTCCTTATTTTAATTTCTACAGGTTTTGTAATGTTTGAATGAAGGAAATCATTTATTTGCCTTAATGTATTACCAATCCAGCTGAGGGATTCAGTACTCTTTTTCCACACTTAATTTAGAAAAAACTGTTTTGAAACAGGTTTCTATCCATTGCAATAAAGAATAAGGGGAAAAGAAAAGTTGCTATACATTGGGTTTTGATGACCAACCCCTACCTCTCACATTCATATACAAAATCAGTGCATACACTCACAAATTGCTTGATGCAGCTTATACTGACCAAATCCCTATTCTAAGCAACAGGAAGAAGAGGAAAGAATTCAAATACAAAAATTTAGGCAAATAGGACACACACACTGATAGGAATAAATCATTCCATAGAGAAGAAATTTGGTTAAGAGCAACAGAAATAACAATCATTCAATCCATCAGTCTGTATCTTGACAGTGATTTTCTAATACAAATAATTTGGGAGAAACTATACACTGATCCCACAAATTTTTCTTAACTTCTGGCCTAAAGAATCAATCCAACAAAATCAGCAGAACAAGATTTTTTGGCATCATGTGAGAAATAGACAGATATAGACTGTTCACTGACACCTAAATAGAGACCTCCCATATTCTCTTATTTCTTTAAGTGGCATGTTAGGGATTCAGTGGATAGTAATCTGTTCCATCACAAGCTGCTGCTTAGGAAGGCAAAGAACAGAAAGAACTTGAGATCAAAGTTGGAACGGGGATTATTGAGTTAAGGAAAAATATTTTTATGAATATGGAACAGTTTTTAGAGATTGTGATATATAAATTTTGAACAATATCCCAATACATGGGTGGAAGATGAGAGATATGAATTCACAGCAATGATTAGTTTAAGAAACTTTGAGGTCAGGTTCCTTAAAGGCCAGAGGTCTCTAATTTCCAACCAACTGAGGCAGACAGCCAAGCTCTAACAATTTGAAACTAGTAAAAAATATAAAAGTCATACTGGATCAAATAATAATCAAGAAATTCAATGACCACCTATGGTGAATTATTTTTTTCCACCAAAGAACTAGAAGAAAAAAAGTCATGAAGATGACACATCATAGAAAATGCGAAGGAGGGCCTGCCACAAAGACAAGATTAGGAAAATAAGCCAGGAACTGCACAACTAAAATAGATTTCTGCCAGAGACATTATAGTTTGCAAGATCTGGTATCTAGTGATAGCTAAAGTAAAGTTCTTTTCCAAAAAAGTCCCTGAGTGATCAGAAACTTAAAGCATTAACAATGAAAGTAATCAAGCACTTAGCCTGCCTATATAGCTTCACTCAGACCACAAAAACCCATGATTTTAATTTCTGATATCACTAGAAATCCATCTTGACATGCTATAAAAGTTACTAAAGATTCAATACTCTGGACTTTAAAAATCTGGAAGAGTCTGATTCCAGGTACTAGAAATTTACATAGAAATTCAGGTTATCCAGGCTGAGATCAAGCAGGGTAAACAACATAACCCAAAGGGAGGATAAAAGGCAGGCTTATGGCACAAGTACCCTATTAAGAAGTAAAACTTAGTAATATTCAAATACATTCCAGTAACACAATTTGTTTAATTATTACCCAGTCAGTGGACCTTTGCTTTGATTCCAATTCTTTGGAATTTGGAAATCTTACAAAAATTAATGCTATAAATCTTTTGGTGTATATTAGGCTTTTATTCTCATTAGTTGCTTTCTGGGGCTATACTCCAATAATGGAATCTCTAGGTCAAAAAATAATGGAGATTTTAACCATTTTATTGGCATAATTCCAAACTGCTTTCAGGGCTCCACCAATAAAATATTAGTGCGGATACAATTCCACAACCCCTCCAAATCTGATTATTGATATTTTTGCTATCTCTTCTGATTTGGACGGTGTGAGATGAAGCCCCAGGGTTATGTTGATTTCTATTGCTCATTATTAGTGATTTGGAGCCTTCTATCATGTGGTAATAAATATTTTGCATTTCTTTTGAAAACTGTTTCCCTATATCCTTTGATGACTTGTTTAATGGGGCATGGCTACCTAGAATACTAAATCCTCAGAGAAGTTTGATTCAAATATATTTTTCCCTTTCAACTACTTACCTTCTTATTATATTAAACTTATGCATTAATTTTGTGTCTACAGAAGCTTTTTGGTTTTAAGTAATCAAAGTTATTTAATATACTTTTTGCAATTGGCTCTATCACTTATTTTATGTAGAATTCTGCATGAAATGTTTTAGGCTCACATAAATAAAAGTTGGAGATGGAGAACTAGACATTATGTGTGCTCCTTACAAACTTTTGTAACTTCGGACATATTAAAGCAAAGCAACTTCAGTTAGTTCCACAGGTTAGAACATTAAGAAAACAAAAGAAAGTTTAAAAAGCCATTAACTAATTATTAGTGATTAATTAGTAATTAATTAATGCCCAAGATTACTTAGTATCCTCTCTGTCTTGAGCCAATACACTACCAAGTGCAAGGCTCCTCTAGCCAAATGACACACAATTTTTCAACAGGATGAAACCCCCAACACTCTAGTATCCGATATACTTCTAATCACATATTTTATAATCATTAATATTAAGGTCATATATCTATCTAAAATGTTTTGTGGAATATGGTATAAGATATTGGTCAAATTTACTTTCAAAAAAAAAGTTCTTTCATAAGCAATTTGTATTTTCCATTTCATCAATCAGTAGGTAATTGAATTTCATTGTTTCTAATTCTCTTTTTTCTAGTCTGTTCCATTGATTTATCTCTTTATATTTTTTAATAAACTCTAAATACATCTGATGCTTGCTGTTTTGTAATATAATTTGAAATTTGGAAGTGCTAAGACCAGCTTCCTTCTTACCTCTCTTCATGGTTTCAGTTTTTTAATCTTGAACCTTTGGTTTACCAAATGTTTATTTTCATGGTTTTGTCAAGCAGGTTGTACCATTTGTGGTTGTGTGTGTTCCTCAATATATTCATGCAGGAGGATTTAGTAACTTTTCCTAGATGAAACCATAGGTCCTTAAAAGTAGAATGCAAGGAAAACTTTCAAACATATCAGAAAAACTTTTATGAAGCCATATTGTAAATATGTCCAAATGACAAAAAGACATTATCAGCATAATAATAAGGCAAACCATTTTTCTTCTCCAATCTGGTAGAACTCTTCTTTTATTTGATATTTCCAAGATCATGAACTATGGCATTAAAAGGATATATGCCACTATTTCAGTACCAATAAATAGAATTTCTCTCTTCCTATTACTAAGTACTCTCAGTATCTCTTTACTTACTTTCAGTACCAAATTTACTATACATTTTGTTCTATCCTTTCTAGTGAAAAACTGATTATCCTTGGTCAAATAATAAAGGATTAAAATAAAAATAAAGAACCCTCATTTCAATATAAGCAATTATCATCACCTTATCCAAATGAAGCCTTAATCCTGTCCTTTCCTTGATCCTAGTCTTTTCATCAATAAGACTTAAAAAACCCAATACTTTCCAAAATCCTCATTTTTTTTCCTTGCTAGTCTCATCTCATTCACAACTTGAATACTCTTGACATTATTGTGAAAGTTCATTTCATATCAGAATATCAGCCCTTTTATATTAATCCTCTTACCTCATAACTCTACTCATGTTTCATTTTCAAGTCACCCTTTTTTATCATCACATTAATACTTTTTTTTTCCTTCATAATGTTCTTCTTGATCAAAATCTCATATCTCATGAGCTGACTTTTAGGAAAGGACATTACAGCAGAAAAAAAAATTGCAAAAAAAAGACTTTCAATAGATTCTTCATAGATGGCCAGCTCTAGGGGAAATTGAGTTACATTGCAAAAATTTATGAGAGACAGAATTATGATAGAAATCTATTTTTCACATAACTATGATGCAGTTAGATTGATTAAAAAATAGATGCAAATATTGATATATGTGAATATCAATGAATAGATAGGCAAATATAGATAGATAGAAAACCATGCCAGTTTCTCCATTAAGTTTCAGTACTAGATCACCAATAATCCAATTTGGACCTTCCAAAGTAGATACATTACATACATCTCAAATTCAATAGAACTAAAATGGAAATCTTTTTTCTCCAAAACTTCTTCATTCACATTCACTATATTCACCAAAAATTGCCGTGATCCTCGCAGTATCTCAAATTGAAAACCACTTTAGTATCAAAAATTCCTTCTCTTGTTCCCCTTATGAATGAATACATTATTGGGTAGGGGAGGGAGAGGAAAAGATGAAACATTTGTTAAGAATTTACTACATTCAAATCACTATTCTAAATAATCAAAAAACAATACAGTCTCTCTTCTCAAGGAGCTCATAGGAAACACTTAATAGGAAACTTCAATTACAAGAACAGGAAAGGTTCAATGTTCTTTAGAGAACAAGAACAAAGGTGGTATAGTGTGTTGTCTAATGTCACTTTCAATGATAAGAGCACATTCACTTCTAACATTTCACCTTTGGCTATGTGAAAGATTTTCTTTTAATCTATACCTCTGGCTTCTGAAGAGGAAGATGCTACAGCATATTCAGAAGCAGCTGCATATGGCATCTTTATAAGGGTTATTTCATGAAGGGTAATTGTAAAAACTGGGCTGGACACAAGAATGAAGATTTAGTGGTTGGCAAAATTTGCATATTCTTCAATTAAAGATCTAATGTCTTCTCCATCCATGTCTTAGTGACTTATCAGACATATGAAACCTTCTACCTTCAAAGAACTTTTCTACCTCGACTAGGCTACCTATAGATTCTGTTGACAAATTTTGTTTTTCTACTTTCACAAAAACTCCTGAATACAATTCCTGCTTTCTACTCAAACAGTTGTCACCTTATTTCAGACCTTTATCTTTCCAGACCTAAATTATTGTAAGTCTCCTATCTGACCTCTTTAACTCAAGTATCTCACCACTACATGACATCCTACACAGCAAAGCCAAAGGAATTTTACTTAAGAACAAATTTGACAAAGTCATTCCCAACTCAACAAATTTTAGGATCCTTTATTGCCTCATAGATCAAAAATGAAAAGTTTTCCTTTCCTCTTTTCTGACAATCATGTTAACATTTATATTATATCAATAAAACAAAAAAAAATTTGTTGCTATACTATCCCTGAAATTCCTAGAACAAAACTTTTCTTTCTCATTATATTGATGTCTGTTGTTTTATTGTCAGGTCTTTTTGTTTCATAATGTTTAAGTTTTCTTAGTGACCTTAGTGACATGTAAATAGCTCCTCTCAAAATTAGTCCTTGTAAGCCCTCTAAGTAGTTTGTTGTATATTTTGACTAAAGTAATTTCTCTTTGTACATATGAGTTATAGATCTGGATTATAGGTGAATGATCCCTGGGAGGAATGGGTTATCCATTCCTCAGTGAATCAAATGGGGAATATTGGAGGGATTAGATCACCAAGTGATTATGGGCATGGAGTAATCCACATTGGCTCCAATGTAACTCAATGCTGGATATAGTTCAGTTCCCTTTTTATTCAATCATAGGTCTAATACAATTTCATCTTTAATTACGGGAATTGTAAAAGGACTTTGTTGCTTTGTTGCAACAATTGTTGATTGTAGCTAGGTAGCTAGGCCATTTCTACCTATTATTTTAAATAAGAATCTAGGTTGTGCTGACCAGAAAGTTGATCTTATCAAAAAATTTATATAAGCAATTTTTTTTCTGAATTTGAAACTCAGAAAGAAAATAAAATGATGTAAAGATATAACAAATATATCAACCTAAGGAAAAGAACTGAACTAGATACTAAGAAACTTGAATCCCTAATCCCTCGAATACATTTTAAGCAACCCAATGGTTTATTTGAAAATTGTTCCATACTGATCAATTATAGTTTCCATGTTGCTTAGATTAAATATGTAGATATTTGGAGTTAGAGAGTAGGACACTTTTTGCTCATTTCAATTAATTGTACCTTTTCACTCTCCCCCTCCCAACTTGGTAAACTTCTAATATGTCACCAATTCCCTATTTGTATCAGGGTTAAGGTTATTTTAACTAATTGGTCTCATTTAATTAATAGTTTTGAATGCAAAAAAAATCTGTCTTCCAATAAATCCAGTGTCCAATATCAAAGTAGAGGAAGGCTATTAGTCCTTATTGATTAAACCATTGAAAGTCATGGATTAATAAATCCATATGCTCAAGAGCCTAAATTTTTGCCTTCTCAGTCATTTCACCTTTTATCCACCACATATTGCTTGTATTTTAATGGGTAAGGAAGGAAAATCATTGAGAAATCAAAATGATAAATATTTACTGAAATAAATAAAAATATTTTTTAAAGTAATGAAGATCAAAGATTATCTCTCTGTATTCCAGGTTATTAGTAATTCCAATTAGACTCTGAGGAGGGGGAAAAAACTAGTGGCTGTTAGGGAATATGATTGTGCTCAGGGATTATGAAACAGCTATTCCATTTACCACCATCAGAAAGTTTGGTTTTTTTCTTGGAACATTTGCCTAAACACAAACCAGAATTTGCCCAAAGGTTGTCCAAAAGGGAATTACTTCCAACATTGAGTGACTTTCATCAACACAAAGAAATTTGTCAAAAGAAGCTCATAAAATTATTATCTTGAAGCACATAGGGAAAACAGGTAGTATCACCATGTAGAAAGAAAAAAAAATTAATTAAGGTAACGAAAAGATACCTAGAAAATTATAAAAGAAAATTGGAATTGGATTTCTGGATGTTGGAATAATACAAGTAATGGTTCTAGGTACAGAGTATATATACTTACTAAAGACAGTTTAAAGAAAAATAATGATAGAAAGTTGATTATTCACATCTATCAAGATAAATAGTATAAATTATGGTTAAAATGAAAGAAGGATAACAGTTGAGAAGACTTTCGGAAGGTCACAAGACAGGTTATAAGAAATGACTAGAAATAAAATTCAGGGACTTAAAAGGTCTATATACCAATTCAGGGAAGAAGTAAGAAGAATTAGAAGGCATGATTCAAGAAGCAAATATGGCCTCATATGCACCACTGAATCTTTCTCTAATGAAACCAGTGACTGGATAATGCTATCAATAAGACTACTATTATAATCCTGCTAAAAGTAATAGGAGACCAAAAAAATGAATGCACTATGGTAAGGTAAAATTATAAGCTATGCTATTTAAAAATAATACTCATGTAAATATATCCTAGAAACAAAAGAAAAATCAAGAGAGTTTAAATGGAGACTAATGGAGGACTAAGAGCAATTGTGTGCAGAGTATGTTGCAAATGACCTAAATATAAAAAGAAAAAGAATGAGAAAATTTCTGATAACAAAAAGTTAGGAAGCATTAAGGAACCTCTTTATGAGGGTAAAATGAAAAAATTATAAAAGCTGACTGGAAGCTTAAGATCAAAAAAACTAATCTTAGCAACTTGCCCTATCATTTCTTGGCAAATGGAAGGGGAAGAAATGTCAGGAGTGTCAAATTTTATATTCTTGGGCACAAATATCACTATAGATGATGACTGAGGCCTTAAAAATAATAGTTTCCTATGACAAATTGGGACAGAAATATCATCTTGCCAATAAAGGTCCATATAGTTAATGTTATGGTTTTTTGATAGCAACATATGGCTGTGAGAGTTGGACTATCAGGAAAGCTGAGTGCTGTAGTATTGACAACTTAATATTGTAGTGCTAGAGAAGATCTTTGAGAGTCCTTTAGACAACGAAGAGAACCAAGTCATTTAATCCTGAAAGAAATTAATTCAGGCTATTAATTGAAAGGTCAAATACTGAAGCTCTTTTCTCTCTTCCCCGCCCCTCTTTCTCTCTTTCTTCCTCCCTTCCACTCGCTCTTCCTCTCTCCCTCTCCTTTTCTCCTTCTCTTCCTTCTTCCTTCCCTTCCTCTTTCCATCTCTCCCCCTCCTCTGTGTTTCCCTCTCTCTGTCTTCCCCTCACCCCACCTCTCAAAAAAGTGAATATCTTCATGACATGACTTGTTTTGATATCTCAATAAACGATTAGTATATATCAGGCACTATGCTGGGTGCTAGGAACAGAATGACACTATTTCTGCCAAATTGTTAAATGTTACACTCTTTCCTATAATACATGGAAAATTATTTTTTTTAAATGTTTATAATGAAGAATGCTGTTTTTTCTAAAAGTTACAGAAGAACATATATTGTTGGGTTTCTTAGTATTTTGGAGAATGGATGATGGGATATTGATTTATATTACTTGGTAAAATATTAAACTCTTTTCTGAATCAAAAATAATTTTAAACATGACCTGATGGTTACTGGGATGTTTAAGATAAGCCATAGTATCTAGGCATCATAGAGTCCTCCTTCCTCCCCTTTCCGAAAGTTAATAAGTTAGTTATAGGTTCAGGAATTTGAGCTACTCAGAGACTATAGGGTCCTTAACACTGAATAATTATGTAAACACTAAATTTCTAATTCCATCATCCTTAGAGAATCCCAGCAAATTTAGAGAGTTCAAACTCAAAAGGAAAATAAAATGATATAAAGATATAACAAATATATCAACCCCAGTAAAGGAACTGAGCTAGATATTAAAAAAACTTGCATCCCTAAAATACTTTGATTGGTATAGTTGAAGTAGAAAAGTGGCCAGCAGAGCTAAGAAGACATCAGTAATTCCCATCTCAATATGCTTACTGTGATTGAGAATATAGTGGGATTCTATTAAGACCAGAAATTCAAAGAAAGTAAAAGTTTTTCTCTACTGCACATCACTACTGAGTATAAGAATACCCTTCACTTTTGAAGTTAACTCCACCTGTATATAAGCCTTTATGTGCCAGTCTCATCTCAAGCAATGGATTGAAGAAGTGAATGGCATAATGAGGTATAAATTTTCCCTTTTTGATAATAAACATGTAGATGAACCAGTAATGTAGTGCCCAACATTAGGGAAAAAATCAACAAGAGTTTCTAAAGTCCTGAATCAGAATAATCAATGTGAGGAGCTAGAAACTCAAATATAAATGCAAAAACAGTCCTTAACTTCATCTTTTTGAATAGTCAGGGCAAAATCATAGAGATGGAAGATGTATTATATATAATGAAAGAAGAGGATTTAGGTAGCACCATGAATGGAGTTGAGAATCAGGAACAATCATCTTTGTGAGATCAAGTAAAACCTCAGACACTTACTAGTTCTGTGACCCTGAGCAAGTCACTTAATCCTATTTGCTTCAGTTTCTCATCTATAAACTGAGCTGAAGATGCAAATGGTAGTGAATAATAACAGAATCTTTGCTATGAAAACACCAAATGGGGTCATGAAAAGTAGAACATAATTGAAATGACAGACTAACAAGAGAAAAAAAAAACAAAAAAAAAAAACATTTTAGATGGACATTAAATTAATGTAAAAAAGTTCAAAGTACACTATGGCTGGAAGATTGTGTGTTCTTTCAGAAAGGATTTAAACATCAAAAATAGGAGGTCATATTATATATTCTGTGAGATTTCATGAACCATCTAGGGTACAATGAACATGAGAATGGCATTCAACTTTTGTGATGAATGGATTGAAGAAGGGAGAGCCTGAGAGAAAGGACATCAATTAGTAAAATATTAGACATTTCTAAATAAGAGACAGAGTTTCAAACTAGAGTTAATTAAAAGGGACAAATGTGAAAGACATAATAATGGAAATGACATCATGGGAAAACTGATTAACCTTAATAAAGAGTGATATGAAAAAAAGTTAGCAGTGACTTAAAAGATGATGGCATTTTGAAGGAATAGAGAAGTTGAGAAGCAGGGTCTATGGAGAACAGGAAAAATAATGGGGGGATGTAGAAGTTATAGAAAGCTAAATGACAACCACTTTGGAATATCCAATACATGATTCAATGCAAAATTGAGAGAGAAAAACAGAAAGGCTGACTACAGCAGGCAATATAGCTATGGGATTCATTATCACAGGGAACATGAACAAACCCAAGTGAAATAACAAATTCTCTAAGAAAAAGCAGAAAAGGAAAGAAGAAAGCCTACTTCAGAATTGTGGCATTAACTCAGAAAATATGATGGTTTTCCAGCAAGAAAAACTAAAAATCAGTTGTCTGAAAGGTATTAGAACAAACAAGAAAGAGACAAGTAACAAAGATACAGAGTGGATACACTCTAAAAAATGAGAGAATCCAACAGTATACAGAAGATAGGAAGAATGAGTTTTGAAAAAAATTATCAGATATACATATTAGTAAATTATTATTTATTTTGAGAAATATAGTGTTAGTTGATTAATGAGTATATATCAAACTACAGAAAATTTATAAAGTAAGAAAGAAGAAATAATGGAGATACAATATATAGATAATATTTTCTAAAACTTTTACTGAGTATAGAAAGATTGACTTTAAAATGGAATTTAATCAAGGATATACATAATGTATTTTATTTTTTCCAGGACCAGGTTTATTTTAAATTTTCGGCAGAGACAATAGCAAAACCAAAAAGAATAGGAGGATATCGGTTAGTTGAGTTAAAAAGGGGGGGGAGGGGGCAGAAATAACTCTCACCAAAAAAATGGTCTGTATTTTCTAAATGAAGTATGATATTAAATTTTCACTTGTGCAAATGTTTGGGAAGAAAGATATAGAAGATATAAAAACCAAAAATAAATCTAGGGAGTAGTAAAGATTAAGAACCAACATGAGAGAAAAAAAAGATTGCCTGGCTGAAATGAGATATAGATGAAATTATAAGGCATCAATTAGGAATGAATCCAATAAATAAAGGTTTCTGATTTTTGCCCAGATCTATTTAGCAGTATACAAGTAAAATTATAAAAGGTGAGTGGCTAAAGTAATCAGGAATTTGGTAAGGTATAATCTGCAATAAAACAAAGCAACAAGTGATTCAAAAAGAGATAAACATCCAGTTAAACTGAATAATTATAAGGACACATTAAGGAAGGAAAGTAAAATCAAATTAAAATTGATTGTCAAGAAAATTGTTAATTAGTGCAGGAACTGGAGAGCCCAATAAAAATAAGTAATAAACTTAAGAAAAAAAATACATGAGAAATTTTATAAAAGTACTTGGACTTTCATTAAAATTATACTTCTTGAAATATTTAATTCCAAAATAACTTTATATTAAGAAAATAGACAATCCCTCTCTTTATCCTGCTCATCATTACTTCTATTTTTATGCTCATAAGATGCATGGAATATCTTTCCTTGCAACTTCAATATTTATGCTTCTTTATATCCTCCCAAAACTCTATCTCTCCTATAACCTTCTCTACAAATTCTTTTAATTATAAAGCTGACCTTTGACTTGCCACTCAGAAATAAGCTGTCACATCTCTTTGTGATTTTTGTTCTCCTCCCACGCATTTATCCCATTCTACTTTGAATTATAGTCATTTGCAGACATTTCTTGCTCCCCTGAAAGACAGGAAACATCTTGAGGCCAGGAGAAGTTCACATTTTTTTTAAACTATATATGTTTAGAATAGAGGTTTGGACTATGGGACTGAGGGTGGACCACAACATACCATTTTCACTCTTTCTGTTGTTGTTTGCTTACATTTTGTTTTCTTTGTCAGGTTTTTTTTTTCCCTTCTTGATCTGATTTTTCTTGTACAGTAAGATAACTGTATAAATATGTACACATATATTGGATTTAACACATATTTTAACATATTTAACATGTATTAGACCACCTGCCAACTAAAGGTGGGGGTGGGGAGAAGAAGGGGAACATTTGGAACAGAAGGTTTTGCAAGAGTCAATGTTGAAAAATTACTTCTGCATATGCTTTGTAATTAAAAAACTTTAATAAAATTAATTTTTAAAAAAGAAGAGAGGCTTGTACAGAACAAAACTGTGATAAATGTTTTGTCAAATGTTATGGTTGTATCATTTTTTATAATTCCTTTGTTCCATTTCTAAATGCAAAAGTCTTTTTATAGATTACCTGATAAATATAAACAATGGATCCAAGAGATATACTTTGGAAAATAATTCACAAATATATAAGGATATGTGTGTCTGAGCTCTAGGAATATTTTAACTAGGGCAAGATGAATCAAAATTTAACGTGGGAGTTGGAGGTGGAAATAGATGTTTTTCCACATGTTATATGCTATGTTCTATAAAAGACCCAATAAACAAGGCAATGTTTGGGAAGTTTCGTTGTTATTGTTTAAGAATAGATTTGCAGTTCAACATGGCTGGTCTAGTGTTGGTGACAATGTATGGTCATGTGGAAATCTAATGTGACTGCATTCATCTGAATGATATTTGTAATCTATTGGATTGATTACAGTATTAAAATATCTCAAATAATAATGAGAAGAATGACACAACTTACACTGAAGCATCTTCTTCACATGTCTATTTTGCTGTACAACTTTTTAGGTGTTTTCACAAATCCAATAATACTTAGGGATAGTTAGGAAAAGTGTGATGGTCACCACTTTATAATTAAGGATGATAAATATTTCAAGGTCTATAGCAAGTGACTGCATTCTGATTTAAATATTTCATCTATTTTCAAATCAGCTAAGGTTTTTTTCTATTCCATGTAGCTATTAACTAAACAGTTGATATAAATTGATGAAAGGATCTTCCAATAAGTTATTTACAAATAACCAATTTCCTTTCAGAAAAATGTTAGTCTCTTGGTTTTACTTTTAAATGTAAAATATAAGCACAGAAATCTAGAATTGGGAAGGACATCAAAATGTCATTTGTCTCGTCTATTGTCCATCTGAAATTGACATTCATTTAAAATATCTACAACTCATGATCATCCAAATTCTATGTGACATGTATTTTCACTAATGAAAAGTAACTTCATTCAAAGGAAACTAATTCCACATTTGCAGGTTCTCAGCTGTTCAGACGCTTTCCTCACACTAGGAAAATATTGTCTCACAAAGATATTTGTCCATTATTCCTGCTTCTACTATTCCTTTTACTACACTGAAATGTTTAGGCTTGTTAGATTGGAGCTTGAAAGCAAATAAAACACAAATAACTGACTAAATCCATTGTGTTCTGATAATACAAATCTATGATATAGTTAATCCATAGAACCCCATTTAAAGAATAAGATTCTTACAAGATAAGAGGAGAAATGAGACAGAGCCAAGATAGGGGAAAGTAAACAGGCAGGGACACACTGACTTCTTCCCTGCATCCCTCCAAATTCCTTTAAATAATGTTTCTAAACAAATAATAACATGAAATAGAACACTTTTCCTGCCAAAAACAACTTAGAAGGTCAGCAGGAAATATCTGTAAGCACCAAGGTAGGAGTTCAGCACACAATTCCAATGCAGGCCATATCAGCATAGCCCCTGCCTTGAGCCTAGAATGGAAGCCAGCAAAGCAGGAATGGGCCTAGGAGTCTCTGAATCTGTATTAGCATGGGCAGTTTCCAGATCTTTCAGGCCAGAGACATTAAAGAAGACTTGGGAGGTCAGGAAGAAATATTTGTCAGCCAGGTGAGAGAGCCTTGAGAAACTAGCAAAGCAGGTGTGGACATGGGAACCCATAACAGCCTACAGCTTCTGAGAGATCTCAGCTCAGAGAACATCTCTTTACTGTAATTAAGGAAGAAGTCTGTTCCATTAGCACACTAGAAAGTACAGACACAGTAGGATGGGGATACTTCTCACAGTTTCAGGGCAGAAAAGAATGCTTGTGTTCAAGTCCCTAGAAGAATCTCTAAAACCCTGAACTTCCAGAAAGTATATCCTTCCCCCTGACACAGAGCCCTACTTTAACAAAAAATTAACAGCCAAGTAATAAGCAAGAAATTTGAGCAAACAAAAGAAAAACATTCTGACCATAGAAAGTGATTATGGTGACAAGGAAAAACAAAACACACTCCGCAGAAGACAACTAAGCCAAAGTTCCTACATCCAAAGACTCCAAAAAAGATAATTATTGGTCCCACACCTTGGGAAACTCAAAAGAAATTTTGAAAAATCAAGTGGGGGGAGGGGGAGGGAGGGGAAAGAAAAATGAGTGTTGTGCAAAAGGAAATACAAAAAGCTATTGAGGAGAAGAACATTTTAAAAATCAATATTGGCAAATGTGAAAAGAAGTACAAAAGCTCACTGGGGGAAAATAATTCCTTAAATGTTAGAATTGAGTAAATGGAAGCTAGTGACTTTAGAAGAAATCAAGAAACAATAAAACAAAAGCAAAGGAATGAAAAAATAGATAAGCATGTGAAATATCTCATTGGAGAAACAACAGACCTGGAAAATAGATCCAGGAGAAATAACTAAGAAAAAAAAAAAAAAAGCATAGAATCTTCTTTCAAAAACTTATGAAGGAAGTCTGTCCTGATATTCTAAAACCAAGTGGGTTAAAGAGAAATTGAAAGAATGTACTGATCATCTTCTGAAAGAGATTTCAAGATGAAAAGTCCTAGTATTGTTATAGCCAAATTCTGGCTCTCCAAGATCAAGAAGAAAATGTTGCAAGAATCCAGAAAGAAACACTTCAAGTATTGTGGAACCACAGTCAGGATAACACAAGATTTAGCAGCTTCTACATTAAATAACTAGAGGGCTTAGGATATGATATTTCAGAGTGCAAAGGGGCTAGGATTACAACCAAGTATCAGCTACTCAGCAAAACTCAGTAAAAATCCTTCAGGATAAAAAGTAGGATTTTTAAGCATTTGTGATATTTTTTTTTAAAGAGCTGAATAGAAAATTTGATATTCAAATACAGGACTCAGGAGAAACATAAGAAGAATAAACAGAAAAGGAATATCAAAAGGGACATAACAAGCTTTATCCGTTTACATTTCTTCATGGGAGGATGATACTTGTAATTTATAAGAACTTTCTCATTATTGTGGCAGTTAGAAAAGGTATATGTTCACAGAGTGGAGAGGTGTGAGTTAAACATGAAAGGATAATATTTTAAAAAAAATAAAATTAAGAGGAAAAAGAATATACTGGAAGAATAGGAATGGAGAGATGGAATTTACAAATCATCTGCCATAAAAGGTGCAAGAAAAAGCTTTTACTATTGAAGGGGAGATGTGGAAGGAGCAAGTGAACATTATTCTCATGAGAATTGGCTCAACACACTCAGAAATTCTATTAATAAAGTAGGAGGGAAAAGGGAAACAGGAAGGGGATGAAGGTAATAAAAGAAAAGACATATTGGGGAAAGAGGTAGTCAGTAGCAAAACACCTTTGAGGAGTATCAGGGAGAAAAGAGAAAAAGAATAAACAGAAGGAATCCAGTTAGCAATAGAACTGGGAAGAAAATTTTGAGGCAAGTTTCCCTAGTAAAGGTGTCATTTCTAAAATGTATAGGGAACTGAGTCAAATTATTTTAAAAATAATAATAATCATTCCCCAATTGAGAATTAATCAGAAGATATGAATTATACCCAAAGGGCTAAAGAAGGAGGAGAAAGAGAAGGGTGGGGAATTGAAGGAGAAGTAGTAGTTATGAAAGTGAAGAAAGGGAACATCTGCAGAATTATCCATGAGTCAAAGAGAAACCCGTTAATAACTACAATATCCAAAAAATCAAAATATTTTTCTGATAATGGAGACTATATACCGTGTTTCCCCGATAATTAGACACTGTCTTATTATTTTTTTGGACAGGAAAAAACACCAGAGGGCTTATTTTCAGGGGAGGGCTTATTTTAATGAACATTGACAGCAATTTTAATAAACAGGTAAATGTGAACAAAAAAAAGTACCTTTATTCAATAATGATCATGTCATCTTCTTCAACAACATCGTCATAAGTGTCCATACCCTGAATTCCATCCTGGATGTCTTGCGCCTCTATTTCCTTCAGAAGAAGTGGACCAATCTGTCATGTCCAGCAATATAGTTCTCTTTAAATGAACATGTCTTGTCCAGGTAACCTGCTCGTAGTGCCTTGGCAACACAACTGTCAGTAATTTTATCCCATGACTTCTTCACCCAAGTCACAACTTCTTGCAGACAGGGCTTCACAAAGTTTCCACGCTGATTTCTTCCCATTCTATTTTCAATGTAGTCATTGACTTCCATGCGCAAATGGTCCTTGAGGGTACTGTAATATAGCATGTAGCACAGGGGATCACCTTCACTACAGTAGCAATCTCAATAGGGCTTTTTTTTCGGGGGAGGGCTTATTTTAGAGGAATCTTACACAGTAAGGGGAGGGCTTATTTTCAGGATAGGTCTTATTATCGGGGAAACACGGTATAAGCCGTTGCCCCTTAATCAGAAAAAAAAAATAAAAAATAAAAAGACCAAGAGATGGTAAATTTAAAAGAAATGGGGTAAATGGGAAAGTATTCTCAAGTCAGACAGTAGTTCAAAATAAATTGATAATTATGTCTGTGGTTCTTCTCTCCCTTGAATACCAAAATTGTTAACTGAAGTCTGTTGGTGGGGACCAATTAATATGGTCCCATATGCCAAGATTAAAATATGTCCCACTCCTGAAAATGACAAAAGAAAGTGGAGGAAAAATAGTAACTTTATTCTTAACCCTCATTGAAATATAGTTATGTTGACATTCTGCATATATAGTTCTTAGGATTTGTTGAGAATTGTAATTTTTTATTTAACTTTTCTAAAGAAGCTGCCTCTTTTCCATGTAGAAATATAAATAATAATTGCCCATCAGGTATCAATGATATTTCTGGTTCAAAATTGTAAATCATTGCCTAAAAAACACATATTAAATTGAATTCATCAAAGACAACTAAAGGGTCTCATATTATTCCTGCCAAAGTTTTTTCTCTAAAGGAGTTCATCTTCAAGCAAGGGATAACAATCCAAAAAAGAATTCATATGCAAAAGAGATGAAAAAGCCTAATGGTCCTTAGTTAAGGGCATCAAGACAGGTGGCAAGGAATTTTTTTTAAATATTATTTCCATTTATAAAAATATATCAATTTCTATTATCACACAATTTGATAGTGAAGGGAGCTTTTTTCTGCATAAGTGATAGGTATACTTACTAAAACAAATACCTGCAGAAGGATCTGGGAAGTCCCAGATCTGGGAAGTCTGCAGAAGGTTAATTCCCTGGATGGCAGTTGTAGGAACTGGATTAGGAAAAGAGATAGTGTAATGGGACACTATTTTCTAGGACAGTTGAGCTCAAAGACAATCCAGGATTGTCTCTATCCAAGTTTGATGAGAAATATTAGTTGATATAGAGATGGGAATGTAATGTACCTGGCACATGAAGTCTCCTATTTTTCCCTGAACTTTGCTGCTCTAGATAGATTGTCTTTTTAATCAATATCAGTTTGAGTTATTTGATCCTTTCTCTCCACTCACACAGCTATCACTTTAGTTGAGGATTTCATCACTTCTAGCCTAGATTACTGCAACAGTCTTCAACCAGGCTTCTCTGATTCAAGTTTCTCATCATTCCAGAATATCCTGGACAATTCTGGGACGACAAACAAATTTCACTGAAGAGAAACTCTGACCGTGGCACCTCAATCAATGCTATTACCTGCCTATTGCCTCAAGGATAAAATATAAACTTGTTAATTCATTTTTAAAGCACTTTAAGATCTGGACCCACATCAATCATTCCAGACTCTTTAAACATTCCTCCTTAACCTGTTCTTTGGTCAGCTGAATTGACCCTAGCTGTGTTCCCCAAATACAATATTTAAATTTCTCCATTACTTTACATTGAACATCCTCTATGTTTTTAATTCAATTATTCCTTACCTCTGCCTTATAAAGCCTTTTATTTTCTTTATGAGACAGAATAAACCACATCCTCTGAATGAAGCCTTTTCTAATCTCCCCAACCTGTTAGTGTATTCAATTACAACATACCATGTATTTTACCATTGTTTATATTAATTTTATTCTCTTTATATTCATATTACAAAGATTTATTCAAATATTTATCACTGTCTTTAAAATATAAGTTCCTTGAAAATAGGGATTGCTTTTTTCTTTGTACTCATATTCTTACAACTGAGTTGTTCACCTGGCACATAGAAAGTATACAATAAAACAAAGAAATAGATTCTCATCATTTCTCTTGCCTTCTAATCTACCTAATTTCTAATGTTTTTCTTTCTGCGCTACAGACAAATCTGTTGCTTTCACATCCTCTGTGAACAATATGAACACAAACTTTCTGAATACCAAGTTTCTTCTCTTTCTATACAATTTGGCATTATATCCTTTACCATCCTTCAGTTTTACCTTTCTCAGAAAAATCATCACAGACAAAAAGCAAGAATTCTCAGAATGACCTTTATGATTTAAACTCTAGCTACACAAATAAAACAAGAAAAACAAATGTCTAAAGTAGTGATTAGAGGAAAGGAAAACACCTATAGATGGATGATTATTCATTGAAGAACACCTAGTCAAGTTTTTAAGGAATAATTTAGATAATATACACCTTCATCAAGGTAGTAGAACATAAGCAGTAGAACTGCTTAAGCTCCATATTACTGCATAAAATAAGAAAAAGACATACATGTATGCATGTACATGCATGTATGTGTAAAACAAGATCCATATAGCATGAAGCTTATTCTGACTGTCAGAATTCTCACTCACATCTCCCTGAACTCTGTTATGCACTAAAATATTTATTTAATTCCAATTTGTAATGTAATTCTTTGGATATCTTCCTTGTACAACTATAAGACTAGAAGTAACTTTAGGCCTTGGATTAAATATTATTCATCATTTAGGCTATGTAGGAGTAGAAAAAAGGTTTATACACCGAAGATAATCAGTATAACATTGTTAGAAAATATTGAAACACATTTATTAGTAATTCCTTTTGTAGATTTACACAAATTCATCATGAAAGCAGTAATTCTTTTGGATATGCCTTTTGATCTATTCATGAGTTTATAGGAATAGATAATAATAATGGCTAACATTTAGATAGTGCTTACAGTGCCAGACACTGTACTAAAAGCTTTATCATTATCTCATTTGTACCTCATAACAATCCTGGGAGTTAGATACTATATAATACCTAGGAAGCATTAGATGTGTTTTACAGATGAGGAAATTGAAACAAAAAATAGTTAAGTGATTTGTCCAGGGTCCTCCCACAACTAGTAAATATTTGAGTCCAGTTTTAAACTTGGCACTTTTAGACTTTAATTTTCTCTTCATTAGTGGAAATTACATCCATTTTTTCTTTTATTTCTGCTATTGATACTTTGGTCTTCTTCTTTTTTTTTTTTTTTTCTTTCTAGTTTTTTTTTTCCCCCCCTGAGGCAATTGGCCTTATGTGACTTGCCCAGTTAACAGCTAGAAAGTGTTAAGTGTTTGATGTCAGATTTGAACTCATATCCTCCTGACTTCAGGGCTGGTGCTCTATCTACCACACCAACTAGCTTCCCCTCCTTTCCTTTTTCTAACCAAATTAACTAAAGGTTTATCTGTTTTATTGGGTTCTTTTTTTTTTTCATAAAAACAATTCTTAGTTTGTTAATTCGTTCAATAGTTCTCTTTCAATTTTATGAATGCCTCCTTTTATTTTCAGAATTTCTAATTTGGTATTTAATTAGGGAGGGTTAAATTTTTCTAGACTGTTTAGTTGCATGCCCAATTCATTGATCTTCTCTTTTTTATTTTTTTCATGTAAGCATCTAGAAATATAAAATTTCCCCTAAGACCTGCTTTGGCTGCATCCCATAAATTTTGGTGTGTCTCATTATTGACATTCTTTTGGATGAAATTATCATTTGTTTCCATGATTTGTTGTTTGATGTACTCTCTTTTAGGATAGATTATTTAGTTTCCAATTCATTTTTGGTCTACTTTCCCATAGTCTTTTATCACCCATAATTTTATTGTATCCTGATCTCTAAAGGATGCATTTACTATTTCTGCCTATCTGCACTTAATTCTGAGGTTTTTATGCCCTAATACATGGTCACTTTTGGGTAGGTGCCATATAAGGTTGAGAAAAAGATATATGCCCTTCTTTCCTTATTCATTTTTCTCCAAAAGTCTATCATAGCTAACTTTTCTAAAATTCTATTCACCTCCTTACCTTTTTTCTTGTTTATTTTGTGGTTAAATATATCTGGTTCTGATAGAGAGAGATTGAGATCCCCCACTTATATAGTTTTTCTGTCTGTTTCTTTTTGCAACTTATTTCTCCTCTAGGAATTTGGATGTTATACCACTTGGTCCATATGTATTTAGTATTTATATTGCTTCATTATCTATGGGACTCTTTAACAAGATATAGTTTCCTTCCTTATCTCTTTTAATTAGATTTGGTTTTGTTTATCCTTAATCTGAGATCAGGATGACTACTCTTACTTTTTTTACTTCAGCTAAATCATAATAAGTACTGCTCCAGCATTTTACCTTTACTTTGTGTGTATCACTCTTCTTCAAATGTGTTTCTCATAAACAACATATTGTAGGATTTTGGCTTTCAATCCACTCAGCTATCCTTTTCCATTTTATGGGAGAGTTCATCCCATTCACATTCACAGTTAAAATTACTAATTTTGTATTTCCTGCCATCCTATTTTTTCCCAAGTTATACTTTTCTCTCCTTTCACCCTTTCTCTCTTCACCACTGCTTTGCTTATGAGCAATACCTCCTTCAATCTGTCCTCCCTTTTTTTTAGCCCTCTCCCCTTTTTTTTCCATCTCCCTTTCTACTTGGCTTTCTTTTCTATTAGACTCCCCATCCCAACCCTGCCCCAGTTTCAAAATTTTGTTCTTACAATTTAGAAAATAAGAGAGTCCTTATTTATTTTACTCTTTCTTTTTTTTTTCTCTTGACTGATCAGACTTGAAAGAGGAAATAAAAATAAGAATGAATTAATGTTTCAATTGGGCCCAAATAACAGATATTCTAAATCCTTATAAGCTTTTGAAAGAAAAATTTCCTCTTCCTTTTAAACTGACTCCAATCTTATTAGAAGCTGTTTTTTTTTCTTTTCCCTAATCAATTTTTATCAAATATAGATTAAAAAGATGAAACAGGAACACTTTTACCAGCACGCTTCATTTCTACATCAGAAAAAAATAATAAAAAATATGTGAATTTCTTTTTCCTTGGAGCCATTAAAAAAGAGGGAAAAGTCATTATTTCCTCTGAATTTCTCTAAGCATCTCAATTCAGCCCTGGAAGACTTTCAAAACTAAGTTGAAGATTGAACATTTTCTGTCACAAAACTACTTCAAATGGATATTTATGTGTGTATACACATGTATTACATTCAAATTTCCCTTGCCAATATCTGAGTCTTTTTTCATTTGTGCTATGTTTTTCTTTTAGCTAAACCAAATTGGGTATTTTTTTGTTGTTGTTGTATCTCACGTGGAACTTTCATCTCCTTTAATTGTAACATTTTATTTAGTTAAAAGAATTGTTCCTAAGGAAAGCATTTAACTGGATCATACCTGGAATGTTAACTTAAACCTTATGACCATAGTGTATGCCAATATAATATTCAAGTGTCCCTTTTGCTGGGGCAGGCAAAACTTTTAAATCTAGAGCTTTCTTTTATTAATTCCCACAGACTTTTTAATGTATTTGAAAAAGTAAAAGAGAGTAAGGAAACCATTGGTCTCTGGGTTTTCTGTGAAATAGCTGTATGAGGGATTCAGTTCTTCCTAGGAAGAAAAAAAAATTGAAATGGATTTCCTTTCCACATTTAACTGGGGAAAAAATTAAATTTTTTAAAAAGGTTTCAGGGCAGCTAGGTGGTACAGTGGATAAAGCACCAACCCTGAAGTCAGGAGGACCTGAGTTCAAATCTGGTCTCAGATCCTTAACATTTCCTAACTGTGTAACTCTGGGCATGTCACTTTTAACCCCAATTGCCTCAGAAAAAAAAAGTTTCTATCCATTGCAATAAATAAGGTCTTCAAAGTTTACCTTACATTCACATACATGGTCACTACACAGACTCACACTCACAGGTTGTTTGGTAATACTAAGCAAGTTCCAGTTCTAAGCAACAGTTCATGGATTAAAGAGAAAAGTATTCCAAATAAAACAACTTTAAATCATTATTCATACAGAGAAATGTTAAGAGCACCAGAAATAAAAATCATTCAATCTAGCAGTCTCTAGATTGACAATGATATTTTCTAACACAGTTCATTTGGAGAACATATTCACTGACCCAAATTTCCCTTACCTTCTGACTTAAAGAATCAGTCTAATAGAATTATCTGAACAAGACTGGTTGGCATTATGTAAGTGAGAAATAGGCAGAACCCATACCTAAGTAAAAGTTCAAATGGCATTTTAGGTATTTAGTGAATAATGATCTATTCCATCATTAGTTTCTGCTTAGAAAAGGAAAGAGCAGGTAGGACCTGAGATCAAAGGTGGAAGATAAGCTATAGAAAATTGGAACATCATACTAAAAGCAGAGATACCCCCTTGCCAACAAAATCAAGGTTATGTTTGTTTGTTTGTGCTAGTAGCAATTATGGCTATGAATGCTGAACTACAAGAAATGCTGAGCACTGCAGAATTGATTCTTTCAAATTATGGTGCTAGAAAAAACTTTGAGCGTTCTTTAGACCAAAGTTTCTTAAATTGTAGATGGTGACCTTATATGAGGTCACATACCTGAATATGGAGGTCATGTAATTATGATTTATTATGAATAAATTTTTATTTATATAACTATTTTATATATCCAGGCTACATAAGAATTTCCAGGGAGAAAAGGTACCACAAAGAAGAAAAATGTTTAAGAAGCCCTGCTTTAAACATGAAGGAGATTAAGACAAAGGATACTGAAAGAAATGAACTCAGGATATTCACAGTCAAACACTGAAGCTAAAGTTCAAATTTGTTAGCCACATAACTCACAGAAAATTCATTGAAAATATCCTGATTTGGGGGGAAATTATGAGCAAAAGAAAAAGGAGAGGGCAAAGAAAGAAAGAAATAGTATCATGAAAACAATAGACACGAAGCTAGGACAGATTTCAAGATATAGTGGAGGACTAAGGTGCTATGGTCCATGGGCTCACAAAGAGTAAAACACAACAATGATTGAACAAAAATGAGGAATTAAAGAAAATGATCAGAAAGCTGTCACAGACATGATATCAAAGTGACAGGAAGACTTTAAATATTGAGACATCTTTTAAAGTATTCTTCTCTCCTTCTCCTTCTCCCTTCCTCCCTCTCTCTCTCCTTTCCTTTCTCTCTCTTTTCCTTTCCCTCTCTTTCTCTCAATAGGAAATATCTTCATGACTTATTTTTACATCTCAAAAAATGCTTTGTATGTATCAGTCACCATACTGTGTGATAGGAATAGACAATATTTCTGCCAAAATTGTTAAATGATTCCCCTTCTTGTAACAAAAGGAAAATTGTAAAAGATAAAGGTTATAATGAGGAATGCCCCTTTTTCCTAAGATTTGCAGAAGAATATATTTTGTTGTTGGGTTTGTTTGTGATTCAGGGAAGGCAATTTATTGATTTATATTGCTTTGTAGAATAGGAAACTTTTTTCTACCCAAAAATCATTTTAAATGTGACCTGATGAATACTGATATGCTTATGGTTCTATTGATATAAGTCATAAGATTTAGAGATCATAAAGTCCTCAAGTATTCCCCAATTTCCAAAGATTAGATTAACAAGTTGACTATTTGAGCTACATTGTAGGGCCTTTAACACTGAATAACTATAGAAATACTCAGGAGACCTCTAGTTCTATCATCCTTAGAGAATCCCAGCAAATTTAGAAAGCTTGAATCTCAGAAGTAAAATAAAATGATGTAAGAATATAGCAAATATATCAACCTCAAAAAGATACTGAACTACATACTTCAAAATTTGATTTCCTGAACACTTTGAATGTTGCAGCTAAAATAAAAAAGTGGCAAGCATAGCTAAAAAAAAATTGCTTGTTCCCATCTCAATATACTTAAGGTAACTGAGAATATGGTGGGATCCTACTAGGACCAGAAATCCAAAGAAAAAAAGGGGAAAATTTTGTCCACTGCATGTCATTCTTGCATATATGAATACCATTCATTTTTGAGAGCTTACTCCATCTCTACATAAGCCTGTAGATGCCTGAATAGAGAACAGATAATCTCATCTCAAGCAATGGATTGAAGGAGTAAATGGCATAAAAGGTATAAATTTCCATCTTTTTTATCAAAATGTAGATACAGTGGTAATTTTGTATACAAGATTAGGAAAAAAAAACTGTAACAAAATAAATGTTAAATGTCCAGAAATATTAAAAACTATATTAACAAATAGTTTGCTACACTTGTATCTTCAGTTTTAAACAGATTCTTGGTTATGAAAATCAAAGGCAAGTGTGGCAAAAAATTAAAGAGAATGCAAAGATTGACTTTAGATAAACTCCTACATCTTAATATTCTTTACTAAGTTTTAGTACCCCATTTGCTCTACAACATAAATAAATAGGTCTCTTAACCAAAAAGCATTCAGTTTAGTCTCCCTTACCTGCAAATTATCATTCAACCCACTCAGGACTAACTTTCTTTGTGGTCTAGCCAGATAAAAAGTCACATATACTTTATAATATTCAGGCAAAATACTCTTTGTACCTGAACTCAACTCAGGATTAAAAAAAAGAAAGAAAGAAAGAAAGAAAAAAGAAAAAAATCCCATCCAACAAAACACTCAAATGGTAAAATTAAATTGCAGTTAAGAATTTCAGCAATTTAAGGTCATATTTTAGGGTATAATGATCTTTTCCAGGGCTTCTATGTAAGACTAAGTGATCCCTGAAAAACTAATCAAAAAAAAAATCAACAAGATTTACTTAAGTCCTAAAATAGCTCACATAATATATTAGGGGCTAGGAATTCAAACATAAATGGGAAAATAATCATTAACTTACTGCACTATAGCTGGAAGTAAATATTGGGTCCTCTTTCAGAAAGGATTTAAAAATCAAAAATAGTAGTTTATATTGGAAACTATGAGAGTCCTGTAGGATTTAATGAGCAGAGGAGTGACTTGTTCAACTTTATGCTTTAAGAAAACCTGTTTGGAAGATATGTAATAGATGAATAGAAGGGGGAAGAGCCTTGGACACCAATTAGGAAGATACTGCACTATTCTAGATAGTGACAAGAGTCAGAACTAGAATGGTAGCTGAGTAAATGAAGTGAAAGAGATAAGTGTGAGAGACATTATGGTGATTGAAAGAACACTATGTGAAAACTAATTAACCTTGGGGATTTGGGGATAAGAGTGATATGCAAAGGATAGCAGTAAAGTTATGAATCTGGTGACTGAAAAGATGATGGAAATCTTGGAAAAAATAAGGGAGTTCAGAAGCAGAAGTCTGTAGGGAATGGGAAAAATAATGGGTGGTTTTGGGACATACTGAGCTTTACATAGACAAAGAACATTCATTTAGAGTGTCCAATACATGATGGAAAGCTTAAGTAACTGGGGCAGGTAATATATCTATGGTATTCATCATTTTAGGCAAACATGTTCATACCCATGTAAAATAATAAGGACACTAAGAAAGAGCATAAATAGAAAGAATAGGATACCTAAAACAGAATCTTGGCATAAACCCAATAAGAGATCATGATGGGACAATGATGATCCAGTAAGAGAAACTAAGAATTGTCAGATAGGCATTAGGACAAACAAGAGAGAATTCAGTAACAAAAATACAGAGGAAAAAACACTATAACACATGAGATAAGACTCAGTTGTGTTTAATACCAAAGTCAAGAAGGATGCCTTTTGTGAAAAATCCATCAGATAGACACATTAATAAATTATTATTGACTTTAAAAAGGACAGTTTTAGTTAACTCATGAGATTATATATCACATTATAGGGAGATTGTAAAGAATAAAAGAAGAGATGGGAGATGAAAATTAGGAATATCATTGTTCTAAGACTTTTATTGTGTATAGAAAAATTTAGAGTAAACAGGGAAGATGCAGATAAAAGAAAAAGCTTAAAATGGGATGTAATCAACTAAAGGCATACATAGAGGATTTTACTTTTTTCAGGACCAAGGTTATATTAAATCTTCAAAAGAGAGTAGAGGAAAAGGAAAAAAGAATTTGGCAGAATGTCAACTATTTATGAGTTGGAAAAAAAATGAAAATTACTTACTTATAAAAGTCTCTATTTTCTAAATGAAGCATGATTTTAGGTCTTCATGTATGCAAATATTTGGGAGGAAAGGTATAAAACATAAGGAGAAGATAAATTTGGGAGAAGCCAAGGTAAGCAATAGGATAAAGAACCAACATGAGAAGAACAAAAGACTCCTTGGCTAAAGTGGGATCAGATGTGATTATATGGCATCAATTAGTAGTGAGCCCAGTCAGTACAGTTTTGTAACTTTGCCCAGCTCCATTTAGCAGTACAAGAGCAAAGTTACATAAGACTGGCAGCTAAAGTAATCAGGGATTAGGCTTTGACAAATTTTAATCTGCAAGAAGACAAAGCGCCAAGTGATTCAAAAAAAAAAAAAAAAGATCAATACTCAGTTAATTTGGTTAATTATAGAGACCCAATTACTAAAAGGAAAAAGTGAGTCAGATTAAGCATGATTGTCAAGTAAATTGAGTGGTACAGGAAATGGAGGTGCCGATACTGTGGTGATCTTCTTCTTTTAAAATAAGTAGAATAGTTTTCTCTGGGGGAGAAGGTAGGTTTCTCGGGGAGGTTTTCTTGGAGGCAGCTTTAGTTGCAGTTGAAAGTAATAATCACCCAAAACTGCAGCCAGGTGATAAAATTCAGATCTTTTATTGTCTCCAATAAAGCCCGGTTAGCTTGATTCTTAGAGGCATTCTTAGAGGCATATCTCTCTGCTTGGTTCCAAGAGCTCCCTCCGAATGTCTCCAAATCCAAAGGTTTTGTCCTTCAGCCTCTGCCTCTGCTTTCTTCAGCTTCCAGCCAGCACAAAGATGGAATGAATCTCTTGTCTCCTTCACTTGGGGCTCGGCTAGCTTTCTGGCGAGTCTTTCAGACCAGCTTGGTCTCAGTGGGGGAAGTGCAGGAGCACCAGTCCCCCTGCCGAGCTTTGACTATGTAGGAGGCCGGAGGAAAAGAGCTGTTCTCCTCATTCCCTTACTCGTTGGTCTGGGAATAACGGGAGCTGGAGGCTCAGCAGGACTAGGAGTGGCTGTCCATTCCTACACTAGACTTTCAAACCAACTAATTGACGATGTTCAGGCCCTCTCCAGTGCTATCAATGATCTCCAGGATCAGATCGATAGTTTAGTTGAAGTGGTCTTGCAAAACCGACGAGGCCTGGACTTCCTCACTGCAGAGCAAGGAGGGATATGCTTAGCCCTCCAGGAATGCTGTTGCTTCTGTGCAAACAAATCTGGTATTGTAAGGGACAAAACATGATACAAATAAAGAATAAGTTTAAGAACAATGATACATAGGAAATTTAGTAAAAAGTACTTGTACTTTCATTGAAGTTTTACCTCTTGAAATCAATATTTGAATTGTAAAATGTCTTTATGTTAAGAAAATAGACAATCTCTCTTTCTTGTCCTGCGCATAACTATTTCTGTGTTTTATGCTTATAATATATATGCAATATCTCCCCCCTTGTAACCTCAATATTTATGTCTAAACACTCTCCTACAACCTTCCCTACAGATTTCAAAAAGCATAAAATTGTCCTGCCAGTTAGAAATAAGCTCTCTGTCTCGTATCTCTCTGAATTTTGTTCTTCTATGCAGTTATCCTATAATACTTTGAATTATCATCATGTATATGTATTACTTATTCCCCTGACAGATTGGAAACATCTTGAGTTCAAGAGATAATTCATTTTTTTAAATAACTGGATTTAGAATAAAGGTTAGTATAGAGCCTTTGTTTTTTCCTTTTTAACTCCTTTGCCCCCATTCCCAAATACAAATGACTATTTATATATGACCTTGTAGACATTAATAATGGGAGGAAGAGATATACTTTGGAAAATACTTCATGAGGATATGTGTGTTTGAGTTCCAGAAATGTTTTAACTAGGACAAAATGAATCAAATATAAAGTAGGTTTGGGGGTAGAAGAAACAGTTTTTCCACAGGCTACATATTCTACAAACAAGAAGAGAAAGAACACAGAAGAGATGCTTTGGGAATTATTTTCCATTTTAGGATAGATTTGGTTTTCAAAATGGCTGATCTGGAATGGGTGAAAACAACAGGGAACTTTAATTTTAAACACTCATGTAGAAGTCTAATGTGACACTGCATTCATCTGCATGGCCTTTATAGTCTATTGGTCTAATTATAGCATTAAAATGTCTCATAGTGAGAAACCAGTTCAACATAGTGGACACAGTTTAAATTATTAGAAAATCTATATAATTCTCAGCCTTAAAGGATAAGAAAACAACCATTTGTTTAGGAATGGCATGATAAGTCATGCCTTAATAAAGGAAAGTAGGAGAGCTTTAAAGGCAACATTGGAAGCAGGAGATCTGAATTAACATCTTGGTTCTGACATTCCTTAAGAAACCACTGAAGGAGGCAATTAACTTTTCTGAGTTCCAGTGTCATATGTAAATTAGCAATACAATTGTCTATCTAAAAAGAGATCTTAGGATGAAAGTATGTCAAGATAACGAAAATTAACCACTACGAGTAATATAACTACTATTATCAATTGTTTTAAAGTAATGATATTGTTCACAGATTCCCATATAAGCTGAGATGTGGAAGAGCCCTAAAAATCATGTACTTTCAGGAATTCTTTGCACTTTTTTGCTTCATGGGGCCCTCTGGCAATCAGATGAATTCAATGGACCTATTAATGAGAATCATTTCTCTAAAAGATATTAAAATATGCAATGTTAAAATGGAAACAAATTACAGGGAAAACATTTATCAAAATTGTTTAGGTACATAAATTTCAGGTTAAAATCCCCTGAACTAGTTATCATTGGATTTTCTGAGAAATGATAAGACTGTTGCAGGACTTCAAAATCTGCTGGAATTGTTGGATTCCCTAACACATAAAAGGACTGCTGCAGGATTTCAAAAACTTGGGGGAATCATTGGATTCTCTGACATGTGAAGCAATGGACAATAGATTGGTTTTGACTATCTCTTGGCTGCTGAAGAAGGAGTATGTGTGACTGTTGTTTACATACCCTCCTTCTAGGATTTCTGGAAATCTTTTTTTTTTTTACATGACCAAACCATTATTTTGCTGTACAAAAAGAATCAGACTCTGAAACGTTGTGTATTTAGCCTATGAAGGAAATCCAAAATGCAGGCAGGCAAAAATATAGGGATTGGGAATTCAATGTAATGGTTCTTAGTCATCTCCCAGAGTTCTTTCGCTGGGTAACTGGTGCAGTTCATTACTGCTTCATTGGAGCTGATTTGGTTCATCTCATTGCTGAAGATGGCCAGGTCCATCAGAATTGATCATCATATAGTATTGTTGTTGAAGTATATAATGATCTCCTGGCCCTGCTCATTTCACTCAGCATCAGTTCGTGTAAGTCTCTTCTGGCAATCTTTTACAATACCATGTTGATTTATATTGTTTGTTATATCGCTACTTGCGTGTACAATTCATGTTTGTTACACCACATCGAGCCTGCACTGACTGTGGGGAGAGTCATTATTAATAGCCTCTGAGTTATTGCTGTGTGCTTGTGTAAAACCTCCCATGCTGATGGGTTTGTGCATAATAAGACCCTTCAGCCCAGAAACCTACTAGCAACCCCCACTTCCCTTTGGTGCTTTTCATCTCCTTTTTAGTGCTTTCACCTCCCCTTCCTGAGAAGTGAGGGGGGGCATGATTACCTCCCCTTGGGGGGGCTCTCACCTCCCTGAGAAGTCAGGGATGGCATGACCACCTGTTCTAAAACAAAAGAAAGTGGGGGATGTAATGGGCTTAAGCTAGGAAAATTAAAGCAAAAAGAACTGTCATTTGTCCAATATCACAGGGTGAGCCTCAATCGGAATTACCTAATATAGCCTTCTCTTCATTTGGCATCTCTTTATATTTTTTTCATAGAGAGAGAAGAGAAAATCCTTTACCCCTAGAACATGGCCAATATCACTGTGGTGACAGGATTCCTCCTCATGGGCTTTTCCAACATCTGGGAGCTTCAAGTCTTACATGCCATCCTCTTCTTGCTGATCTACCTGGTGGCTCTAATGGGTAACATACTTATTTTCATCCTCATCTCTCTTGAAGGGAAACTTCATACACCTATGTACTTCTTCCTAAAAAACCTGTCCTTTTTAGACCTCTGCCTTATTTCCATCACAGTCCCCAAATCAATTGCAAACTCATTAAGTCGCAGCTGCTCCATCTCTTTTTTGGGATGTGTATCACAGCTTTTTTTAATGATGTTATTTGCAGCATCGGAGCTTTTTCTCCTCACAGCAATGTCCTATGATCGCTATGTGGCTATCTGTCAACCCCTACAGTATGAGGTCATTATGACCAGAAGGACTTGTGTGAAGATGGCAGCTGCTTCCTGGCTCAGTGGAGGTTTGTTTGGGGGCCTGTACTCAGCTAGTATATTTACTTTGCCTTTCTGTGATTCCAAGGAAATCCACCAGTTCTTCTGTGATGTCCCATCCTTACTCAGGATCTCCTGCTCTGAGACACACCTTGCAATTGATGTCACTATGGCTTTTGGGCTTGGTTTAGGGATTCTTTGCTTTATTTCCATAGCTGTCTCTTATGGTCCTATATTCTCAACTGTACTGAAGATACCAACTACAGAAGGTAAGTCAAAAGCCTTCTCCACTTGCCTGCCCCATCTCATCGTTCTCATGGTTTTTATCACAACAGGTGTCATTGCTTATCTAAAGCCACCTGAGGAATCTGACTCAGTTCTTGATCTGTCATTGTCTCTGTTCTATACAGTGGTACCCCCAACCCTAAATCCTGTCATCTACAGTCTGAGAAATAAGGATATAAAGAATGCTCTGATGAAACTCATAGCCTGGAAATATTTCTCAAAGGAACTAATAGCAAAGTGTTTTCCATGATTATGTGCCTGTGTGTATATATATATATATATATATATATATATATATATACTGACTTAAATTCATTGCTTCCATGTTCTTGTCAAGCTCACCAATTTTAAAATGCTGACTCCCAAATTGTGTAGAGAATCATAACATGATGTTTTTAAAATTGTGTACACCCATTCTGGTCCTAAAAACAAAAGATTGCCACTTTTCTGAAATAATGTATTTGAAGATTCTCTGGTTAATTTATATCAACTGCATGGAATTTCAGAAAATATTATATGACTTGAAAACAGATGAAGCATTTTTTTTTTTGGTGTTTTTTTAAATTTTTTTAATTAAAGCTTTTTACTTACAGAACATATACATGGGTAATTTTTCAACACTGACCCTTGCAAAACTTTCTGTTCCAAATTTTTCACTCCTTCCCTGTTCTGATACTGAAGCCACCTGCCAATGGCTGCTGGAGGTCTAACTCAGACCTGGAGAATGGATCTCTTCATGTGAGAGGATGATAATACAATGAGACTGAGAGGCAGTTCTCTCTGTTCTCTCAGTTTGCTGTTCTCTGACCTCTCCACTGAAAAGCAGTTGCGTTGTCTGACCTCTCTCCTCTTCCCTCTTGCCTCCAATTTATTTCATTCCCAATCCACAAGGAACATCTGCGAAGGCTGCTTTGCAACTTGTGCAAGTTTATGATTCACAGCTGTGGAATCTCTCAGAGAATTGACCTGCCCCTTCACCCGGGCTTAGTCCTTAATACTTCTACCCCACCCCTTCCCCTAGATGGCAAGTAGTCCAATACATATTAAATATGTTTAAATCCAATATATGTATACATATTTATACAGTTATCTTGCTGCATATGAAAAATCAGATCTAGAAAAAAAAACTGAGAAGGAAAACAAAATACAAGCAAACATCAACAGAAAGCATGAAAATGCTATATTATGGTCCACACTCAGTTCCCACAGGTCTCTCTCTGGGTGTGTACAGATGAAGCATTTTAATGACAATGCACAACTTTCAGAAAAACACCAAATGTCATTTTTTCTTTTTTTTTTTTTTTTAGTGTTTACACAAATCCAATATTGGATTGCCACAATAATTATTAGGAGTAGTTAGGAAAGGTGTTTGTCACCATTTTTTATTTAAGGATAAAAAACATTTTCAAGGTCAACAGTAAGTGATGGCATTGTGGTTCAAATGTTTCATTTATTTTCGAGTCAGGTAACATTTTTTCCTAGTCCATGTAGTAAGACTATTAAATAAACAGCTGATATAGATTGATGAGAGGATCTTCAAATATGTTATTTTCAAATAAATGTGTCAGAAAAAATGTTAGTCTCTTGACTTTACTCTCAAATCTAGAACATAAGCACAAGAATCCAGGATTGGGAAGGACATCAAAAGGTCATTCCTCTAAATCTAATCTGTATCTGAATTTGAAATCCATATACAACATCAAAAAGTCGAGATCATCCAAATTTCAATTAAATTTTGAAGAGAAACTTCATGCAAAGGTGACCTATTCCACTTTTTCAGGTTTTTAATTGTTCAGACACTTTCCAGATATTTTCTCACTATTATTTTTACTCATTGCTCATACTTCTACCAGTCCTTTCACTTCACTGAAATGTAGTTTATTTGGGCTTGTTTTACTGGGAGCTTGAAAAGGTAAGTAAAACACAAATAATTGACAAAATCAATGATATATTCTGATCATACCATTTTTAATATATAGAATCCCATTTAAAGAGTAAGATTCTTACAAGAGAAATGAAAAGTGAAACAATTTCTCTGCATTGTCATTAACATACAGAAATTCATTTTTTTGCTATTAATGTGTTATTCCAGAGACTGTTCCTTTATGTCCCCTTTGGAATAAAGCAAATATATATTCAAGATCATGCTTTATAGATGTTCAACTAAGCCTGTATATTTAAATTTGAGTTTAAAGTTTCTTTGAATATATAATCTTATAGAGGATGTTATGTTTTATGTTAAATGTTTCATATTCACACACACACAAACACACACACACACACACGCATATGTGAACTTGAACAAGTTACTCAACTTCTGTTTGCCTATGGATTGATGATCTACTTGAGAAGGAAGTAGCAAAACACAAGTGAGTCTTCATCAAGAAAACCCCATAAACCATGATCTATGAGGTCACAAAGAATTGGACATGATTGAATAAATAAACAACTTATGTATTATGTACAATATTTTAGTTATTTATATTATAGAAGTGCATATGAACACCCACAATATATATTACATAACATTAAATATTAGAGATAGTTTGATAAATACAAAAGTATATTTTGACTTTTTAAAATATAGTCACATGTTTGATTTGAGGGTGGGAAGATATTGGGGGAGAAAGAAGTTTATGAACCATTACTGATGTGGTTTAATGAATGCCCTCCTTGCCTAGGCATCCCATTTCAATAAAAAAAATTTTTTTTTTTAAAAAGACGATGGCTAAGTTATGAGTGAAGAATGTGGTATCTTCAAAACCAAGTAGGAATTCAGAGTGGTCCACTGATAACTACAATGTCCAAAATACCAATGTATATTTTTGAGAATGGAAACAATAGATAATTCCTTGTCTCCTAATCAATTAAAATGCTAAAAAGACTAAGAGATGGAAAAGCTCTAAAAGATGAGGTAGAAGAGAAACTATCATTAAGCTGTTGACAATAGTTGAAAATAAATAGATAATTAAATGTGTGATAATGCTCTCTCTTGGATGTATACACCAAAATTGGTAATTAAAGTCAGTTGACAGAGAACATTTGATAAGACAAGACAACACTATATCCCACACCTGAAAGTGACAAAGGAAATGGAGAAAAAAGTAATTATTTACCTAGTCCTCACTATCATTGAAATCCAGCCATTTTGAAACTCCATATATTCTTCAATAAACTTCAGTAGGGCTTGTTGAGAATTAATTGATTTTTTTCCTTTCACTTCCCTAATGGGGCTGCCTGTTTTCCATATAGCAATAGAAATAATGATTAGCCATCACATATTAATAATCTCTCTCACAATTTTAAGTGACTACCTGAAAACATCTTCATCAAGGACTACTAGAAGTTCACTAATATTATTCCTGCCAAAGTCCTCTCTCAAGGAGTTCATCTTCAAATAAGAGAAGACAATCAAATTAATTCATATGCAAGAGAGATGAAAAGGCCTAGTGCTTCTTAGGTTAGGACAGCAAGACAGGAGGTAAAGAATATTTTTAGAAACTATTACCACTCACATGAAAGAGTGTTCCAAATCACTATTGATCAGAGAAATGCAAATTAAGACAACTCTGAGATATCACTACACACCTGTCAGATTGGCTAAGATGACAGGAAAAAATAATGATGAATGTTGGAGGAGATGCGGGAAAACGGGGACACTGATGCATTGTTGGTGGAGTTGTGAATGAATCCAACCATTCTGGAGAGCAATCTGGAATTATGCCCAAAAAGTTATCAAACTGTGCATATCCTTTGATTCAGCAGTGTTTCTATTGGGCTTATACCCCAAAGAGATACTAAAAAAGGGAAAGGGACCTGTATGTGCCAAAATGTTTGTAGCAGCCCTGTTTGTAGTGGCTAGAAACTGGAAATTGAATGGATGCCCATCAATTGGAGAATGGCTGGGTAAATTGTGGTATATGAATGTTATGGAATATTATTGCTCTGTAAGGAATGACCAGCAGGATGAATACAGAGAGGCTTGGAGAGACCTACATGGACTGATGCTAAGTGAGATGAGCAGAACCAGGAGATCATTATACACTTCGACAACAATATTGTATGAGGATGTATTCTGATGGAAGTGGATTTCTATGACAAAGAGACCTAACTCAGTTTCAATGGATAAATGTTGGACAGAAACAGCTACACCCAAAGAAGGAACACTGGGAAATGAATGTGAACTATTTGCATTTTTTATTTTCTTCCCGAGTTATTTTTACCTTCTGAATCCAATTCTCCCTGTGCAACAGGAGAACTGTTCGGTTCTGCAAATATGTATTATATCTAGGATATACTACAACATATTTAACATATATAGGACTGCTTGCCATCTTCGGGGGGGGGGTGGAGAAAGGGAGGGAGGGGAAAAAACAAAACATAAGCAAGTGCAAGGGATAATGTAAAAAATTATCCTGGCATGGGTTTTGTCAATAAAAAATCATTATAAAATAATTTTTTTTAAAAAAGGGCATATTAAAAAAAAAGAAAGAAAGAAAGAAAATAACATCCACATCCAAAGAAATTAATATGGAGACTGAAGGAGGTTTGAAGCATACTATTTTCACTTTTTTTTTTCTTTCACACTATTACTAATGTGGATGTATATTTAAAATAACTATACAGGTATTACCAAAACCAGATTGCTTGCTGTGTTAGAGAGAAGGAAGGGAAAGAAGGGAAGAAAAAAAAAAAACTGGACCCAAAACTGGAAAAAAATTGAAAACTATCTTTTCATGTAATTAAGAAAAAATAAAATATTATTAAGTGAGGGGGAAGAGAAAGAATTATGCAACTTTGGATTAATTTGCCTACCAAATTATGTTCCACATCCACAGTATGTACTCAGACATCTACAAATGTGTTTGAAAAGAGTCATGGTTCCCACACATTTACTTAAGATAACTTTGCATAACTGATATAAGATAACCTTTTTTTTTTGTACTGTACTGAAAATAGGAGTTGCAAAAAAATTCATAATAGGTCATATAGCTGTCTAGTATACAGCTCTTTAATGAGTTATATGTTTTCCTAGATCTTATAGAGTTTCATAAATACATATTATGGAAGGTGAATATAAGATGATAAAGTAGCAGGAAGAAGTACAATGAGTTCTACATCCAAACAAAACTAGAAAACAGATTAAATATAAAATCTTGACCAGGAAATTCAAGAAAAAAAATCACAGTCAGTCATTTGCCTATTTCAGGTCAGAAAAGGGAGACATAGAAGTCTATAGACACTAGGGTAGGGGTCTGCCAAGAGCACTCAGCATACAGCATGCCAGTATCCAAGGTCTTTGTCCAAGATTCATAAGACCATGACTTTATATAGGCTAGGGAAATAGGCACCAAGTAGCATCTTTTTGTCTACTATCCAGTTCTGCATCACAAATTCAGATTCAGTGAGGAAGGTACCTCTTACCCAGAGGTAATGAGTAGCCACAGATCCTGGCCTAGGTGCCTTATAAGAAGGAAGTTAAAAAGCAAGAAGTACTATATGATTGGTACCCCAAGAGCAGAGCAGGATCTCACTTCCAATATGAAGCCTGCAATGGAATAAATGGGGCGGGAGCCACAGATTAACAGCAATCCTACAGTTCTGTCATTCAGCAGAATTTTCCAGCTGGATAACAATTTAGTTCAAAATAAATTTGATGCTCAAAACTCCAACTCTGATCAAAAAATTTCAGAGTCTGGGGAGGACAGAGTCAAGATAGCAGAAAAAAAAGCAAGAAGTTACCCGAGTTCTTCCCAGTTTCCCTTATAAACAACATGATATCAAGCACCTGAATAGAATCTGGAGCAAGCAAACTTACAAAGAGATGGAGTGAAACAATTTTTCAGATTAAGGTACCTTGAAAGGACTTCAAGAAAGGTCAGTCTCACCTGGGAAAAAGTAAGTGCACCTCAGTACAGAGAGTGTCCAGGCAAGCCAGTAAAAGGATCTTAGCCACAGCACAGATCAACAAGATTCCTTCATCTTGCACAACAACATAGTAGCACAGCATATCAGTGGTGAAACCTCCAATCTAAGCTCAGAAGACAAGCTGCTAGCAATAAAAACCAAGCAATAGCAGGTGGGACAAGATCAGGCTACCCCAGTATTGTAAACAAATCATTTATCTCCTATTCTGATAAACAACTTGAAATTAATGAGACTTTGATTATTGGGATTGATTTGGAGATTCTCCATTGCATTGTCATAAACATATCTTATTGTCTTACATGTTCTCAATTCTATTATAGATTAAAACCATAAAGGGTAGGTCAAAAGCCTTCTCCACTTGTCTGTCCCATCTCCTCACTCATATTTTTTTTTTGTTTTGTTTTGTTTTGTTTTGTTTTGTTTTTTGGTTACAACCAGTATCATTGTTAATATAAAACCACCATAGGCATTTGACTTGATTTTAGACCTGTTTTCATCAATATTCTATGATGATGCCTCCAGCTCTAAACTCTTGTTATCTATAGTCTGATGAACAAGCACATGAAAACTTCTCAGAAGAAGTTCATGGTTCGAAATACTTTTCAAAGAGATTAGTAGCAAAGAATTTTCCATAAGCATATGTGACAAGCAGGGGGAAAGGAAAGAAATGAAAAGGAAAAGAAAGGAAATGGAGAGATTGAAAAGAAAAAAAGAAAAGGAGAAGAGAGCAAAGGAAGGAGGGAGGCAGAGTCAAGAGCAAGTCAATAAATTATTTTCCATATGTATACACCCATATAAATGACTCAAATTAGAACTACTTAACATTTATATAGTCCTTTATACTTTTTAATGTGCTTTCACATCCAAACATTTGATTCTCTACACTAACCAGAAGTACTTAATAAAGGTATAATTACCATCATTTTACAGTTAAGAAAACTGCATCCCAGGGCAGCTAGCTAGCTGGCTCAGTGGATAGAGCATCAGCTCTATCAGGAGGACCTGAGTTCAAATCTTGTCTCAAACACTTAACACTTCCTAGCTGTGTGCCTCTGACCAAGTCATTAATCCTAAGTGCCTCAGCAAAAAAATAAAAATAAAGAAAAAATAAAATAAAGAACCATTTCTAATCATATGAGAAGGTGCTCTAAATCACTATTAATCAGAGAAATGCAAATAAAGACAATTCTGAGATTCCACTACACACCTCTCAGATTGGCTAAGATGACAGGAAAAGACAAAGTTGAATATTGGAGGAGATGTGGGAAAACTGGGATACTAATACATTGCTGGTGGAGTTGTGAAGAGATCCAGTCATTCTGGAGAGCAATTTGAAATTATATTCAAAAATTTATCAAACTGTGTATACCCTTTAACCTAGCAGTGCTTCTAGTGGACCTATATCACAAAGAGATCTTAAAGAAGGGAAAGGGACCCACATGTACAAAAATGTTTGTGGCAGAACTTTTCATAGTGGCAAGAAACTGGAAACTGAATGGATGTCCATCAATTGGAGAATGGCTGAATAAGTTATAGTATATGAATGCTATAGAATATTATTGTTCTATAAAAAACGATTAGTAGGATGATTTTAGAGAGCCATGGAGTTATTGCTAAGTGAATTGTGCAGAACTAGGATTTCATTGTACATAGGAATAGCAAGATTATATGATAATTATATGATAATCTTGTGAATCTTGTGAATTATATGACAAGATGTGAATCTTCTCAACAATGAGATAATTCAGGCCAGTTCCAATAATCTTGTGATGATGAGAGCCATATACACTCAGAGTGAGGACTCTGGGAACTGAGTGTGGATCACATAACATTTTTGCTTCTTTTGTTGTTGTTTACTTGAATTTTGTTTTCTTTCTCATTTTTTCCCTTTTTGATCCGATTCTTCTTGTACAGCAAGATAACTATAAATACATATTCCTATATATTGGATTTACATATATTTTACTATGTTTAGCATATATTAGATTACTTGCCATCTGGGAGAGGAGGTGGAGGGAAGGAGGGAAATTGGAAAACAAGATTTTGCAAGGGTCAATGGTGAAAAATTATTCTTGCATGTGTTTTTAAAAATAAAAAGCTTCAATAAAAAATAAAGGAACAGTTATGATTTAAAAGAAAAAATCTTTGAGTTCCAGATTCTCTCTCTTCCTCCCCTACCCCATTGAGAAGGCACATGTGAAGTTGTTAAGCAAAATATTTCCATAAAAAGTCATGTTATAAAAGAAAACTTCACTTTACCCCTCTGCAAAAATAATCATTTATACTAGAAGGAAATTTTATGATATCCTTTCTCATATTGCTTTATATTAAAAATCTCTGTTTATCTCACAGTTCCAGACTATATGATTCATGATTCATCAGATAAAGATTCTTTTCTCCCAAGCATATCATATTCGTGGTCCAAAGGACAAAATGTGCAATAAGAAGTCTATTTTGCTTCTATAACTTGACTGACTAGATCACCCCACTATTTAAGGACAGGAATATCTTCTTCTTTTGTGCTAAAAGAATGGTTGAATGAACCCATTAATAGATAAATTCCATAATACACTAATATTTGTTTTTTTTTTTCAGAAAGAGAGAGAACTGAGGAAGGAGATCATAAAAGAATCTTCTGTGATGTTTTGTTTTGTTTTTTCTCACTAAACCTCAGAATAACCCATAAGCTGTGACAATTGCCTTTTTTAGAACTATTGATTACTTACATACTGCTAATAGACAACATGACAAATACATATAATTTCCAAGTTGGCCCTGAACTCCACACTCCTATGTACTTTTCCTATGTACTTAGCTAACTTCAACTTAATGGAGCTCTGGCATACATGTAATCTTTGCATTACATGCATTTTTTTGTTTCCTTTCTGATTACTGGACCACCTCTTGTCCCAGTTGCATCCTTAAGCTGCTCACCTTTGGGTCCCTGTAGTATACTAAATACTATGACTTAATGTTCATATCATTGCCCTTTTCTATCTATAACCCATCTTACTAAAAGATTGTCATGTTCTTCACATTGTACAAGGTACTGTTAGTCAATGACTGATCAAATCATCACCTCATTCTTGAACCATTTCATTGTTCTTTCCTTCAGGGTAGTTGACACAAGGATTTTTCCAGCATGAACAATCTCTTATATTATCCTTCCTGATCAGTTGTAAATGATTTTGCTATTCTCAGCAATAAAATGATCCAAGACTACTCTGGAGGAATTATGATGAAAAATCCTATCCACACCCAGAGAAGGAATTGATTGTGTCTGAATACAGAATGAAGCATTCTCTCTCCTCTCTCTCTTTATTAATCAATTAATTAATATTAAGAGAGACTTTCTCTTAATATTATTTTTCTTGAGGGAAGATTTGGGGGAAGAGGTAAAGCTATGTTTTCCTTTATAACATGACTTTTATAGAAATGTTTTGCATAACTTCACATGTGCTTTCTCAATGGGGAAGGGGAAGAAGAGAGAGAATCTGGAAATAAAAGTTTTAAAAACAAATGTAAAAAATTATTTTACATGTAGCTGAGGAAAAATAAAATAGTAAATATATTATCCTTACTGAAATAGTTGTGTTCACAAAAAAGTTTTTCACTTTTTTACCTTTCCTTAAATAGGGAACTTTCATATTTCATCCAAGTGCCTGTTTATAAATTATGCCTAAACTTTAAAAAAATAGGCTTAAGAAAAATACAGAGAATTGTATAAAAAGAAATTGCAGATACTACCATTGAAAATCAATCCACAATGGATCATTTTATTTGGTGTTTGTTAGAATAAAAAACACCAAAAGGAAAGTAAAATAAAGGTAAAGCAGGTTTGAAATTATGAAAAGTTAATTATAAAAGAAGTTTGAATTTATAAAAATATGATACATACAACTTTCCCCAAGGTGATCTACCACAGGAAGAACATTAGTGATTTTTGTACCTTCTGAATATCCATATGCCCAAAATTGTGCTGTTCTCACCAATAAAAAAATATAGTTGTGATTTAATGGATAGACCCTTGGGCTTGACATAATAAAACCTGATATCAATTTTTGGTTATACTATCTGAGCATTTCTCAATATCTTAGATGCAGCTCTCAAGAACTATAACCATTACAGATGAGTTAATAAATTCTCTAAAGATGATATTGGTCTTTGAAAATGTAATATAAAGAATTCTACCTCTAATATATAGATAGATAGATAAATAAAGAAACTGGTCAAACCTCCATTATGGAAGATGATATCCAGAGATAAAATGATATTTTTAGGAAACTAGAAGGCAGATGTTTGTGTTTTTCCAGTCTAGTGGTACTTACCCTACTCTCCCTGAACTTTCAAGATCTCAGATCATGCATGGCATAGCAAACATTCTTTCAGCACCAAAACAAGCCATTCTCGTGGATTAAGTGTTCTTCATCCCTCCTTACTTAACTTTCAGTATAGATTTATAGATTCAACTACAGATAAAACTATCGTTCTATTCTTTCTAGAACAAAATTCATTTCACATGGGGAAAAAAAAATAGAGTAAAGTAGTAATAAAGCATCCTCATCTCCTCTCTTCTTTGCAGATCCCTTCTTTGTGCCGAATGTCCTATGCCCCTTGTTTATTTCTAATATTTTCTCATCAACATGACTTTTAAAAAAGCAATAACTTTTCATTCTTATTCTTGTTAGCCTCAACTCATTCTGAATTTTACTACTCCTGAAAATATTCTTACAACATCATTACATCTTTTTTAGTCTTTCTGTTATCTGCTCTTGTTGCCATCTTCTATTCATAACTTTTTCATCATGACTGGAATTTTCTCTTTGCATCAACAAAATGTCTTTCTTAACAGTAATTCATGTCACATGGGCTGACTGATAAGGGAAAATTTTATGGCCAAAACCTTTTATGAAGCAAACTTTTGGACAAATTCTCCATAGGTTATCAGGCCCCAGAAAAAGAGTCATGTTACTGAAATATATATTCAGAGGAACATAGTGAGGTTAAAAAAAAAAATCCATTCCTACCCCAAATAGCAACATCAAATAATCACAAGCTCAAAAAGAGTTCTTGGAGGAATTTGAGACAAAATATAAAAATAAAAGAAAAGAAAGTGAAGAAAAATTAAGGGGAGGGGGAAAGAGAAAACCAATTGGAAAAGGAGATATAAAATCTTAAGGAAGAAAATAACTCCTTGAAAACTAGAATTCAGCAAAAGAAGTAGAATGATTTTATTAGACATGAACAAATAATTAAATTTAATCTCATTAAAAAAAAAAACAACTGATCTGAAGAATAGATCAAAGAGAGACAATATAAGAATTGTTGGACTACCTGAAAGTTATGATACAAAAAAAGAATTTGAATATAATAATACCAAAAATTATTAAAATTGCACTAAAGTATTAGAACAAGGGGATAAAATAGAAATTGAAAAAAATTTATTCTTTATCATTTGAAAGAGATCCCAGGAAGAAAACTTACAGGAATGACATACCCAAGTTTCAAAATATTCCCATATTAAAGAGAAAATATAAGTAACAACAAAAAAATTTAACTGTGTAGAAATATAGTCAGGATTTTACAAGATCTAGCAACTTTTTGTCAAAAAAAAAATAGTTCTTGGAACATATTTTGAAGAGCAAAAGAGCTGGTATATGTCCAAGAATAACTTACAAAGTTAAGTATAATTCTGAATGAAAAAAATGGAGAATTGATGGACTGACTTTCAGGTATTTGTAACAAAAAAAAAAAAAAAGATTACTCACTGGAAAATTCAATATAAAAGATTCAGAAGAAACAAACATTAAAGATTAATTATAAGGCACTCATTAAGGTCAAACCATTTAGTTATTTTATAAAAGAAAACGCTATCAGTATTCTTTAAACTGTCATCATTACTTAAGTAGTTTGAAAGAAAGGTTGGAGTTCAGTTGGGTATGATAAAGTCATTCTCAGAAGCAAAATTATGTAGGAAAAAGTAAAAAGAAGTAATTATATTATAAAAATAAAATAGGAAAGGAAGAACTAATACAAGGGAAGTTGGAAGACTGGTAAGGTTAGAACATTACTCTCATCTGAGTTGAAAAGGAAACAATCTGTTCATCTGGAAGAATGTAGAGAATTGAGAAAACTGGGGTATAGTGTTGGAGGGGGAGATTTTAGAGAGGTGTGTAGATTGGGATTTGGGAGAGTAGTAGAAATATTGTGAGAGGACCTTTTGTGGAGATATGTGTGGATGGGAGGGTAGGAAAGAAGATAATGCAATTTTTGGGGAAATAAGATGTAAAAATAAGATGAAGAAAACTCATAGATAGTAATTATAACTTTGCAAATGAGATGTTTTTACACCTGTTTATGGTGGCAAAGAATTGGAAATTGCATGGATCCCCAACAATTGGGAAATGACTGTACAAGTTATGTGTATGGTTAAGATGGAATGTCATTATGCTATAAGAAATGATGAGCTTAATTATCTTAGAAAAACATGCAAAGACATGCAAGAAATGGTGAAACATAAAGTAAGCAGAACAAGAAAACATTGCATACAGTAATAGCAATATTGTTTTTAAAATGACTGAGCAATTAATTCATTTTGATAATTATAAATACACAAATAAAAATAAAGGGCATAAAAATATGCTATTTTTCTCCAGAGAAATAATTGATAATTAGAGCATATATAGAATAATTTTATTTATATATATATATATACATACATATATATGTGAATATATTATACATATATACCTGTACATATGTTTCTAATGGTAGCATTCTAGGATGAGGGAGAAGAAGGAATAAAAAAATAAATTTATATGATAACTTTATTATACATTTAAAAGGAAAAGCAAATTGTATGTAACAGATTTGCAGTTTCATGTGAAAATATCTTTTTTATACTATTTTGGAAATGCTAATTTATTCCATAAATTTAAAACAAATTTTAAAATAAACTTATAGATGCCTGAATTAAATTAGAAGACTACTTTTCCACTTTGCATGAAACATATTATTACTAAGCAGGAACATGAATAGAGAGATACATAATCTGTCCATTGAGGAAATCTATTTCATAAAATGCAACTAAAATTTTAAAAAATAACTTTAGTGAGTTTATGGAATTAGAGCAATGGTGGGGATTCAAACTTGGAAATTTGCAGAATCATTATTTCATGAACCCAGAAATCTCTGACAACTCAAACAAAACTTTGCATTAGAGAGTCATGGAACTTTCTCTATGGAGAGTAGTGAAGGTAGCCTAACATTTCTCATCCAGAACACCTTTTTGTGTCCTACAATCACTGATTTAGAAATGGAAGAAAACTTGACATTTTCTAGTCCGTAAATATCCAACTTTCCACCTAAAGCAAAATTACTAAGTGTAGGCTATAACCTGCACTTAGTAATTAAAATAGATTAAAATATAATTGAGAAATGATTAACAAAATAAACAAAAATATAATATATATAGTGTTAATTTGTGGTTTTCTAAATTAACCCACTACTAAAGGGACCTATATCTATTTGAGTTTGACATCCATCACTCAATCTCACTACTCAAATCTATTCAATCTCTTTATTCCATATTACAGGAGTCACCTGGCTGCAGGCCAGTATTTGCAGGGATCTAATTCTGATCAGCAAAATAGATTGTGTCATGTGAGAGGACAATAATGATACCAGGAAATGAGAGGCAGTTATAGTGAAAACCTCTGGACCTCTAATTTATTCCATTCCTATATAGTGTGTGTGTGTGTGTGTGTGTGTGTGTGTGTGTGTGTGTGTGTGCGCGCGCTTAGAAGTTAGTATCGTTTAGAGAAAAGCATACATTTTTTCACAAAAAAAATCTGCATCAGTAAATATGTGTTATGACCTCAAGACACTTATCAATGGCTCCCTTGAATCTGTTAGTTGTGCTCAGATAGTAAAATAACAGTAAAGGCTGATTCAAAACTCCTCAACTGTGAAAACAAAACATCCCCATAGTTTTTCATAGTGTGCTATGATTCATAGCCGCAAAGGCTCAGAGAACTGACCTGGCCATTTTTTGTGCTGTTCCCTATTAACTCTTTTATAAGCTTTCTATATTTCACATAATACATGGTCCTCAACAATTCCCTATATAAAGAAACTGAGGCACAAATAGTTTAAGTGATTTGCCAAAAATCATACCACTAATAAATAACCTGAAAGAGGATTTGAATCAAGATTTTCCTCATTCCAAGAATAACATCCCATCCATTATTCCACATTACCTCTCATTTCCAAAATTTTAATCAGCTTTTAGAGTTGTCATATTTTTTCCTCACACTATTTGTAAATATTACATTTTTTAAACTGTCCCAAATTGCTGATGAGTAGGAGCTTTAAATGAAATGGGGGGGGGGGGGCGTGAAGGGGAGGGAGAAGAGGGAAAACCCTGGACTTACAGGCAGGACTGGTTAGATTTTACTCCTCTCTTTGTCAGTTACTAGCTGTAAAATGTAAAGTGATTGAAACTTGCTGAGTTTCCATATACTCCTATAAAATGTGGCTTAATATCTTTTTCTAGCTACCCTGTTGAGTTACGTGTTTCAAATGAGTTAATATATGTGAAGATCTTTTGGAACTACAAGATATGATACAAAATTACTGCCATAAAACTTCCAAAGTTTTTGTGAATTCTTATCATCTATAGTTAATTAGGCTTTCCCTTAACTCCACCTTTTTGAAAGATCACTCTCTGGTTACCCCGAACAAAGTTCTGCTACCTAATCTATTAGCTGAGTTAAGGCTGTCCATTTGACTGATTTCTCATCCACTAACTAAAATAATAATAGAAAGTTGATCTTTAAATCAGCAAGGCCTGAGTTTGTATTCTATCTCTAATACAAACTAGCTGTGTAACCCTGAGCAAGTCACTTAAAACTCTGTATCCCAGGAAGTTCTCTAAAACTGTATGTTGTAGGCAAGTTCCTACCTTGTAGGTCCAGACTACACAAAGAGAGAAACCATATGACTGAGTTTATCCGATCAACCCTTTATCTTAGAACCCACCCTAAAGACAATGAAGAAGTAGATGATGAATACAGGTAAACAGATTAACTAAACACTTAATTTTAGCACTAAAATAGGTGAGTGCACGTCATTTCAGGGCACACAAGATGTGTTTTGCTAGAAATGGAGTCAGGGTTCTGAATAAGGAGGCAGCTGGGTATAGTGGACAGAGTGTTGGAATAATCAGGAAGACATGAAATCAAATCTTGCCTCAGATATTTAGTGTTCAAGTGACAATTTCATTCAGAGACAGTTCCTCATTAATCAATTGGCTATGTATTCATTTCAATCATATCAGATTCCTGATCTTATTTGGGGTTTTCTTGGAAAAGATAAGACTTGATAGTTGATAGTTCAGAAATGTTGATGACCACTGCTAAAATAACAGTTAGAAAAGCCAATACATCCCCATTCTTCTGACCATCATTCTCTATTCCTGGTCTATACATGATATTCCACACAGAATGCCTAGATTAAAGCATTAATCATTTCTTTGCTATCTGACATCTCTTTGATGGCAGAATTGGCTGGGCCATTTAGGAAAAGCATGCATATAAAAAGTTATTGCCAGCCTCTTTACTTCACTCCCTTATATCAAGCTCCTCTGACGGCATTACTGAGAATAAAGGTTTGGATGACTAATTTGCTCTGTATTTGTACAAAAATTGGGGTTTAGGATGTAAGAAGAGAAAACAGAGGGAGAAATAGGCACAATGATAAAAAGGCTTTAATCATTTGGTAGAGCATCGGGGTAAAGATACAGGGATATCCAAGCCTCAGTTTCCTCCAGGCTCTAAAATTCTTAACTCTAATATATTCAACAGGCTTGTCTAACAGAGACTCCATATTATTTGCTACTGTGGTAAAACTGAGTAGCCAACTTTGCTTTGCTATTTAACTCAATTATATTCTTAATAGAAAAACTGTCCATAAGAACAATATTACCTAATCCAAACCATATATCTCATTGACAATTTGCCAGTTCCCAAACTAACACATATTATGATCTCAAGTACATGAGAAGAGGTGGGATCCTATACACATGTTCTGATCAACCAAATGGCTACATAGTTAAACCAATAAGTTTACACTACTAAATAATAGGACCCAGGACAAGCTACATAATAGGATATAGGTAATTGCTACATGATAACATGCAAGTATCAGGTGCTAGACACTATAATACAAAATAATAAAATAAATATGGCATCCATTATTCTAAATATATGTTTAATAACCACTTTATAGCCAGGAGATGGGAATAAAAAAGAATGTTTCTGTGCTCAGTATGTTATAGCTTACCTGAAACTCTCTGAATTCTAAATAAAAAGATTTTTAAAAAGGAGGGATAACTTTCAAATAGCCTCTGCCACCCGTTCCAGATTTAGAAAAGTACCAGCAACATCTCCCTCCTTTGCTAAGCTATATGTTCTTTTTTGTACTTCTCAAAAGTATAGAAACCTACACGTTAGAATTGATAGAGATCTTAGTGATCATCGTAATCCAATTTTTCATTTAATTTTATCTATTAATATATCTATTTATTTATTTTAGGTAAAATTGACATTTTTCTTATATTGGCTCAGCCTACCCATGAGTAATTAATTTCTCCAGTTGTTTAGATCTGTCTTTATTTTTGTGAAAGGTGTTTTTTAATTGTGTTTATATAATCTCTGGGTTTGTCTTGGCAGGTTCACTCCCAAGCATTTTATATTGTCTGCAGTTATTTTTCTTTTTTAAATTATTTTTATTTATTTCACTAAATATTGCCCAGTTACATATAAAAAAAATTTCACTATCATTTTAAAAAATCTTGAGTTCCAAATTTTCTTTTCCTCCCACTTCTCCTCCTTCATTAAGAAGATGGGCACTTTGATTTTGACCATATATATGAGGTCATGCCAAATTTATTTCCATATTAGCCATATTGCACAAGAAAATAAAATAATAATAAAAATAAAGTTTAAAAAGTAAAAAAAAAAAAATCTAAATAAAAATATGTGACTAGTAATATTGTTTCCCCATATAAACAAAAATATGTATTTATATATGTGTAATATATATGATAAGCTCCTCATTGATAAGATAAGCATGTTACAACATGACATAATTATAAAATTAAATCATCATTTCATGGGTAAGAGTATGAAAGAAAAGTGACTGCCTATGTGATACAATTTAATGAGTTTATGAAAGTTTCCTGCCCTTTCCCACCAAATATTCCTATTAAATTCTGGATTGCTACTTAAACAAGTGTTCCTTTGACCTAATTAACACCTACTTCAAAAGTTATAGAATCTTTGAATTTAAAAAGGATCCCAGAGAATAGTCAAATCCTACCTGAAACATGAATGTCTTCTATCAAATTCAAAAAAAGTGGCCATTTAGCCTCTGCTTCAACACCTCTAATAACAGAGAAAGTGTTGAATCAGATCTAAGATGGATGATTTTTTAGATGAATTGATACAGTTCTGCCTGGGAGGGAAAATGAAGTCCATCCCAACAGCCTCTGCAGGGCCCCTTTCACTTCTCTATTCCTGAAGGAATAAATAATTGGGTTGAACATAGGGATGATGATAGAGTAAAAGGCAGTGATGATTTTGTCCCTTTCCAAAGAGAGATTGGAGGTTGGACGAATATAGGTGTAAATTGCAGTGGAATAGTAGAGAGAGACAACAGTAAGGTGAGAAGAGCAGGTGGAAAAGGCTTTCTTCTTTCCCTCAGAGAGCGAATCCTCAGAATTGTTCTAATAATGCATCCGTAAGAAATCAGGATAAGGGAACAACTCCCCACCCCAAATATCACATCTGCACAGAAAGCTAGAACTTCATTGAGATGAGTGTCAGAGCATGACAGCTTGAGGATAGGTGGCAGCTCACAGAAAAAGTGGTCAATGATGAGGGAACTACAGAAGGACAAGTGGATTGCCAAGCTGGTATGGACTGCTGAGTTGCTTATGCCAATGGCCCAGATGCTGACTGCCATCCCAATACAAACATGATTACTCATGATCATTGGGTAATGGAGGGGATGGCAGATGGCAGCATAGCGGTCAAATGCCATGAGGCCCAGGAAGAGAACCTCTGAGACTAAGGCCCATGTGAACATATACATCTGAGCCATGCAGCCTGAAAATGAAATGGCAGCCTTCTGGGACAAAAGGTTGGCTAACATCTTGGGCACAATCGTAGATGTACATAAGAGGTCAATGGCAGACAAGTTGCTCAAAAGGAAGTACATGGGTGTGTGAAGGTGTTGACTGGCGCAGATGGTGAAGAAGATGAGAGAGTTTCCCACCAGAGCAGTCACATAGATGCACAGGAAGAACACTAAGAGAAACAGGCGTAGCTCCGGGAGGCTGGAAATTCCCACCAATATAAATTCTATTTCCATAGTCTGGTTCTTCATCCTAATAAACTGAAGACTAGCCTTGAAAAGAAATCAAAGGAATAATGAGCTATGTTTACCCTCCTTTATTTGATTCAGCTCAATTCATTTCAATAAGATTTTAACACTTTTTTATTTTGGATCATAAAATGCCTTTTTAAGAATGACACCTTAGGAGAGTAGAGCCTATACTTTTTATCACTTTTTTATCTCCTATATTTATTTATTAAGCCTATCTTAAGGGCATTCTATATATAGTATTGTTGCAATGGACATTTAGAGGAAGAGGAGTATAAAGAAGCATCTCTCTTTTCTAAGAACTAACAATCTGATGTATTTGAACTGAGTCTTACTCATATACAATCATTCACTCACAGATAAACACACTCAAAAACAAAGTTATGCAACAGGGGAAAATGATATAATTAAGCATCCAAATGAATGCTGTAATAAAATACATTTGTATAGTGTGTTATAGTTATAAAATATTTTCTCTCTTTTGATTTTTCACCATAACCCTGTGAGGTAATATTTATATTTTATAGGTAAGGAAATCAAAATTCATAAACATCCTCTGACCTTCCTTTGTTCAGACAACAAATCCATGCAGTTACTGGAGGGGAGGAGGGTGTAATTTTTTTTTTTTTAAATTCAAATGCCTTTGTACAGTATAATGCTGCTGTAATCATTCAGAGGAGAAAATCAATGTGGAAATGTTCAGAGTGAAGGGCACAAGCAGGAGGAAAACTTAAACTGGTCTTGAATTAAAGAATGAGTAGGATTTGGGTAGTCAAGGCGGTAAGACCTTTATGAGTTAGAATGAGAATGGACTGTGTAAGAAAATCTGGTTCAAAGCTTATTAGGTTAAAAAAAAAAAAAACTAAAGCATTTGAAGCATTGAATATATTTCCCTTGCATATAGTAAGTAATCCATAAGTAGGTTTTAAATGAATGAATCAATGATTGCATGAAATTACTTGAGATCAGAAAATTCAGTTCATCATCCTAATCAAGTCATAGTCTAAGTATAGTCAAGTCATAAGCTATGTAGTTTTAGGTAGACCATTTAACTACTCTTGTTTTCAGTTTCCTCATCTATAAAATGGGGTGGGGAGGACTAAATGATTTTATAAATCTTCTAGATTACTATGTGACTTGTTATTACATGACCTACTAAAATATTTTCAGTTTTCAAAATACCTTTAAAAGTTATCCTATGTTTGGCCAGAAAGATCACTCAGTAATATACTACCTATAATGACTGGACTTATGTAGAGAAGTGAACTCAACTCTTACATCCTTAGTTCTTTTAGTAAGCATAAAAATTACTCAGATGTTAAATGAAGTAAATGCATTTTAAGATTATAGGAATCACTACTACTATATTTTCCAATTTCTGATAGCCTCATCTCACACAACTTGGGCACATTAGAAAATACAGAAGCTTTTATGTTGTTGGATTTAGTTAATGTTTTTACATTATGGTTAGTCATTGTATTGATTTTTTTGATTTCTACATTGTAAAAAAGAAATGGAGAATTGGTATTACTTTCTATAGAAAACATATTTTAAATGTACTCTATAGAAAATATATGTTAAATGATTTTGAGCCTTTAAATCCTTAAGGAAAAAATGAGCAACTGAGGTTTTTTTATTCCATACTACATTGTATTTCTCTGAGTCTCAGTTACCATTTATGTAAAAGATATAACATTTACTTAATAAAAAATATTTACAGAATTATTAGGAGGATCAAAAGAGATAATGAACATAAAGACCCCTATAATATAACAAAAACCCCTATAAGTCTGAACTACTGTTCACCCTATTATTATTCTTGTGGCACTTAACAGAGTACCAAGTACACTAAATAAAATAGACAAAGGCACAAATTGATTAACTATAAGGACAGATAAGACTCACCTATGCAGAAGACTGACACTTTTCCTTTTATGAAGCTGCTCTGTGAAAATAAAAAAGGCTTTCAAAGTTTGAAAACTTTCAACTCCATATATATGACAGCTATCACCATCATCATGAAATGCATTTCAAAAGAAGAGAATAAAGAAAACAATATTTGTTAAATTTAATACATTTCCTTTTTTAAAAAAGTAACAAAATTTACATTGTTTCATATCTTTCTTTTTCTTTGTGTATTGCCAAGCTTGCATTTACTTATAACAAAGTTTATAATAAAAGAGAAAGTTCAATTTTTAAAAAGGGTGACTAAACAGATAAATCTATAGGATCACATCATGAAAGGACTCTGTTGGAGCAGTTGCTGCCAACTCTTAAGTTGAGCTTATCACATGAGCTAAAAATACACCACTAGACAGGATGCCATGGCAACCCCCTGATTCTGAAGGCCTTTTTTCCTATCACTATTCAACCTTCTAATTTTTGCCCAAAATCAGCCTAGTGGGAGCCATAAATTTCCTTCGCTATCTGTTTCAATTTTTAAAAATCTTCATTAGTAGTTTCCCCCTTATATTTAATCTGTTCCTCATAGTACAACTGAATTCTATTGATTTTCTCTGTCTTTGTAAGAGATGGAGAAATAGTGAGTTATCAGTGTTCAGGGATATCCTGATTTATACAGGGTTCTTTCAAACCAGTGGACACTGTAAAAAAAGAAAATCACAGACTACAAAATTAGAAGTGGTCTTGGGATATCATTTAGTCAAGTTCCTTATATTCAGGCAAATAAATTTTTAAACTGCTGGACATGAGATTGTCTATTCTCTTCTTAAAGGTCTTCAGGGACAGAGATTTCATACTCTCCACTGGGAGCCCATTATCTTGGTTTATCACTCTAATATTCTTTCTTATTTCTTATTTCTAAATGATGTATGTGTGTTTCTGGCTTCTCATATATTATTATATGTAACTTCTCTGAACTTTAATTTCCTCTTTTTATAGAATGGAGATAATAATCCTTAAAGCATCTGCTGCAGGAGACTCAAAAGAGATAAGACCATTGTGAGCTTTAAGGCAGAATATTAATCAATCAACACACATTTATTAGGTACTTATATATGGCACTGGGGGTAAAAAAAAAGAAATAACAGAATAATCTCTATTCTATAAGAGTTTATATTCAAGCAGAAGCAACAAGCATATATATATATACACAAACCAATTTAAAAAATGAACAAAATAAAAATATAGTAGTTAAATTATAGTAGTTAATTGTAGTTAAATTAATAGTTGAAGAGATCAGAAAATGTCTGGTATAGGAAGTTGTACTTGAAATAAATCTTGAAGGAAGAAAGGGATTCTACAAGTCCTTGATGAGGAAGAATACATTCCAGGCATAGGGAGTTCAAGAGTAAAGATGTGAAAATATCATATTTGAGAAACACAGGGAGTGTTCCCTATAGAGTGTGGGAGTAGAATAATGTACAATGATGCTGGAAATATAGGTTGGGGGCAAGTTGTGAAAGACTTTAAAAAGCTATTTTCTTTTCCTAAAGGCATCCTAGAGTTTAATGAACAAGAGAATGATATGAACAGATCTCTTTGGCAAAAGTATACTAAAAAATGTTTAGCAACTGGCTCTCCACAAAAAAAAAAAAAAAAAAAAAAAAAAAAAAGTATGCTGGACACATTTTAAAACTTAATCTGCATAATTAAAATTTTCTCTATTACTTTATAATAGACAAGACAAGACAGTAATAATTTAAACCTTGATTTGTAGGGTTTGTTGAGTTCTGAAATGAAAAGGCCCACCCTGAAAATTTAATATTCTGCTTTCCCCAGCCAGTTCAAGTTGATTCCAGCACATTCATTCCATATAATCGTACAGGATAAACTGGATTTATCAAAAGTGGAAAAACAATTAGCAAACCATTACAATTAATCCCAAATTAAAATGATTATTATGTGAGCAAAGAGAAGAGGTCAGTTTCAAAAAATCTTGTGGAAACAGAAATGACAAAATTTGACAGCTTCTAGCTATTATTATAATATCAAAGTCAAAAGAAAATCTCAGGAATTTTTTTTTAAATATCTTTTTAATTTGAGTGGTTTACAAACCTGTCTTTCTTTGTCTTAGTTATGCCTCCAAAGGGATATTAGACATGAAATGACTTAGTCAACTGACACCTCTAGGAAAAGAAACTGGGCAACTCTATTTAGTTGATTTTCTTCCACTCCCAAGGGGCACTCAATAGTTAGAACACTTTCTACAAAGTTTAAATGTTTGTGAAATTGTAAAACTAGCAGGAAGACCAGATGCTAGGAGATTTTATTTAGTTATTGGGATACCATGAAGGATAACAAATGGTTGTTTTTCATTCTACACACACCTTCAAAAAAAAAAAAAAAAAAAAAAAGACAGATAAAGTTGAAGTCACTTTTACTTGTAGTGACTCAAATGAAAAACCAAAAAAAAAAAAAAAAATCTGGGTAATAAATAATCAACTTATTAGTTATGCTGGAAAATAATCAGTAAAGTAAAGGTTAGTGGTCTCTCTCAGGATAACCAAATACTCCACATTGAATGTTTAAATACCTTTGAAAAAGATGTTGTCCTTGGGGAAAAATCATTTCTGACTCATTAATAATTAATGAGGGGGTGAATATATTACTGAGGTGGGCAAAAAAAAAAAAAAAAGAAAATAAAAGAAAAAAAAAAGAAATTTTCAATTCCTCTGGCTAAGACTAGCTTAATGAAATTCAAGTGCCTCCAGTTATTTAGACAAAGGGATTCATCTCCATCCAGAGAACTTAAGTTGTTGAACAATAGGGCAAAATTCACCTAAATTAGATTCTCTTTACCATTAATATTTGGGTGGGGTTCTGTTCAAAATTGAGAATAATATCTAATTGTCAGACCTGGACTTCACAAAGACTGGGTTTTGAATGAAGAAGTAAAAGGAGAAAAAAATTATAATAATTTGATATTAATCATCAAAAAAGAAGACCTTTGGGTCCTGGACATTAAATTGATTATTAATATAATAAGAAAATAATCATTTTTCCCAGTAGCAAAAGAAATTGTACCTCTGACAATATAGTGTATTAGTCAAAATAGTTGGGTGGGATCCTGTTCAAAATTGAAGAGAATATCTCATTTTCAGAACTGTCCTTCACAAAGACTGGTTTTGAATGAAGAGGTAAAAATAATTTGATATTAATCATCAAAAAAGAAGGATCCTGTATATTAATTTGATTATTAATACAATAAGAAAATAATCATTTTTCCCTGTAATGGGCCAGAATTCTGAAGAAATGTACTTGAAACAAAGATTTTTACAAGGTGTTAACTCAGTGGAATTGATGAAAATGGTTATCTAATTTAGCATGTAAGTTCTCTAGTTCAGTATGATTGATTTAATCTTACACTATACTGAGTATAAACCAATCATTATATCACTAGGGAACCATTATGTGCTGTAATTGCAATAGAGTATATAAACTGGGGACAAACTCAGCCAGAGACAGAAGACTTGACCAGCCTCCTGGTGGTTCTACTGCCTCTTGCTTTTAAGAGAGGAGATTCCATCTTGGACCAGCCTCTGGTGGCTCTCCTGCTTCCTGCATTTCCTCCACTGAAAACAAGACCCATTCTGACAGACCTCCAGAAAGCTAGCCCAGGCCTAGGTGAAGGAGACAGACTGTGAAGGAGATAATATAGACTTTATCCCTGGCTATTCTTGTGGTCATTACTCTGCTGAAACAAAGGCTGGTCCCAAGATTCCAGAAAGTTAATCAGAACATTACAATCACCCTTCCAATCTCCCAGGTTCAAACACAAACTTCTCCATTTTGTATTTGTGTGGGACAACACTGTAATGCCAGAGAAACTGAGACAAGATAGAAATTAAAGAGTTTTTAATATTTTATTTGGATTTCTGAGAGGGAGAGATTTTTTGGGACCAAAGGATTCATTTTGGTCCCAGGACTGATGTCTTAAAGCACTCAACATCAGCATCAGCATGGAATGTGAGATTCCAATGAGTTATCTCCCTGATATCTCAGGGGAGACAAAGGAAAGGGGATACAGTCAGAACGCTGAGAGTGGGAATTTCCAGGGACAGACCATCAATCTGGTTCTGACAGGGTGGGATAGAACCATAAATTCTGATAAACTGGGAGCGAAGGGAGTAGTTAGAGACAAAAAAGTCTGAAACTTAGAGATAGAGAATACCAATTAGGTATCTGGGCTAGGACATCGGGAGTTTTATCTTTTGGAATGCTAGAGTGGCCAGATCTCTACAGTCCTAATTATTTCAGCCCTGATAAAGAAGAAAGGGGAGTTGCAACCAGGGAGATTGAGGCAGGACAATTTAGGGAAACTGAGGCAAAACAATTTAGGGAAACAGGCAGGACAATTTAAAGAAACTGAGGCAGAACAAAAAAGGAAACAGTGGCACAATAAGACCACTGGCTCAAATAAATTAAGGAAATTTCTCAAGGCAAAAGTAGGAAGGAATTGCATTATGATCTACATTCTCACAAGCAGTTGAGCAAGGAGAGACAAGGACCAGTTAACAGACAAGAATTCTATAGGGTCCTGAGCTAACATTCCCTGTAGGCTAGATCTTTGCCCTGATTAGCCAGGTCAAATAACCTCATATTCTAAGTCATAAATGAGGAAAAACTTTCAACTCACCACATCTTTAGGATTATTCAATTACCTTATATGGGAGTTCTAATGCCAAGTGGCCCCAACTTAGTCTCACAAATAAAAGTTTCCACTCCTTGGAAATGATGTGATTTCTGGAGAAAGAATCCTGGCCCTGGGGCACAGCTGACCTTCACTCAATTTTTAGAACACTGTCACCATCTTGTGAGACAGCTTTCACAGTTCACTTCATATTTCAGGCTATCCAAAACCTTTCCCCAATCTACATGCTCTACCCACACATTACTCCCCCTCCACTAGCATTATACTCCGATTGTATTGCACTTCTCACTCTTCTCATCTACACTGCATCTCCTGCCTCTATATCTGTGCCCCGGCCTTTTCAAGTTCTGAAATGTAACCCTCTCTTCATGTTTATCACTCAGAATATTCAGTTTCCTTCAAAGTTCAGTTCTAAAGCCACTTGGTACATTAAGCCATTGCTGTAGCTCATCAGCCACAAGTACCTTCCTTAGCCACGTTTACCTATTTTGTATATACCTATACATGTACATACTATGTCACACACACACACACACACACACACACACACACACACTCACTATATTTAAAGTTTGTTGCGAGAAGGAACTATCCTTGTTTTTATCCTTTGTCTTTGTATTCCCAGGCCTAGCATATAGTTGGCATTTTAAAAAATGCTTGATAATTGATTGATTAAAATCATACATTTGTATCTCAGACAGTGAATTATTGCTTTTGCAAATAATAAGACTTCAATGAAATTACATTTTATAAAGGAAAATGTATCATACTCATATATTTTATGGTCATATCTGAAAAAGGAAGGAAAGATTACAAATAGCAAAAGATGATAAGAACTAGTGAGATTTTTTTTTGAGCATTAGGAAGATTAGCATCATTGTAAGACACAAAGAAGGAACAAGTAGATGTGGAAAGATTGAAGATTGAAAAGGGAGAAGAAATGATTGGGGTGGGGGGCACCCTTTGGAGAAGAAGAACAGGAAAGATGAATTGATCTTGATAGCTTCATCAGAGATTGGAATGAAAAAAAGATATAGCCAAGAGTAATATTGGGGGATGTCTACTGAGAAAGGAATTCTCACTATATGATCTTGATTCTCACCATATGATTTTTTTTCCATGAATTTCAATGCACAATTGTCTTCTGAGAGGGTGAACTGAGGGTTTACTGTGAGAAACTGGAGGACAGGAGTTCTGTAACACTATCTGGAATACACAAAAAATACAATCAATTAAAGTAAAATGGAATTATTTCCTTTTGAAGTGGAAGTCACATTTGAAATTAGATGACGTTTTATTTAGGACTTTGGGGGTTAAAGTATAAATGGTAGAGTAGAGAAAAAGCTCAGCTGAACTCTCCAAAATTTCCTCTCTAGACTTGTGGTTTTCAAAGTGTGGTCCAGAGAATCCTGAGGTTGAGGGAAGACTCTGGGAAGATGGCATAAATGGTAAATTTCAAGTTCTCCAGATTTCCCTCACAAATAGAACAAATCTGTGCCCCAGAGCAAACATAAACTGGTGAAAAATCAAGATGTGGGGTAGAACAAGGGTCCTCCTGATACAACCCTAGAAGACTCAACAAAGGCCCAGAACCAGGGATTAACCGTTGTGAAGTATAAGCACTTCCAGGATATCTCTGTAAAAACACTAAGTGGAGACCCCTCAGACTAGCTGGGAGTGCTCGGAGCCTCAGCAGTAACCACAGAAACTTTCACCTTCTGAATTGTTTGTGGAGTCAGGGTTTGAGTCTGGGAAGATTGAGTGAACCTTGACTAATTGGGAATTCCAGGCCCAACTGTGCTGCAGAGACCTGGTCCTCGATGAAAATGAACCCACAGACTTATGACTGCAGAATTTAGGATGCTGCTGGCTGTTGACACTTATTGAAGGATGGAGTTTTTGGTTATGTTGAGGTCGGGAAGAGACCCCAAAAGGTTGGGATCACAGATTGGTGTCATGTGTTTTCTCAAAAGAATTTGCAGGCTTGAACCCATATCCAAGGGAAGGGGCAAAGTTTAGTGTAATTGGGATGCCAACTGAAGGCATGATAATTGTGAAAATATGTACAGAAGAGTTGCACATATTTAACATATATTGAATTACTTGCTTTCTAGGGGAGGAGGGAGAGGAAAGGAAGGAAAAAAATTTGGAACACAAGGTTTTGCAAGGGTGGATGTTGGAAATTATCTATGCGTAAGTTTTGAAAAAAAAATTTAATTTAAAAAAGGAAATAACAGCAAGGAGATGATAGCAATATACTACAAAGATCATAGAAGATGACCAGGAATGCAGGGGTAGTTCAACATTTTAAAAATCTATCAGCATACTTGACCATCTGAGTAATAAAACTGACAAAATCATATGATTATCTTAATTGAGATAGGGGGAAAAAATCTTTTGACAAATCACAACAATCATTCCTATTAAAAAAAAAAACACTAGAAAGCATTGGGAAAAATTGAACTTTCCTTAAAATGATAAGCAGGCATTATCCATAATGGGAATAAGCTAGAAACCTTCCCAAAAAGATCAAGAGTGAAGTAAAGAGAGAAGAAGCCAAGATGGCTGAGTAAAGACAAGAACTCACCATGATCTTCCATAAACTGCCCCAAATTCCTTTAAATAATGTCTTTAAACAAATTTTAGAGTGTCAGAACACAGAAAAAGGCATAGTAGAACAATTTTCCAGCTGATGACAGCTTTTGAGGTCACCAGAAAAGGTCTGCAACACCAGGAAACAAGTTCAACATGCAGTCCCAATGCAGGCTGGAACTAGCCTAAAGACCTCTGAATCAGCAGCCCTACTGGTGGCTTCCTGATCTCTCTATCCAGGTGATGTGGTATATAGTTCTTCTAGAGGATGTAGCAATAACCCTAACCTACCAAACCTTAGAAATGCCACAAACAATGATGACTATCAAATAACAATCTGTTGGTGAATAATAACAGTTTCTGAGACAATTTCAATAGTGCAGAGCAACTCCACCTCTAAGCTCTAGAATTCAATGAAGGAATGCAATTTCATCTTTAAGCCCTAGAATCTTGCTCCTCAACTCCATCTCTAAGACCACTCCTCAATTCTACTTCTCAGTCACAGAATCCAATGATGGGTACAACTACACCTCTACCACTCCTCAATTCTATTTCTAAGCCATAAAATTGTCATATTAGTGACTTGGAGAACATGATCTTTCTTTCCTTTTCTAAATTTCTTTGGTAAATTGTTTGCTGAATTCTTTTAGAACTTAGCCAGCATCATAAATCTTTCCCCTTAACTTGGAGACAATTTGTGAATTCTTTGACTGTACTGGTGACACTGACCTGAGGACTCTAATATTATGTATGGGGTGTCTTCCACCTCAACACAGGGACACCAAAACAACTTGGAAAATCAGCAGAAAAGGTCCAGAGTAATAGAAAGAGAAATTCCATTTAAAATAAATGCATACAATACTTAGGAGTCTTCCTGCCAGGACAAAATCAGGAACAATTTAAACACAATTATAAAATACCTTTCACACATAGTCAGATCCAAACAATTGGAGAAATGTTAATTGCTCATGGGTAAACTAATAAAAAATGGCAATTCTACTTAAATTAATTTATTAATTCAAAGCCATGTCAAACTACCAAAAAAAATTTCCAAATTTTATTTGGAAAAACAAAAAAAAAACAAGAATATCAAGGAAATCAATTTTAAAAAATGTAATTGAATCAGGCATATCAGTTCAAGATTTCAAATTTGATTACAAAGCTTTAATCATCAAAACAATCTGATACTGTTTAGGATAGAGTGGTGAAATCAGTGGACTAGATGAGATGTACAACACATAGTAGTAAATGATCATAGTAATCTAATGTTTACTAAATCCAAAGGTCTAGGCTTTTAGGGAAAAAACTCACCATTCAACAAAAATTGCTGAAAAAACTGAAAGATAGTTTGGCAGAATCTAGGCAAGAACCACCATCTCATTCCATATGCCAAGATAAAGTCAAAAATTAACACTTGGTTCAGACAAAAGGGTGATGCCATAAGCAAATTAGGAGAGCAAGAAATAGTCTATCAGACCTACAGATAAGAGAAGACTTTATGATCAACAAGAAATAAAGAGGATTATGGAAGTTAAAATGTATAATTTTGATTACATGAAATTGTGCAAAAGCTCTTTAAACAAAAATAATAAAGCCAAAATTAAGAGGAAAACAGGAAACAAGGCAGGGGGGATGATTTTTATAGCAAAATTCTCTAATAAAGGCTTCATTTCTTAAGTGTACAATGAACCAAACCAAATTAATTTAAAAAAAATAAATAAGGACCATTCTCCAGTCAATAAATGGCAGAAGGACAGGAAAAGGCAGTTGTCAGAAGATGAACTCAAAACTAGTGATAATCACATGTAAATTAAAAAAATTTAAATTATTAGTGAAATGTAAATTTAAAAAATTCTGATCTTATCACCTGATACTTATCAGATTAGCTAATATGACAAAAAAAAAAAAGAAAATGAAAAATGAAAAATGCTGTAGGGAATGTAGAAAAATTGGAATACATTAATTTGCCATTTGTGGAGTTGTGTACTAGTCTAACCATTATGAAGAGTCCAGATATTCTGAAGAATCCAAACATTTATAAACTGTGCATATTCTTTGATTCAACAAATCTGTTGGTCTATAGATCTGTATCTTACCATACCCCCTAAAAAAATTCCCTCTCTCCCCCCGCCAAAAAAAGGAAAAAGGACCTAATTGCTCAAAAGCACATATAGCAGTTGTTTGTTCTGGCAAAAAAAAAAAAAAAAAAAAAAGAAAAAATTGGGAATCAAAGGGATACCCAACAATTGGGGAAGGGCTGGACAAGTTGTGGAATATGATTTTGATAGAATACTATTTTGCTATAAGAAATAAGTAGGTTGGTTTCAGAAAAACCTAGGAGACATATATGAACTCATGAAAAGTGAAGAAAAAGTAGAACCAGATGAACATTGTACACAGTATCAGCAATATTGTAATGCTGATATATTGTGAAATACAACTATTTTCATCAAGTAAATTATGCAAGACAATGCCAATGGATCTACTTTCAGAGAGAGAATCAATTAACACCAAATGCAGATTAAAGCATATTTATTATTTTCTTCATTTTTATTATTTTAGGTTTTGCAACATGGCAAACATGTTTTGTGTTTATTCACATTATAATCAATTGCATATGATATCTCTTGTCAATGGGTAAAGAAAGGGAAGATTTTCTATTCATCCACCAAGAGAATTGACATGAAGTATAGCTGTAATGAAGGAAAAGTGTAGCAAGTTGAGAAGCATAGAAAATTATGGACTCAAAGATAAAAGTGAAAACAGTCTCTGACAACAATATTTTAAACAGGCCAGGAAAAGGCACAGAGATGGGAGATGGAGGATTGTATATGAGGAAGGCATGAAGATCAATTTGATTGAATGATAGTTTATGTTGAATTAGAGAAAATAAACATACATTATGGTTAGAAATAAATTCTGGGTTTTAAAAAAAGGATTTAAGAATCAAAGGGGTTCATATTTGATATTAGGATATTGACTTCTGGGATTTAATGAGTAGGGTAGTAATATGCTCAAATTTGTGCCTTTAGAAGAACTGATTTGTTAGCTCTGTGATATATATGCTGAGAGGGGAAAAGACTGGGCAGAGACATCAATTTGGAAGCTATTGCACTATTTTAAATAATAATAAGTGACAAGGGTCTGAATTAGAATGGTAACTAAGTAAATGAAGTAAAAGAGACAAATATGGGAAATACTATAATGATAGAAATTGGTAAGGATGGCCATGAAGCTATGAATCTAGTGACTGAAAAGCTTGTGGTACTTATAAAGAAATAGGAAAGTTCAGAAGCAGGAGATCTTTTAAAAATGGGTAAAACAATGGGGTAGATTTGGGACATGTTGAATTTAACATAACTAAAGAATAATTACTTGGCAATGTCTAGTACATGATGAAGTACTAAAGCTTAAGAGGGAAGACTATCACAGGAAATATAGTTGTGGAATTCAACATCATAGAGAACTTGAACAAACCTATGTGAAATAATAAAGACACTAAGAGCACATGGAGAACATAGAAGAAAGTCTAAAATATAATTTTGGCATAAACCCATTTAGAGGGAACAATGGGATGATGACGATCCAACAAGAGGAATTAAGAATTAGTAGTTACATATATGTTAGAATAACCAAGAGAGAACCAACTGACAAAAATCTAGAAAGAAAATACAATAAAGAAAAAGAAATCACTCAACAGTGTTAAATACTACACAGAAAAACAAGTTTTGAAAAAAAAAGTCATCATATCTGCACATTAATAAATTATTGGTAATTTTGGAAAGGAAAGTTTTAATTAAATCATGAGATAATATTCAGATTTTAGAAAATTTATAAAGATTGAAAAAAGAAGGCCCTGGAAATGAGAGGGGGGGAAAGAGGGGGAGAGAGAGAGAGAGAAAGAGAGAGACAGAGACAGAGAGAGAAAGAGAGAAAGGAGAGAGAGAGAGAAAAGAGAGCGAGAGAAAGAGAAAAGAGAGAAAGAGAAAAGAGAAAAAGAAAGAGAAAAGAGAGAGAGAGAGAGAGAAAAGATAGAGAATGAGAATGTTTTTGGAACTTTTATTTAAAAAAAGAAAGATATAGAATGATAGCTTGAAGGAGGTTATAGGGCCTATTTGGGGGTTTTAAGGATAGCTGAAATTTAAGGCAGCAAAAAAGGAATGAGTAGATAGTGAAAGACTGAATATATTAGAATAGAGAGGAGGCTAATAATAGAGCAAAAATCTTAGAAAACAAGATAGAATCAAGGGAGCATTGATTGAGGAGCAGGGCTATTAAGTTATCATGAGAGACTGGAGAGAATTGCAGAGAATAAGAAGAGGTTCTGATTTGAAAAGAAAGAGGAAATAAGTAGCTCACTAATAATGGTCTAAGTGAAGAATGATATTAATTCTTCACTTGTACAAATATTTAGGATGAAAGGTATGGGAGATATAAGGAGAAAATATAAAATTGGGAGCAGCCAAGGCAAGGAATGGGATAAACAATCAATATAAAAGGAATAAAAGGATTGCCTGGCTAAAGTAAAGACTAGATGTGATTATATGGCATAAATTGGTAGTTAATCCAGTCAATAGAGTTTTGTGACTTTGAATAGCTCTATTTAACAGCACATGAGTAAAATTTTGAGAGGTAGATGACTAAAGTAGCCAGGGATTGGACTTTTGTAAGGCAGAACCTGAAATAAAATCAAGAAACAAATGATTCAAAGAATTAACTATCCAATTAAACTGACTAACAATCAAGAAGGAAGGGAAGTAAAATCAGAAACAAAATGATTGCAGGCAAATTGTTGAGTGATACAAAAAGTAGAGGACCCAATAAAAATAATGAATATATTTAAGAAAAAGAATGCTTGGGAAAAGTGGGCATTTAAGTAAAAAGCTACAAGAATTTTTATTGAAATTATATCTCTTGAAATCAACATTTGAATTCAAAAATTTCTTCATATTTAGAAAATAGACAATCCCTCTTTCTTGTCCTGCTCATCAATGTTTATTTATGCTCATAACAAATGGAATGGAATGGAATATCTTCCCTTGCAACCTCAATATTTATGTATCTTGAAATCCTATCCAACCCCAAGAAATTTCCAACAAACTAAATTACATAAAGCATAAAGTCATTGCTTGATCTTAATAGTTAGAAATAGGCTTTCTCATATCTCTGTGAGCTCCTTATTCTTTTCTCATAGATTTATCCCATTCTGCTCTGTATTATGATTACTTGCATAGATTTCTTGTCCCCCAACAAACTTGAAATATGTTGAGGTCTGTGACTAAAGATTATTTATGTTTTTTTTTTTTAACTATTCAGGTTTAGAATAGAAGTTTATATAGAGCAAGCCCTCAATAAATGTTTTGTTAAATGTTATGTTTCATCATCCTTTGCAATTCCTTTGCCCCATACCCAAACACAAATTTCTGTTTATGTTTATTTCTTTTTTAAAGTGAGAAAATGAAAGCAGATAGGACGGCCATTTGTTCAAGGTCAAACAATGAGCTTGAACCAAGGGACCCTGACTTTCAAAACTCTCTGAGTAACAACTGCTCCATCTATTTTTTTTCTTTTGAGGTGGGGAGGGAAGGGTGTCATAACTTTTTTTTCCCAAGTTTTAGATGGCATTGTGGTATTCTCTTCTGTTTTATAATATGAAGGTTCTCTCTGGGAGCAGGTTTCTTGGGGAGGTAGCCCTAGTATCAGTTCAGATCAATAATTATAATGGGCTGAGGCTTGAGTTGATGCATTGAGGTCCCAAGCACGTGAGGCTAAATAGTAATTGGACCATACTCTATTAATATATATACTTGGAGAAATAATGGCCCCACCCACTCTTTGTGCAAGTCCTGATGTGTTGTATATGAAATGACAATTTTGGTGGGTGGAGGCAGGGGAGTGGAAAGGGAAGCAGAAAGAGAGACTGCTGGCTGGTTTCTTGACAGCTGCTCGCATTGCTATTGTGACCCCGCTTCATCTACGATCCCCTTTTCACCTGCAATCCCCCTTCACCTCTGCTGTCTGGCTTCTTGTCGCAGCTGCCTATATTAAATTAGATCTAGGAGAGACAATTTAAAAATTATTGGCCTAAAGTCTAGGATCTTAAAAAAGAGCTTAGATAGTATTCTTCAAGAGATCACCAAGGAAAACTGCTTTAATATACTAGAACCAGAGGGTGGATCATTGAAAGAATCCATTGATCATCTCCTGAAAGAGATCCCACAAGAAAAACTCCAAGAAATATCACTGCAAAATTCTGGAATTATAATCTCAAGGAAAAAAATACTGCCGGTTGCCAGAAGAAATCAAACAATTCAAGTAGTGAGGAGTCATAGTTGGTATTACCCAGAATTTGGCAGCATTTACAATAAAGGATCAGAGAGCCTGTAATATCATATTCCAGAAAACAAAGGACCTTGGATTACAACCAAGAATCAACTATCCAGCAAGACTAAGCATCATTTTTCAGAGGAAGATATGGATCTTTAATGAAGTAGAGGCCTTTCAGTCATTTCTATTGAAAAGACCAGAACAGAAAATTTGAATTACAGAGTACAAGAGAAGCATAAAAAGGTAAACAGGAAAGAAATAAAGACTCTTATTATTTAAAAGTTAAACTGTTTACATGCCTACATGGGAAAATGATACTTGCAACTCTTGAGAATTTTGCTTTTTAAGTCATTCTCCTTATTAGTTTTTTCTGTTTTCTTTTGCACGTCTCAATTCTTTCCCTAATTTTTCCTCCATTTCTCTTACTTGATTTTGAAAGTCCCTTTTGACCTCTTCCATGGCTTGAGCCCCAGTCTTATTTTTCTTGGAGACTTTGGATGTGGGAGCTTTGATTTTATTATCTTCTGAATGTGTGTTTTGATCCTCCTTGTCAATAACTTTCAATGATCACAAACTTCTTTGTTGTTGTTTTCTGCTCATTTTCCTAGCCTATTATTTGCTTTAAATTCTTTGTTAAAGTAAAGCTCTGTTTCCAGAGTGGGTGATGCACTGTCCCAAACTTCAGGGGTTTTGTCCAGCTGTTTTCAGAAATCCTTCTAGGAATCTTACTACAAGCACTCTTTTCTGTTTTGGAGCTGTTAGGTATGTCTCTGCTCCACTGTAGCAGTAAAATCTAGTGTTCTGGCCAATGCTAGAGTTGTGCTGACCAGGGCTGCTCTGGGACTGCACACTAGAATTCTATCCTGTTTCCACAAACCCTTTTCACTGATCTTTTGAATAGTCGCTACTGTCCCCAAGCTGAGGTCCAGAAGCCTCTAGAACTACTGCTGATTCAGAGGTCCCAGAAAAAGACCTGATAAAATATTTTATATTTTCTTCCATTTTTTGATTCTTTTTAATTTCACTGATTCTTGAGGTCTCATGAAGCCATTAGCTTCCATATGCCCAAGTCTAGTTTTTAATGTATGATTTTCTTTAGTTAGCTTTTTGTAGAGGGCTGAAACTTTGAACAGGTGTACTTAAATCAGACAATCGAGCACTTAAGGATATTACCTATTTGATATGAGACAATGATTCTATCAGCATATGTTTGGATAAATGGCTCTTCTCACAGTTGATACTGGGTGAATGTTTGGTGTTAAGATAATTATAGACAAGGATTAGAGGGCAGAGGGACAGAGGCCAGAATTACTTTGAGGCAGGATGAGGAGGAGAGAAGGTGGTGATTTTGGACTCCAGAATCCAGGATACATCATTGGCAAGCCTTGTGACAGTTTGCCTGCGTCTTTCCCTTCTCCCCCTAAAGAGCAAGGACTTTTACTTATCCTGACTCTGGCTGACTCTGAGGCCATCCAGGGAGCTAGCCAGGACTTCACAACTTTTGTATCTCCTTTCCATGTTATTAAATCTGCTTTTAAAGGTGTTGTTTTTTCAGTGTATTGTTTTTGCATTTGGCCAATTGTATTTTTTTAAGGAACTGTTTTCTTCAGACAATTTTTATCCTTCTTTTTCCAAGTTGTTGACTCTCTCTTGCATACTTCTCATTTAATTTCCCATTTTTTCTTCTACCTTTCTTATTTGATTTTTAAAGTCTTTTATGAGCTCTTTCAAAGCTTCTTGCATAGCTTTGAGCCTTGGCTTTGACCACAGGAATGCTCACAGCATTGGGTATAGCCTGACTCAATCCCAACTGTTGTTGACCGATTTCTTAAACTGGCAATTTGCCTTCTGAGTTGGGGCTGGAGGCTGCCCCACTGATCTGCTTGGTTACTGTTTTACTGAGTCAGGACAAAAAGTTTCAGTAGTTGATCTGCTATAATTAAGATCCTCCCCATTGGTTTTCCTAGACAATGTCTGAGCTGGGCTGAGCTGCCCTTTCCCCCCAATGAGACTGACCTTTTATAATTTTTCTAACCTATCTTGTCCTGAAAAAAGTGTTTCATTCCATCTCTTTCTAGGCTCTGTCATTCCAGACTCTGTTCAGAAGCTTGGTTTCATGCGGTTTTCAAAAGAAACTGGGAAAGCTCACACAGCTTCTGACTTCACTCCATCATCTTGACTCCATCATCAAGTATATGTTTCATGAAACTATGAAAATCAACAAATATTTATTAAGTACCTGCTAGATGCCAAGGATTGTGCTTGTCTGCTAATAAATTGATTGTGCTCAAAACTTTGTTACCTTAGTTTAATTTAATGTACATTTCTATTGCAACAAATTCCAGAAACCTCTTTCTTGGTTCTCAGAGGGCAGTCAAGAGAAACAGAGACAGAGAGAAAGATGTATAAGAAATCTTAATTAACTGCCTTTTAGAAAAACAAAATTATTCCACAAACTTGACTATCATATTAAAAAATCATAAAAGAAAATTGCAAAGGATTAAGTACAAAGTACAGATAGCCACAGGCTACCATCAGAAAAGAACAACAGGTTTAACTTTCTTGAAAATGCTCAAGTTCCTTGTAAAAAGAAATTCAAAGAAAAAATATTTCAAGTGATTAACAAGATAGTTCACAAATTAAGAAACTCCTCTCCCAATTATCAAAAATTACTCATCATTGTTTAGAAAGAAAAGGTTGTAATGAAATAGATAAAAGAGCAAAGAAAAATTAACTGTAAATAAAGAAAACATTTGGCAACAATAAACATAATCTTAAAAGAATTATCTACACATAATACGTGTGTGATTCTCCAAAATTTTGGTTTATTTCTTCTAGAATCATCTCCAAAATTTTACATTTATACTCATATTTTCCCCTTACCCTCCCTACTCTAGTTCAGTTTTCTGCTTGTTTTGGCACATATTTGCTTTCAAAAATTGTGTTGCACATCTCTTTGTTCAGCTTGGCTAGAATATGGCTAATGAACACCCTTCCTATTTTAATCCCTCAACCTTTTGCTATAGTCACTTGCACCTCCAACTCTCCATTTTTAAGAAATGTTGGCTATTTCCCCTTCCTTCTGATTGTGAAGTGCATTTATTTTTGAAGAATGGAGACCTATGTTTATCTCTCTTTTTTCCATATTTTTTTCCCCTATTTACTTTTAGCTAAGTTCGGATCCTCAAATAACAATCTCATCTATCTCATCTATTTATTTTTAAGGTTTCTTTTATGAAGTATTTAAAATATTCTACTCAATTATATTTTTCTCACAAATTTATGGTGACATATACGTATAAACAAATACATAATAGATATACGTCTATTCACTATAATCATTTGGCTTTCTACCAGGATTTCAAGCTGAACATTTTTGTGATGATATAAAGAATTTGTGATTTTACTTCACTAAAACTCCCACCCCAGTGCAGCTTTCAATCTGTGTGTGACTACTTGCATAAGTTTATGTAGTTGATGGCAACTTCCAATCTGTGTATAACTACATACATAAGTCAATGTAGTTGATTGTGGCACATAGATTCTTAAGTAATTTGTCCAAGGCCACACAGCATCTGAAAAGGATTTAAATTCAAGTTTTGCCAACTCCAAGCCTACCATTATATCTACGAAATCATAGTAATTCTTCAAGTAAATGTAATAAATTGTTACTAACTATAATAATTCATAAAAGTATATCATATTGATAAAATCAGAAAAGCCTAGGTTTAAATTGTTAAAGAATAAAGAAGGTCCTTTCCTTATTTATGATCAAAGGCATCCATCTAATTAACAAACATTTACTGAGTGCTTAAAGACAAATGTTATAAAACAAAAATGTCCTAGAGTAACTTATCATAAGAAACAGAAATGTGTATATTTGTGCATATTTATATATTTATGTGTGTGTGTGTGTATATATATATATACATACACACATACACATGCGCACAGACACAAACACATATATAGATATTGAAAAAGGATACATGTAAAATTTATTTACAAAAAACATATATAAAATCTAGGTACATAATAAAAGAGAGAAATTAGAATATAAAATTATTTTTAAAAGGCCTTATATATAAGATAATTCTTTAGTTGAATCTTCAAGATAGGTAGAGTGGAGGGAGGAGTATTCTAAGCATAAAGTCAAAGTTAGGAAGATAAGCAATGGAATATCATTTGGGAGGAACAGCAAAGTTCATGAAGGAGAGTAATATGTGAAGGATAGAAAAGTCCATTAGAACCAGCTTTGAAGGCTTTTAAATAAATATCTAGTGGAAAAAGCTCATATTTAAACTAGAGGCAATGGGAAACCATGGGAATTGAATGAGTATGGCAGTAATAAGTTCAGCCTTATACTTTAGGAAAATCACATCCACACACATTCCATAGTCTGTGGAAGAATTTGAGAAGGGATACATTTGGGGCAGAGAAGTCAATTAGAAGGTTATTGAAGCAGTCCAAGTGAGAAGTGATGAAATCCTAAATGGGGCGGTGACCATGTGAATAGAAAGGAGATATATGAGAGATGTGGAAGTGGAATTTAAACATCTTGACAAGTGATTAGATAAGAGAAGTGAAAAATAAAGTTCTCAAGATGACAAAGGTTGCAAATCTGAATTTACTGAAAGGATAGTGACACCCAGAAAGAGGAAAGTTCAATGTTGTTGTTGTTGTTATTCAGTCATTTCATTAATGTCTGAATCCTCATGGCCCCATTTGAGGTTTTCTTGGCAAAGATACTGGAATAGTCTATCATTTCCCTCTGCAGCTCATCTTACAGATGAGGAAGTTGAGGCAAACATAGTGTCTGAAGCTAGATTTGATTTTTCATTACTCCAGTTTGAACATTCTATCCATTGTGCCATCTAGATGCCCAATACAAGATTTATTTTGGGGAAAAGATGAGTTTTATTTTAGACATGTTGAATTTCAGATATTTACATGATATCTAGACAAAAATTTCTAATAGGTATTTGGCAATATAAAATTCGAATTTAACAAGAAGACTAGAGTTGACTATTTAGGGAGTATAGTCTATAGAGATGGTAACTAAGCCATGAAACTGAGGAACTCACTTAGAAACAGAGTGTAAGGAAAGAAAGAAAGGATTAAGAAAAAAACCTTGAATTGCAGTTAAGGAACACAATAATCTAGTAAAGATAATCAATAAGAGGAGGTCAAGTAGAAAGTGAACAGAGATCAATTTCAAGAAAATCCAAAGATGAAAAAGTATCCAAAAGGAGGTCAAAATTGTGAAATGATGTTTGTTTTTTTTTTTTCTTTGTGATATCTTAATTTGCTCAGGAATTGGATTTAAGTGAGAGCTGCACAAAAATCATCAATCTTATTCTTCTTCCTGAGTCATCAAAGTCCAGTGACAAGACAATAGTCAAGACAAGCAAGATAAATGGTGATAGCTGGGATGCAATGGATGACCTTGACATCTTCAATGCTTTACCAAGCTCTAACCACTCCAGGATGTCTGCTTCAGTCACCTTCATGGCCCTTGAAACAATTGTTCTCACTGCCTACTTTATCAGGGCAAGTCTACACATGCTTAGGATAGACATCCCCCTAATTCACTGATATGTTTGATATCTGTCAGTTACCCTCAATTTGGTTTAATTCATTTGTCTAAATGGTTTACTGAGAGGCAGCTAGATGGCATAATGGATAGGGCAAGTCGCTTAACCCCAATTGCCTCAGGAAAAAAAAATGGTTATCAGCTTTTTGGAGCCATAAGTGAAAACAGGGTAAATCATGAGGGCACCACAGGTCGAGCACATCCCTAAAAAGAGCTCAGCAAGCCCTTATACTAGAGGTATTAGTCCTTCTTAATACCCCACATTTTCAATTGAGATCCTGATTTCCTATTTTACTGAAGAAATAGAGGCTATTTTCTGTAGTTTCCTTCTTTTCCCTGCTGTAAATCTCAAAATTCTTGACATTATTCTCTATTCTTTCCTCTAAATGATGATGAAAATATGATCCTTCTCAACAAGGCCAAAACCCTCACTTGCACCCTTGATCCAAACCTTTCTTTTTCCGTAGCATGCTGCCAGAACAATCATAATTCAGTCTCTGTACTTAAAACTACTGGACTAGAACTTAATGACAGTTAAATTCTAACCCAAGATTATACTGCTTCTTTAAGATGAGTAACAGCATATACTGTCTGTGGCAGAGGCAATTGAAACTGGTATTTTAGCAGTATTACAAAAACTGAAGAAATAATGGTCAATTTTAAACTTCAAAGAGGGCAAGGAAGATAAGAACTGAAAAAAAATCCACTGGATTTAGCAGTTCACAGGTAATCAGATATACAAGAAATCCCAAGTTTTAGTTCCCTCTCCCTGAGGATACTTGATACTTTATCTTTAAAGTTTCTCTATCATTGTATTGTTGTGGGCAATTTTTCCATGCTCTCATAACTTCACCATTGTTTAGGAGGTCAAATGGAGCTAATTTGGAAGCTCTGGAGACTATAATAAACCCCTTGCTGCTGGAAACAGGGACTGCAGAAGCAAATACATGTGATCAAACCCTCTTATTAATAACTTTTTAATCATTGGATCAGTAACACTTTTAACAAGTCCCCTTGTGCCACTCCAGCAGTATCTTTCTCTATAGGGAAGACTTATCCACAACTTCTAAGGAAGCAATTTGTGACTCAACCTTCCAAATAAGAAAAACAAAATTGTTTCTATCAACTATTTGCTTCTTACTCAGTGATAATTTAATATTGACTCAATCCATATCAATCTGTCTTCATTTAAAAATAAACGCTTTTACAGAGAAGTCAAAAAATTAATAAATCAGAGAAATCAAATTTGAGTCTGAGGATACCAGTCTTGCAAGGTGTCATTCCATCTTTAAGAAGATCAAGCCTTTGTACTCATGTATAAGATTGCTGCTAAAATGTTTCCTGATAAAAGCAGTTTTCAGACATTCTAACTAAAATTCCCAATAGAAGTAACAGTAACAATAAACTGAATTCTACAACAGCTAACATCTAAAGAAAGAAATGCAAGCTTCTGGTATGTGGGTGGGAACCTTGTAATGACTCTATAGGAGGATGTGGACATGAGTCCCACAGGAGGAGCAAGCATGGATGGAATGTGATCTGTATCATTGGAGGACATGCCCTCTTTCTTCAATGTGATTCTAGATCCAATAGAGCATTTGAATATTACTGGGTGCAGAGTCAGCCATGTGCTTATAAATGTTTAACAATAGATACTTTGAAAATAAAGATTGATAGCTATTACACTTTTTATTAACATTTTCCCAAGAACTATCTTAAGTCTAAACATAAATGAAGCATTGATTTGCAATATTTTCGAATTGCCAAGATATAAATGCTCACACTGAAAATTCAACAATCAGCTCTCTTCAGAACACAATATTTAAATGAGACAAGATTTCTGACACAAATAGCCTATAAATTTTGGAAGGGGATAAGATATCAACATAGACTGCTGTATGAGTCAAACTTTTCAAGTGCTTACTAGCACTGGATAAACAAATTAAAAAAAAAATGCCCAGAGGGAGTTTATATTCTACCAGGGGAAACAGCACTATACACATAAAATAAAAACAAACTATAAGTAGAGTAAATAAAAAGTAATTTGGAAATTATTAGTAGCTGGGGAGGGGAAATTGCCAAAGAAGGTCCCATGCAGGAGGTAACATTAAAGCTAAGTCTTTAGGAAAACTAGATATTCTAATAAGCAAATGTGAAGAGAACATTCCAGGTAGGAGAGATCATCTGTGCAAAAAGAAATAAAATGTTCCCTATGAAGAGCAGAAATCAGACCATTCAAGGAGAACAAATTTTAGAGAGATGGAAAATATTACATGAATTCTTAGGGACAAAGTTGATATCACCCTAGAGAATCAGGGAAAGCTTCCTGAAGAAAATGACATTTGAGTTGGACTTCAACTTTGAGTTGCAACCCAATGCATGAAAAGAAAAAAGGTTATTCAAAAAAATAGGGATCAACCTGAATAAAGTGGGGAGTAAGGAACATAGTTTTTATTCAGGGAACACAAAAATGTATGATTCGACAGAAACAGGAGTTAGTGTAGTATTAGAAAATTAAAAATTAATTTGGAGTTAAGAGACATCTAAGTTTGAATACAACCCCCTTACCTTTACTAGCAATGTGACTATGTACAAATAACAAATTCCTAGGCTCGATTTCTGCATCTAGAAAATGTGGGCAAAAATATTTGTAGCACATACCTCATGAGGTTATTATTTAATAAAATAGATTAGGATTTGTATTTCTGGGCCATCACTTAAAAAGGAAGAAAGACAAGTTCCTTAACAGGGGTAGAATACACTTAATTAAGGATGATATGAATATTTATCAGATATCATACATCTAATCAGATGTCACAGTCTAATCCACAGGATTAGGAAAGGATAAAAAACTTCCTAAATTTATTCATCAAACTCAGTAAGTCCAAGAATAGCTACAATGAGATACCCAAAATGTCATAGGACACAACTTTCAGTTCTTAACTTCCAGGTAAGATGGCACATAAAAGATCATAGAGGATCTTAATTCTCATGTTTATGCCTCAGGAAATATCTCAAAAGGACATCAGAGAAAGTAACAATATAACAATAAAGAAAACTGAAAGAAAAGAGAGATAAGCTTCTTCATCCTGTCCATATCTGTATGAAAAAGCTGCCAGAAACTAGGGGAGGCTAAGAGAAGGTTAATCTCAGGAAAAATCCACACAAATTCCAGTAAATAGACCTGAAGCAGTGGGAAACTCTAATGCGAATGGAAAAGGCAAGAGAAAAGAAGGGAGAAGAGGAAGAGGAGAAATCCAGTTCAAGATACAATTATTAAAGCTAAAGTCAGATACTGTCTCTGGCCTGTCAAAACATAAACAGAACAGAACTAGTACCTCTGGGTCACTACAGAAATCAAAGCCAGACTAAGAACTATTTGAAGCACTGGGAGTTATAATAAAAGATTCAGAAGGAATGAAAGTGTGAATCTGGTACAAAATTTATTAGGCTTCAGATGAACTCAAAAATCATGATTTCAAAGAAAATAATTTGGTTAGGAAAGATTAATAGGGAAAATACAATATGGCTAAATATAGCATAGACAGTTAAGTAATGTTAATATTAATATATCAATACTAATACATCAATATTAATAACACACAGGAAAATTTCTGGGAAGATGGCAGAGTAGGTTGGTAAATTTTAAGCTCTCCCAATTTCCCTCATTTGTATGATGTAATTACTATTGTTACCTTAACTCTGCCCCAAGCTCTTTTTTTGAGCTTTCCTATTCTTGATGTCAACCTTAAATTTATGCTATGCACTTCTTATGTAAAAAAGAAATTAACTATTTGTCCATGTTGAATTGCCAAATAGAATTTTAAAATTGAATGAGAGACATTGAGGAAAAATTTTAAAAGAAAATAAAAACCATCCAACAAAAACAAGAAAATTATAAAAAAAGTCAACCAACTAGAAGATGAAAATAACTCTTTGAAAATTAGAATTGAGCAAGAGGAAGCCATTGAAAGTATAAGAGACTGAGAATTAATAAAAACAGATTATAAAGAATGAGAAAATAGAACAAAATGTGAAATATCTTACAGGAAAAATGATAAATCTGGAGAATAGGTCAAGAAGAGAAAATCTAATAATAATTAGACTGCCTGAAAAAAAAAAGGTCCAAAAAAAGGGCCTTCACAACAATACAAGAAATAATCCAAAAAAAATTGTCCTGGAATAATAGAACAGGAGGGGAAAATAGAAATAGAAAAAAATCCACTGATCATTACCTCTATAAAATTCTTTGTAGAAAACACATAGGAACATTACTGCCAAATTTTGAAACTTCAAAGAGAACATTTTGCAAGAAACAAGGAAAAAAAAACAATTCAAATATTCTAGAACCACAGTTAGAATTGTACAGGACTTAGCAGCAGCTACAATAAAAGACCGCAGGTCCTAAAATCACATTTACTCTCAAAAGAACTAAATCCGCAGCTGAAAATATCATAGTCAGCAAAATTGTCTCTAATGGTGAATGAGAAAAAATGGACATTCAATAAACTTGCAGATTTTCAGGACTTTCTATCAACCCAACCCAAAATAATAGAAAATTTAATATATCAAACCAATATCAAAGATCAATTTCAAGGAATTCAACTTGGACAAATAGTTAATTTCTTTTTTACGTAAGAAGTGCATAGCATAAATTTAAGGTTGGCATCAAGAATAGGAAAGCTCAAAAAAGAGCTTGGGGCAGAGTTAAGGTAATAATAGTAATTATATCATACAAATGAGGTACAGAGAAAGAATAGACACAGAAACATTAGGGAAAGGAGGGCTCCTAGTTCTGAAAATACACACACACACACACACACACACACACACACGATGAAGGGTGTAAGACCCTGTGATGACCGTGTATTTAAAATCAATTGGAGTCAGGAATTCAGGTTAAGGGAAAAATCTTCAATCTTTATTCTTTTTGTGGTGAAGGGGGATTGTGATAGCAATTTGGGCAGCTGCGACAGGAAGCCAGCCAGCAGAGGTGAAGAGGGATTGCAGGTGTAAGGGGGATTGGAGGTGAAGGGGGGTCGCAATAGCATGTGAGCAGCTGTGTCAAGAAACCAGCCAGCAGTCTCTCTTTCCACTTCCTTTTCCACTCCCCTGCCTCCACCCACCAAAATCATAATTTCCTATACAACACATCAGGACTTGCACAAAGAGTGGGCGGGGGCCATTCTTTCTCCAAGCATTTATATTAATAGAGTATGGTCTAATTACTATTTAGCCTCACGTGCTTGGGACCTCAGTGCATCAACTCAAGCCTCAGCCCATTACAAGACCCTCCAAAATCTATAAAGAAATAAGGGAGAGGGATGGGTGGACAGGAAAGCACAGAGTGCAGGAACAGTACAAAAGGAGGAATCCATGGGTGGAAGGAGGTTAACTAATAGTGATGTAGGGAAGACAGCAGTGACTCTGAAGTCCTTTTTGATCTAAGAGTACTCTTGACAGTCAATGATTATAAAAGTCCTCTGGCCTGGGAATGTCTTCTCTGCCAATAATTATAAAATGTAATGATATTTCTTCCCTTACATTTTAGGAAAGATATATTAGTGATCCTGAAGCCCTCTGACCTTGTTCTAACAGTCTGTCAAGGATTTCAAAGTCTTCTGGACTTAGAATAATCCTACAAACATTACTATCAGATAGATAATCTGTTAGTCAGGAACGACTAAATTCCTGAGATCACCCCTCAAAGCTACCTGAAAGTCATAAAATTAGCAAATAAGTAACATGAAGCTCTGATCCAATTTTGTATAAATTTATCTCATTCTCTCAGATGCCTTGCTAATTTCTTTTGGAACTTAACCTACTTGTAATGGTATTCCAATTACAAATACACTTTGTCCCTTCACTAGAAAATGGATTGAAGCCTACAAATTCTTTTGAGATACCTCACAATGCTGGTCAGTGACCCCAAACTTTTGGGGTCCCCTTTCCAACGTCATCATTTGGTGGGATACAGGGAGAGTCTGGCCTCCCCTCCTTCCTTGTTAAGGCAAGCTTCCCCATTTTTTCTCCCACAATTCTATAGGTGAGACACCCCAAACCACTGGGAGAAGGTTTGTCTGAGTCATCATGAGCTCCATGCTCTGCAAGTTTTCTTTGACTGAGGATGTCCAGACTGGAAAATTCTTGCAATGTTTGGCAAAGTTAAACTTCCCACCCTCTCATCTTCTCTAGTATACCAGAGAAGATGAAATGCTGTAGGATAGCTTTTGGCAAAATTTTATGACTTTTTGGCAAAGATGGGACAGTCCTCTTTCATGTCATTTTGTCTGTGTCTATGTCTCTGTGCAGAATGTCTGTGTCATGTTTGTTCTGTGAGCTAGATTTTGTTACCTGGAAAGATTTAAAATGCAACCAGCAAGGGAGAAAAAAAAAAAAAAAAAACCTCTATGCTGTAATTAGAATATTGGGGAAATGTCTTTAAAAGCCTAATTTCTTCCTGTGGACTTTAGTTGGGAACTACACAAAAACATTAGCTAATTAAAAGGACATCTTAGCAGATTCTCAAAATTTTGAAAACAATGATTAAGAAGTTTGACAATTAGTCATTTTAAGATTGTAAGAAAAATTCCTGAAACATTAGAGATAATTCCAGGAATTTACCCCATTCTGAAAGAAAAGAAAAGGAAAAACAAACCAGGTGAATAACTTTTTGCTAACCCTTCCTTGACTCCTATCTTTTCCAGAGTTCCCTTCTGCTCCTTTGGGAAAGCATCCCAGCAAGTATTAAGGGAATCTCTCCACTCCACTTCCCAGAGTAGTCCTGAGTCCTCAGTTGTAGGGACTGATAAAATCAATATAGCCCAAATCCCTCTGATTGCTAATCTCTCTCATCTCAGATTAATAGAGTATGGTCCAATTACTATTTAGCTTCACGTTCTTGGGGCCTCAGTGCATCAACTCAAGCCTCAGCCCATTACAAGACCCATAAAGAAATAAGGGAGAGGGATGGGTGGACAGGAAAGCACAGAATGCAGGAACAGTACAAAGGAGGAATCCATGGATTCCATCTCACCTGTAGAACTAGAGGAAGCAACATGGGGACCCCACACATCCTTGCCCAAACACCTCCCCAACCCATCTTGGGGAAATGGGGAAGGAGTGAGGATCAGGTCCCATGGTCAGCATTCCCTGAGCCCTGGCACCTGAAATACCATCAGAGTGATACCCTGATACTAGTCACCCCAGCTTTCAGCAGTTCTGTCCAGAAACTTCCTGGCACCACCCAGAATGGCAGTGTGAGATGCAAAAGCCAATCAGTCTCTGCATTTGGTAAGACCATCATTCTCTGTTTTAATTATGGATATGTATTAGCTATGTAATTTATGGCAAATTATTTTCTCTCTGCCCAGTTTTCTGAAAGAGAAATAATAGTTGTTGTTGTGAAGACCACATGATTGCACAAGTGCTTAGCATAAAACAGGCTATATAAATGTTAACTGCTTTATTGGATAAAATTGCTTCATATTTAATAACTTCATGTATTTTTTTTAGATGTGACCAACAGATAAATGATTTCTGTATGTGTATAAAGTAATTTGGAAATTTGTTTGAGACATGATAGTAAAAGCAATTTAAAGGAGCTCTAATTAAAGCCCACTAAAGAGATATGTATATTACAATACATTAAAAGTGTTGACAGAAGAATTTGGGAATTTCAGGGAAACAGAAAAGCAATTTGCTAACTCTGGCTACAAACAGCCCACTTTTGAGTTATCTAGAGTCAGACTTTTGAGGGCCCTGTCAGTAAAAACTGGTACCTTAACCCTTTTCCTGGCTCACAAAAGAGAAACGATGTGTGTGAATTGGAAAATAACCAAATTGCAATTCAATTTGTCTAGGCCATTTAATCAGAATCTAGGGAATTTCCTTAACTAAAATTAAGTCAGTTTTAAAGTCGGTTCTATCTCAATTTTAAGAATTGTCTTGTTTTCTCTATAAAACAAAAGGGAAACTTATTTAAGGTAATAGAAACTACAGTTAAGACTATTTGACTATAACTTAGGAAAATTCTAAAATTGTTAACTAACTTTCTTGGAATTATTGTCATCACGTTAACCCTTATCAATTTACCTCCAAGAGTGATGGTACAACAACTTTTCCCCCTTCATAGGATGGGGGGAGGTATCAACCAGCCCAGCCCATAAAAATATTAAGAATAGTTGAGGTGGGCAACAGCAAGCTCAACCCCTTCCCTGGAGTTTCTGTCAACTCCTTTTAATTTGTAAGCTTGCCAGTTTTCTTGAAACCATTAGAGTAAATAAAGTTATCAGCCCTGAGAAATAATCCTGCTTAGGATTTATAGTTTCTAAACAAAGAATGTGTTTACTAAGAATCTATGCGCTTGTTGAATGATTGATCCTTTGCACCAGGATAAGTTTAAATATATAAAACATGTTAAACAAAATCTCCTGTGAGTCCTGGTAAACTTCTAAAAAAATGTATCTGGCCCTAAGCTATGATTTGCTATTAGAGATAAACTCTCTTGGGATTGTAATTGACATTCTTTTGAGTTCTAAATTTGATTGCCTGATTATTAAGTCAGTAGCCCACCATTCAAGAGAGAAAATGCCATAAATGTCTAAGTGGACATCTTATCTGGGCAAGAGTTGAGAGGACAACATTAGCCTCTGCTTAAGGTAGAATCCTTCTGACTCAGTTTCCCAGTTCTGTTTCTTTGTTTTCCACCTGATTATTTCTGAGTCTAGCTAATTATTACTGCATAATCGACTGTCAAACAGATCTAAGGATGTTTTATCCTTCCATGTATGTACTCTCAAGCTGAGGCCTGAAAGACCTGTTTTGATGCTATTATAATCATGTCCCTGCTTTTTTCTCTTACAGCAAATTTCTATAATCAGAACAAATGGTCAATAGTAGCCAAAAACCCAATACAAGTATCCCATAGGTCAAAATAGTTCTCTACTCTAGATCTTAAAGATGCTTTCTTTTGCATACCACTGTTTCAAGATCCATAATTTCTTTTTGACCACCAATGAATCCTCTCTACCAAAACACATCAAAAACTTACCTGTAATTTATATTTTGGAGAATTGCTTAAAGATGGGGCAGCTGAATGGGAAAGCTAAATGGTGCAGTGGATAGGGCATTGGCCCTGAAGTCAGGAGAACCTGAATTCAAATCCAGCCTCAAAAACTTAATGCTTCCTAGTTGTGTGACCTTAAGCAAGTCACTTAACCTTAATGCCTCAGCAAAGAAAAAAAAATTGCTTAAGGAGCTGAAAGATCAAACAACTTACAAGACTACTAATATTTTCTAGAGGTATACCTTGAACCCAGGTCTTTTGACTGAGGCTAGCCATATTTCCACTATTCTATGATTCCTCTCCAATATACAAGATATTTACGAAATTTATTAAGACTAAAAGCGATTGCCCCTCAAAAGATTAATATTCAACCCCTATGGAAAACTGCTCCAAATAAACAATATTAAAAATATAAAATGTTTTCTCAACATCCAAAAATTGATAAAAATAAAAAAAGATAGAAAAATAATGTTGGAGGGACTGTGAAAAGAAATCACATTAACAGATGTTTGATGAAGCTGCATATTAATTCTATCACTGTGAAAAGAAATTTGGAGTTCTAATAAAAAGAAAACACAAGATATCCTATCTTAATGACCCAGAAAGGACCCTTGTAAGCATGTAGCTCAGCAAGATCTCATATTATACTATAATATTCACAGTAAGTTTTGTTTTTGTTTTTTTTTATTAGCAAAGAAATTCCTAATCATTGGGAAATGGTTAAATTGTGGTATATAAATAGAATTTTTCTAATATTCTACAAAGGATGAATATAAAATTCAGATATACATGGGAAGATTTGTATGAACTAATATAGAAATAGGTGATATATAGTAAAATAAACAAATCCAAGGAAATAAGATAAGAACATTGGAAAAATAAAAAGAAAAGTAATTGAATGTAATAAAATAACAATGATCACTTTTGGTTCCAGAGAAAAGGTAATAAAATATATTTTCCATTTTTATAGATACCTAACAAATACTAACATACAACATACAAAAATATACATATACAATTGGACATGTTGTGTATTAATATGATGAAATAGATAAAAGATATAGGATGTGAAGATTTAGATAGGTTATAATGTGCATCATAGGTAATATCTACATCAATGAGATCACCTATTCATTGGTATATCCTTTTTCAATCAATAATTCCATTAATCATAACATGGTTGCCATAATATAGTTTTTTTTTTTAATTTCAAATAAGTTTCAGGGGAATTGTAACTGCAATTGCTGCTTTTCTAATGTCAACTGAAATGTATTTTTTCTCACACATTTAAATGTATAAATGTCTTTCTCTTTTAAATGTGTTAGGGATAAGAAGCATATTGTGGAGCCTTTGTAACACTTTCTTTTTATAGGTTAGTCCAATCAATTAGCAAACTTATAGTTGTTAAGTTTGTTTAGTTAAGTTTTTATGTTGTTAAGTTTTATCCTCTATTATTCTCAGTAAAATGTTTTCTTTTTTCAGTAAAATATAAGATCTACTTTTCTTATTACAGCCACATGCAAATACACAGAGACACTTGTTCTTTCACCCTTATGCAACCTGGACAAAGTTCAGTCATTACAATTTATTCCAAGACATATTCACAAACCTAATTCTAGCTTCAAAATGTTAATTCGATAAATTCTAAATATTGTTCTTATTTTTATTAATTTCTTTCTTTTCTTAGAAATATAGCTTTAAATTTAATATTCCTCTCCACATTGCTTAATATTTCTAACAACTTTAATCCAATAATTAAGTTCTTTCACTTTTGTGATTTTAATTATATAAATGGCCAATCTTTCTGCCATTCTGAATCTTCTTCTCAATTTTTAGCCTCATAAAATATTCCAGATTTCTCCTGTCCATTACCATTTTTATTATGTAAAGCATTTCTATATTAGTTATTTTGCACAAGATTTGAAAAAGAAGGAAGGAAGGGAGAAAGGGAGGGAGGAAGAGAGGGAGAAAAGGATTTTTTTTTTATTGTCACTTATAAACTTCTCTAAAATATTTTAACAACAATCTATTAGGATGAGGGTAATCTGACATTTTTTCTAAACTGTCTAATTCTAGCTCTAATCTGTCTTGCTCTTACTGTTTTCAGGAAATTGTGCAAAATACAAGAATACAGCAGTTAGATGTTTTATAAGAAGGCATGGAGGAAGGAATTGAGATGAACTCTACAATTTTAAACTCTATAATCTTTCATACACTTGTCATTTCACTAATTTTCAATATATACTTTGGATATTGTTAACAGATGACAAATTCCTGGGAAAAATTAAAGAATAGTTTGTGGACTCTTAGAAAACATAATGATCATTAATAGCTAAAATTGGTTTACTAAGAACCAATCGTGATAAACATTCCCTTTTATGATCTTCAATTTTTTTTAACTGAGGCAATTGGAGTTAAGTGACTTGCCCAGGGTCACACAGCCATGAAGTGTTATGTGTCTGAGGTCAGATTTGACCTCAGATCCTCCTGACTTAAGGGTTGGTGCTCTATCCACTGCACCACTTAACTGCCTCTTATGATCTTTAATTTTATGAAGAAATACTATGCATTAGATAGATAAGTCATTTCTAAAATTGAAATATGCATTAAGGCAGTTTTTTTACGATGCAATTTAAAGACAGACCTATATTCAAATCTAACCAGTTTTGACCAAAAACATCACTTTATCTCTTTGAGCTTTAATTTCTCCTAATATCATGGAGAAATAATAATATTCTCCGTACTTTATAAGCTTATTTTTGAAACAACTGAGAGCTCTTCCTGACAAAGCTTTCCTAATAAATAAGTTGGTGAGATATAGAATGAATTACAGCAATGTTTAGTAGAGTCATAGCTGGCTGGACAACCGTATCCTAAAAAGTTGTCATTGAATGACACAATCTAGGTAGCAACCTAGGAAGTGGTCTTTATTGGCATGTCATAAGGTTCTGTCCTTTCCTCATCTTGCTCAGAATGTTTTCAGGTGATTTGGATAAAGGCATAAAAATCATGCTATTTGAATTTATCTATTGTACAATACTAGAATGAATACGTAAAATATTAGATGATTTTACAGTAAAATTTAAAACTATGCAATATACAACTGAAATATGAAAGGAAAAAACAAAGTCCCAAACAAAAACTCAAAAAGCCACTTGTACAAGCAAAAAACAGGAAAGATCTGGGAGGGAGAAATTCATAAAAGAAAAATTTGTGCTTTAATTAACCACAAGCTCAATATGCTAGCAGCATGATGATGCTATTAAAAAAAAACTTTATTCATAGAAGTATAATGCCATCATCATCATCATCATCATCATCATCATCATCATCATCAAAACAACACAATACTGGCTAAGAAATATAGCAGTGGATCAGTGGTTTAGATTAGATACACAATATACAGTAATAAATGATCATAGTAATCTAGTTTTTGATAGACCAAAAGATTGAAGTTTGGGGACAGGAACTCACTATCTCACAAAAACTGCTGGGAAAATTGGAAAGCAGTTTGACAGAAACTTGGAATAGACCAACTATTGTATAGCAAGATGAGGTCAAAATGGATATATTATTTAAACATAAAGGGTGATATCATGAGCAAATTAGAGGAACATGGAATATTTTACCCATCAAACCTATGAATAAAGGAAGAATTTATGACCAAATAAAAAATAAAGAAGATTATAAAAAGTTAAAAAATAATAATTATCATTACATTAAATTAAAGTTTTTTGTTCCAACAAAATCAACAAAGCCAAAATTAGAAGGAAAGCAGGAAATTGAGGGAAGAAAGGGAACTTGATAGCAAATTTCTCTGATAAAGGATTAATATAGAGAGAACTAAGTTAAATTTATAAGAATACAAGTTATTCCCTAATTGTTAAATAGTCAAAATATGAACAGGCAGTTATCAAAAGAAAGAATCCAAACTATATATAGTCATATGAAAAAATGCTCTAAATAACTTTTGTTTAGAGAAATGCAAATTAAAACAACTCTGAATTACCACCTCATATCTATCAGATTTGCTACTATGGAGAAAAGGAAAAAGGCAAATGTTGAGGATATGTGAGAAAATTAGGACTCTAAATAATCTTTTGGCCCAGCAATACCATTACTAAGTGTATATCCCAGAAAGATTTTTTTTTTAAGTGAAAGGACCTATATGTACAAAAATATTTATAGCAGCTCTTTTTGTGGTGTCAAAGAATTATAAGTTAAGTAGATGCCCATCAATTGGGGAATGGCTGAGCCAATTGCAGTATATGGTTATGATAGAATACCATTGTGTTATAAAACTAGATAAACAGAATGTTTTAAGAAAAACTTGGAAAGATTTACATGAATTGATGCAAAGTAAGGTAAGCAGAACCAGGAAAACATTGTACTCAATAACAGCAATATTGTACAATGATCAACTATGATTTGGCTATTCACAGCAATACAATCATCTAAAATAATTTCAAAGAACTCATGATGAAAAATGCTATCATCTCTCAAAATTGATGAAGTCTAAAAGCATATCAAAGCATTTTTTTTAATTTTATTTATTTTGGAGGAAGGTGGTCGATGGTTTCTTTCACAATATGACTAATATGAAAAACTTTAATATAACCACACACATACAACTAAATAAAATTGCTTGCTTTGTCAATGAGGAGTGAGGTGAAGAAGGATAGGAGAGAATTTGGAATTCAATTTTTTTTTTAAGTGAAGGTTAAAAGTTTTTATATATAATTGGGAAAGAAATTTAAAGTATAATAAGATAATGGAAAATAATGGCTTTATTATTCTCTGATCAGATAGCATATAGACTCTTATTCAATTTTGCATACCACATTTGGGAAGGGATATTAACAAAGCAGAGTACAGATAAAAACAAGGCCAATGGATTGATGAAAGAGGTCTGGAAAACATGCCATGTGGTTTGAGGGAACTGGGTTACCTTGGAAAAAAAGTAAGAGAAAATCTCACAGTAACCCTTAAATTTTAATTTTTGAATGTAGAAGAAGTTGATGTTTTCTATGTTTCTTCACAGGGGGAAAATTAAGGCTAAAAGGAAAATTATAAAGAAGATGATTTGAACTCAGTATGGAAAGAAACATTCTCAAGTTTACAGCTCTCCAGTGATAACTTCAATAGACTTTCACAAAGTATTGAACAACCTCTACTATAAATTATAAACTATAAAGCAACTGCCTGTCCTTTCCTATATTTTGTTGAGTGCAAAACATGTTTTGAAGTGTTAAAAAGAAAAAGGATCAGCACTTTTTAAAGTTTTAGCAAAAGGAAACACCAAATTAGAAAAAGAAGTGTGAGGTATATGTAGTACTACACAGATGATCCATGGTTATAAAATGTAAATTTGACAGATTTAGAGTTATAAAATGTAAATTAAATATTTAAGAGAAAGAAAGGACAAGAGGAAACTAGAAAGTAGGGATCAAAATCTAATTAGAAATGGTAGTAGTATACTAGGTGCTACTTTGTAAGGAAAAAAAAAAAAAGATGAGAGCACAAACTATATATCAAGAAAGTTTTAGGGACAGATGGAAGGTACAATGGATAAAGAGTACTGGACCAGATCAATGAAGACCTAATTCAAATACAATCTCAGAAATGTAATACCTGTGTGACCTTGAACAAGTTACATAATCTTTTTGCTAAGGTTTCCTTATCTGTAGGATGGGGATAATAACAGCACCTTCTTTTCAGTGTTGCTGTGAGAATAAAGTATGTGTAAAGTGTTTAGCACAGTACAGATTCTCAAGGTAGACACTATATAAAATTAGCATGAGAAGTAGGAGAATAATAACCATAACAACAACAATAATAACTAGTATTTACATAGCACTTTAAGATTTGTGACACTTTATATATGTTATCTTATTTGATCCTCACAACAATCTGGTAAAGTAAATGCTCTTGTCTCAATTTCACAGATGAACAAACTCAGGTAGGAAGAGATTAATTACTTGCCTAGGACCAAAAATCTGATCTGAAAGTAACAGAAGTAATTAAGACAAATTCATTTAGATAGATGTAAAGACCTTGAGTCACATTTCTCTACTCCATAGTCAACTATCTGTTTTTCAGAAACACAATCACATATTAGTCCATTGATGATCATAAAACAAACCAAATTAGATTTTTAAATGTTTTTTTTTCTATTCTATTCTCCTGTATCTTTTGTAAAAGTAAGGAAATTTATAAATTCATAAAAATAAAATCTCTCTGTACTGAACATTTTGTTTTTTACATGATCATCAAATAAGTTTATTATGTTTGGAATTTTTAGCAAGGATCTGCTCAAATATAATTTATAAAAAATAAAAATATCAAAGTTAAATTTTAAAAATACTTTCAACCTAGGGTCCCCAAAGAATATATTTTCCCCTATAGAACATAATTCATTTAATAATAGCTGCCCTGCCCAATATACCTTAAAGAGCTATCATGAAATAAAATGAGACAGTGAATGTGAAAAATATTTTTAGCTCTCATGGGGAAAGGCACTATATAATTATGAAGAAATGTTCCTCTTGAAAAACAGTAATGAGATACACACAAATATAAAACAAATATCAGGAGTAGAATTTATTTTGTTAAAAAAAAAAAAAAAGCAGAGGTAGTAACCATGATCTTAGACAAAGTTAAAGTTAAAATAGATTTAATCACAAGAGAAATAGGGAAACTATATGTCATTCATATTAATATTGTTTTAGGCTATACAACATAACTAGATAGTATAAGATTGGAATATTGCCATGGTGTAAGAAATGATGAGCCAGTGGATTGAGAAAAATATGGAAAAACTTATAAAGGAAGATGCTATCCATCTGCAGACAGAAGACAAGTGGAAATAATGAATATAACTATATATATGTGAAATGATTATAAATATCTATGTATATTTAATATACATGTATATATATGAATAACCCTACATAAATGAAACCTTCTTGGGGCAAAGGGGAACAGGAAGAAAGAAAAAAAATAAAAAGTGCACAACAGAGAACAAAAGAAAAACTATAAGAAAGCAAAAAAAAAAAAAAAAAAACACAGATAGCTCTGAACACAAAGTATATATTATATAGACATTTTTGACATGGAAACATTGCTTTGTATTTAGAATCTTCTCTTGTGTCCTGCTGTGTGTATGGCAATGTATTTTTTTCTTTTCTCATTTTACATTTAAGTTTAAAATATATTTTTTTTAAGATAAGAGAAGAAAAAGAAAGAAAACTATGATATAGAGGGTAGAGAGATGGCCTCAGGGTCATAAAGACCTGAATTTGAGTTTATACTGATTCTATGAAGTTGGGCTAATCACTTAGCTTCTTAGAACTATCCACCCCCATCTCCGAGCTCTAGAACTGTACAAAATAACTAACAGGTAATAATAGTCTGCAGTGGTAGGGGAAATTTCTTTATAGGAAATCCATTATAGAGATGAAATCACAAATCTAGTCCTCTCCCTACCAAAAATAAAAAGGTTCTTAAATTTGATTGTCTAAAAACTAAAAAGTTATCTATAATGAAATGAATGTCTACAGAATGTTCTGAAGTGTAGTTTAAATCAGGCATTTCTCAAAAATCATTGCCTTCAATCCAAATAAAACTAAAGTATTGATTGCTTGCCTTGTCAGGAAATTAATCCAGGATGAATCTTGGATGTCAGAATTAAATTGTTATTGCAGCTATTTCAGTTGTGTCCAACTCTTCCTGACCCCTACTTGGGGTTTTCTTGACAAAAATACTGGAGTGGTTTGCCATTTTCTTCTCCAACTCATTTTACCCATGAATAACTGAAACAAACACGATGATGAAGTGACAACTAATAAGTGTCTTAGGCTGGATTTGGACTCCTCCTGGCTCCAGGATTAGAGATATGTTTACTGCACCATTTTACTAGGGTCTAGAACTAAATATTCGAGCTGAAAGTGTTGTTTTCATGCATTGAAAAAATGCACTCAGGTGATTAATCTTTGTGTACCTAGGTGGCACATTGAATAGAGTGCTGGACTTGGAGTCAAAAAGTCCTGGATTCAAAATCAGCCTCAGACACTTAATTTTGGGCCCTAACTAAATCACTTAACTTCAATCCATGTTAGTTTCCTCATCTGTAATACAGGAATAATAATAGCACTTAGCTCCCAGAGTTGTTGTGAGGATCAAAAGAGATAATACTAGCACTTACTATTGCCTAACACATATCAAAATGAGATATTTGTAAAGTATGAAACTTAAAGCACTCCTAAATAATAGTTTCTATTTTTATGGTGACACCTTGTGCTACAATCTGAGGACCAGAAACTTAGAATTAGAACAGACATTAGTAGTCATATAATTCAATTTCTTCATTTTATAGATAAAAGAAGTGAGAATTAGAAAAATAGAAGTTATTTGACTAAAATCATACAACTAAACAAGTCAGAACTGAGATTTAAATATTGATCCTCTAAGACTACAGACTCACACTTCCTTCCTAATATTATTAATGCTTCACAATCACAGAAGATGGTAGTAGACATGTCTGGTAGAGAAGTAGAAGATAGTCACCTAGAAAAGGGGAGGGAATAGAAATGAGAAGGATCACAGAAGAAATGAAAGTGAAAATGGCTTCCCTCTATCATTGCTAGCTTGTCATAATGTAAAAATTAACTCTTTCAGGGGAAGAGACTGCCTATTTTGTCTTTGTATCCCCAGTGTTCATCACACTGTCATACAGTTGATACTTAATCAATACTTGTTAATTGATTGCTAACTAAATATTTATATTCACTTTTACTGGTCTTTTGTACTGTTGCAAGCTAGGGTCAAAACTTTTCTTTTCTTGCTCATAAAGAATAAAAATCTTTCAAGCATGTTATAGTACTAAATGACAAAGTCTATATAAAAATTTCCTGGCAAGCTAGGCCACTGAGTAAAATCTAAAATGAACTCATAAAAATCTGTTTCATAAGTATAAGAAGCAACAAGGCACGGTGGTACATATCTGTAAACTTAACTGCTGGGAAGGCTATGGCTATTGAATTGCTTGAGTTCAGGAATTCTGAGGTGAAGTAGGTTAAGCTGATTGGGTGTTCATGCTAAGCCCAACATAAATGTGATAATGTATGGGGAGCTACTAGATTGTCTAAGGAGCAGCAAATTGGAATAGACTAAAATTCCTTTGTTAGTCGGTATAGATCAAGTCTACGAATAGCCCTTGAACTTCCAGTTTGGTTGAAATACGGAGATTCAAACTTTAAAAAAAAAAAAAAAAATGACGGACATACATGATCAGAAAAGGAGGTAGCCCAAGCTTTCTTGCAGAAAAAATTAATAATAGATGCAAAATCCTTATGCTCCATCAGTGACCACGTCATATAAAAAGATCTACAAGAAAACTCCCATAAAATGGACCCATTGTGGGAAATGTATATGATTGTAAGAAAGAAATACAAAAGGCTGAGATGAGAAAGTAGAGAGAGATTAAAATTCATATCACTAGAGAAACCGTCCACAATGATGAGATCACAGTTCCAATGAATTATCAGAGTTAACATATGAATAATTTTCATATTATTCTCAAAGTATAAGAGATAGCTAGTATACATCAACCTAGACACCAAAACTTGAAAAATTACACAGTAAATATACTGTGTATTTCACAATGACACTATTTTAAAAAACATCTACTGTGTCTAACATTGCTTAGATCAACTCCAAAATTCTCACAATCATAATAATTAGAATGTCTTATCTAGGATGAAAGAATAAAAGCTTGTATACTAAAGAATGTATTATAAGCTGATTATGTAGGAATGCACTAAACATGGAAGATAGAAAGAAATGCAAATATAAACAAAAATGGACAACCACATTTTTTGACTATGGTAGCATGATGTACACCTGTTGGCTTCTTGTGCCTAATTGGAGGATTTTCAGTTGGGTGGTAAATGGTAGAAAAGAGGGAAAGAATCTGAATTATAACATGTGGCTGATGAGAAAAATGTAGATCTTGTGCAAGTCAGTAAGATCCTTTGGTCAGAGTCCTAGAAAAAGAAAATACAGAATATGTGACATCACTTGTCCTGCTGAGAAAGAAATTGTGGGTTGCCCAGAAATAAGACTTATAAAGTCTATATGATATCAATATAAACAGATGAAAAGTGAAAGGTATATCAAAACAATTAAGTTTTGTCAATCATCTGTACCCCACCCCACCCCAAAAAAAAACTATTTCCTATCCTAAATTGACCCCATTTGACTGAATTAGTCAAATCAACTAGTGTATCTGCTATTTTTTAAAACAGTCTGACCATTTTCTTATTTAATCACTCACAAGCCTTCCTATTATGACCTCCCTGTTCTGGAATGGAAAATTATATTTGATAAAAAGATTTACTGAGTTAGAAGAGTTCCTGAGCCTCCTGAGTTTTCTCATCTATAAAACAAAGGATACCCTTAATCCTTCATTTCAATATAGGTGAGTGGAATTGATAGCTTCTGGAGTCTCTTTCAGTTCTAAATTTATGAATCCTCTGAATCCTATTAATTCATTTCCACAAGAATAAGGTATGAGGAAGGAGTTGCAGCATAGGGAAGATTCTATGAAAAGCCTGCATCTTCCCTTTTTTGAAGGAAGAGACAAGACATAATCTTTTTGCAACTGAATACCTAGCCCCACAGTTGGTACCTAAATGTTTTAGTAAAACAAGGGAAGGCAGATGTTCAAAGATTTCTGTAATCACATTAAAGTCATAGAATTTTAATGGCAATGAAGCATATTAATCAATCTTCTCTAAGTCACTGAAGTTCTCTCCTCTTGCTCACCTTCACTGTTCCTCCACCATCACCAATTATTCTTTTGGTTGTACCTCTCCTGGGGTTTCTGTATAGATTTTAACAATGTTAATTGTTTGACAATCTTCTAAGAATGGTACTTTACAGACAATAATAACTGAATACATAAAAATTCTTGTTTGTTTTTATATAAGATTTTTCGTCTTTAGGGGTTAATCTACATGCCTATTATAAATTACTCAGGAACTGAGCTATGACTAACAATAGATGGATGAGTGTGGCAGGACAGTTGAAGGATAATCTGTCACCTCTAATTTATAATTTTTCATCTATGGTTATCCTTCTCAAAACATTACTAATGAGGCTGTGTTAATCAAATGCAATTCATTCACTCTGAGCTTTGAAGGGAAAAAAAAATGAAGATAGAGAGAAATGCATCTTTAGCTTTCATCATAAAAGAAAAAGTTACCATGGTTGTTTAAATTAATTATCTTTTAAAAGAATGAACTCCTCACTAATAAAAAGAGAAATGCAAATAGAAACAACTCTGGAATTTCATTTCACACCCAGCAAATTGGAAAAGATAACAAAAGATGTGAAATGATTGTTATAAGGTTTATGGGAAGTCAATAAATAAATATTAATTAACTGACTGTTCTATGACAGGTACTGAACCAAGATCCATGGAGAGGCAAAAAATAATCAATTCTCTCAAGAAGCTCCCTCTCTATTGGAGAGGCAGGTATAGTCTGAACTATAAACAAAATTCTTTGGAAGTCAGGATTAGGTGGTTGTTTTTTTTTCCTTTAAAAAAAAAAAAAAAAAGGAACATTCTTGAAATTTAATTGGCTCCAGGGACTAAAAAGCTCTTTTCTTTAATGTAGCTTCCTGGTGGCATAGGTACAAAAGCCAGGTCATGAAAAGACAAAGATTCCTTCCTTAGGAATCTGATTAGCAGACTAGCATGGCAAACAGAGTCAGGAAAGCCATGCAAAGCCAAATAAATCAATGTTATATCCTTATTGCATTATTCACACACACACACACTTTATGACAAAGTAACCATTCTATTGATAATGCTAAAATGTTCTAATAGTTAGTAGGGATGGTAAAATCAAGTGAGAGCTTTTTAAGAGTGGGAAAAGATATGTGATCATGAAATATGTTTAGAATAATCTCACATAGTTAACCTTTTTAATTGTTTGCTGTTTTAGGGAAGAGAAATGGGAGAGGAGAGTTAGAAAGATTTGGAACACAAGGTTTTATGAAGGTGAATGTCAAAACTATATATGTATTTAGAAAAATGAAATACCATAGAAACCATTAACTTGAAAATAAAAAAATAAAAACAAAAAGATATATGCCCATGTTTGAAAGCAAAAGGAGCCAGCTAGTAGGAAACACTGAAGATTAGAGAGATAAAACAGGGATGATAAGGAGAAAATCTTGGGAGAAAATCAGAGGAGGTTGGCAAAAGTGCCCTTACACTTGAGCAAGTTGCTTTGCCCTGGACCCAAGCCTCAGAAATGCCTGAATTTTGAAGAATCAAGCTCATCACAGGCACAAAAAAAAAAAAAAGATAAAAATGAAATAAGAATAAAGTAAAATATTTGTGAATGATTTACATAAACAAGCGTTTATTTATATGAAATATGGGAATATCTAAATATACCTAAACCAGCCAAATGTCATGAATTAGAAGGAAAAGCTAGGTGGTGCAGTGGATAGGAGTGCCAGGATAGATCAGGAACATTCATTTTCCTGAGACCAAATGTGGCCTCAGATACTTATTATAGTTGCATGACTTTAGAAAAGTCACTTATCCCTGTTCGCCTCAGTTTCCTCATCTGTAAAATGAGCTAGAGAAGGAAATGGCAAACTATTATCTCTGTCAAGAAAACCCCAAATAAGATCAAAAAGAGTCACACACAATTGAAACAAGTGAACAACAACAAAAACAACAGAAGGAACAGTTCCAGATCCCTGGATAGTAACTAATTCACTCAACGTGTTCCCGAACAATATTTCCACTTGCTCCACATTTTCAAATCAATTGAGTGTTCATAGATCTTATTGTTAAAGTCAATTTCAAAGCACATATTGTTGGTTGAATACAATATCATGGATGATAAATTTAATGATGAAAATGGGCACTTATAATATGTACAACAATGACTTGTGAATAAGAACATTATGCATTGTTACAAGATAGCGCTTAATAACAAAAATAGTGTGATTATCAATGCTGATTTCAGTTAGGCGCAATCAAAACGTACAAGTACACATAGCAGTGACAATAATATTCTGCTATTCCGATCTGAATTAAAAATCAAAACATCATTGATGAATTTAAGGGTTTTCTTTCAAAATTTCACATATATTTCGGATTTATGAGGAGAAAGTATTTTTAGTGTAGATTTGGAATGTTATTTAAATAATTGTGCTACTGGCATTATCTTTTCTGATAACCATTTCTGAAGGCCTATATTTACTGTTTAGAATTTCCAATATTTTTCATTAATTACCTACCAATTCTCAGTACTTTAACCTAAATTCTTGCTAATTCACGAAATAACCCATTATTTCATCAAATTTGTTTCTAAAATTTATTGTAATAATTCATATTATAGCGTAACGATAATCAACTTAAATTTTAAATTTTCATGTCTCCCATTTACAGAAGCGTCAGAGTAGACAGACTCCCTTCCGCAGTGCCGCGCATGCGCAGAAGTGCCAGCTTGATTCTGCAGAAGTGCCAGATTGGTTGCGCAGAGGTGCCAGATTGATTCGGCAGAAATGAAGTCGCTACTGGCCTTGTGTGCTTTGCAGGTGACCCAGCACCAGGCATCGGCTTGCCGGGCTCTGGCCTCCCTGCCTCGGGAACTGTACCCAGCCTTATTCCGGGCCGCCTTCATGAACGGCAGAACCGCTGTGCTGCAGGCGCTAGTGCAGACGTGGCCCTTCCCGTGTCTCAGCTTCCGGCAGCTGCTCCCCCAGCCCAATCAGATGGGCTGGCCCGAGAAACCCAGCAAGGAGAGCGTACAAGCCGTGATCTTGGCGCTTCTCGCGTCGCCGCGGAGAAAGCCTTATCTTCGAGTGTTGGATATAACTGGTTTCCTGGACGCCAGCTGCGGACAGGACCCCACGACCATGAGTATGTGGGCTCGCTCTGTGGTGGTGGCAAGGACTTGCCTCAGTGCCCAGACTCAGGCCAAGGCAGCTCTACGTTTAGCCAAACGCCGCAAGCTGGAGCGTCCTATCCCAGTGCCTACTCCTGTGGAAGTGCACACTGATCTGCTAGTGAACCGAACTTCCTACAACGTCCTGAAGGAGGCTCTCGTGACGAGCATTCGTGGCCCCCTTCGCCTTCGCTGCAGGGACCTTTGGGCTGAGGAGCTGTCAGGTCCTAGCACCGTATCTCTCTTGGAGCTGCTGGATCCATCGTACCTGCGCCAGATAGACCTACGCTTCAACAACTTGGGACTCTCGGGTCTGTGTATGGTCGTACCCCATATGGTCAAATTCACTCACCTGTTGAGCCTGAAGCTACAATACAGTAATATGGACGTGCGGAGGCTCTCCACTGAAGCCGAGAGCAGCTTCCAACGCTTTGTTTCTGCGATTGGACAGCTGAATTGCCTCAAGGAACTCAACATGGGCTCCTCGCGCCTCTCTGGCCGCCTTCATCAGCTGCTCGGCAGTCTACAGGGCCCTCTGGAAAGCCTGGAACTTCCCTTCTGTGCCCTTCTTTCTGGGGATTTGAGTTATTTGGCACAAAGCCCCCATGCTACCCATCTCAAGAAGCTAGATCTCAGTGGCAATAAACTGTCTGGTGACCTCCTGGATCCCTTTCAGAAGCTACTGAAGGAAGCCTCAGCTTCCCTGCTTTGTCTGGATATTACAGAGTGCCAGCTCATGGACGTCCATCTCGCCAGTACCTTGCCCACCCTATGCTCCTGTATCCATCTCCGTTATCTTGGTCTCTATGGCAACCCTATTGCTAGCGCTGGACTGAAAACCTTGCTGCAACACTTACAGGCCTTGCCTGAGCTTCAGCTGGTGGTACACCCAGTCCCTGTGGATTGTTATAATAACCTGCCCTGGCCACCATCTTCAGCCAGTCTCCTAGAGGGTTCTGTGGATGAAGAGAAGCTTGCCAGCGTGCAGGCCGAATTGCAGCAGCTGATAGAGGACATAGATCGCCGTGACGTGCTGTGGACCATGGACATCTACGGCCACAACAGCTTTGACTACTTCAGCCTGTAGAATAGGCATATATATTTTGAAGGGGGGAAGATTACGGGAAGAGAGAGTCAGTATTCCTCTGCTTTGCTATTGATGCAAGATCATCCCAAGGCGGTGAGTCTCTCTTGCTCTGAATTTTACCAGAACCAGAATGGGCTGTCTACTTAGAATGTGCTCCTAGACGGGTTGTGTGTAGATGGGTTGTGTGTTGAGGGTTATAGATTTTTCTCTGTCCCTGTTCATGATGGATATCACAGAGTTGCTTTTCTAGGGCCTGAAGTTCAACTTTCAAGGTAGGGGGGCCCTTTTCCTGGGGTGGGTATTTATTTGTAATTCTAGAACCCATGAGTCATTGTATAAAACCTGAATTTTTTTGGTCCCTCCCTAAGTGTTCTTCCCGACCCCATCAGTCTACCCCATCACCTGTCACAGACGATCACAGCAAGAAGAATAAAGGGAATACCAATATAAAAAATTTAAAAAATAAAGAAGGGACAGACTGACAGTTGCTTATCAAAGTGTATGTGCTATTTCATTATATGGTATAGAGTGGTATTTTCTATTACATAAATCTTTATATAAGAAGACTAGTTAGTTACTGTGGAATAGTTTGATTTTTCCCTTTTTTGTTTTTATGTCTGATTTAAATTGTTGTCAACAATAGAGGGAGAGGAAAAACAAGGTGCATATCAAGTTGTGATAGCAAAATGTCAACAATTGAAATGTAAGTTTCATTAATTGTGTTGTCTCAAATTACAATTTTGATTTTATTTTGTATATTTAATACAAAGTGGTATCGAAATGTAAGTTCAATTAAATTGTGTTGTCTCAAATTACAATTTTGATGTATTTTGTATATTTAATACAAGGTGGTATTGAAATGTAAGTTTCAATAAATTGTGTTGTCTCAATTACAGTTTTGATGTATTTTGTATATTTAATACAAAGTGGTAAATAATGTCAACACTAAAAAGGCAGTGGACTTTATATTGACTACCAAAGATTGATGGCCTGGAATTTGCTGGAGAAGCACATCACAGAGAGCTCATTAGTAATAATGAGTAATACAAAGTAATTTTGAGAAAGAATAATTGTATCTGAGATTTCAAAAAAGACACTATAAAAATGTAAAAATATTAACATTCTTTCCTCTGATTTGTCAAATTTATACATAACAAATAGTATTTTTAAATGACTTTAAAATTTAGTGCAAGATAACAAAAATTATCTTTAAAAGTATCTATTTTATGAAATAGATAGAAATCAGGGTCTTCTATAAAGGATCTTCTTAATATGAAATGAACTGAAACAAAGTTCCAATAATTATAATTTTATTCTTTGGCATATTGTTGCAAGAAGAACACTAAGATTTTCTTGCAATGCATATTTTTGGGGAGTGATAATAGGCCGTTCAATGTGTCCTAACTTCTGATCATCAGTTAACAAATGATGTTGAGAACACTTTCAGAAAATGAAGCTATGTATATTTATGACATATTAAGAGAATATAACCAAGTAAGAATAAGGTGAACCTACAGGGTACAAACCATTTTTCTTGAATGTCTGATAAATAGTGTTGTAAATAGCCAGGAGGATAGGTGGAGGAATGCACTCTTTAAAAAGTCAGCAATCATATTTTGAAATTTCTACATGCTACTTCCCTTGTAGCATAATGTTGTCTACATCTTGTCTTTCTAATATATGACTTTTAGGAGAGCTTATTTCTTTTGGTGGGAAAAGCTGGGGAGTATATTTAAAAGAGTTAGCAAAATAACCCTGTTTCCATTAAGAAAAGTGAAAACAATATTATTTTCATTGCCTATTTATTTCTATCCCAAATAAATGTTTTATTCCATCTGAACTACTGAATAACTAGGCCCAAATTATCTTCTGAAGTTCTCAGTTTTTCTTAAAATAGGCATGGGTATATTAACCAAGATCAATGATAACTACGAGAAGCTCTTATAATGGCTGCTGAGTCATGCTGAAATCTCTTTCAGATAAGAAATTCTGTGAATCTGTGATCAAAAATCAAGTCTTTGAGAATCTAGAGGTGATGAAACAATACAAATACTGACTCCAAATTGCTCCCAAACAACACTAATAACACAGTGGACTTTATGTTGTCTACCAAAGCTTGGTGGCCAGGAGAAGGAAATTACAGAACCCATTAGACACCTTTAGCTTTCCATCTTGTGTGTATGCTGCCAAAAAAAAAAAAAAAAAACTCATAATCACTTCCAGTTGAGAAAATCTCTTCAATCAACCAATTAGGAAAGTTGTATGGGAGATACTGACTACAGCAGGAAAGTCCTTAAAATGCTCAATATAGCTAAATACAGTATTTTGAAGTTTAACATTTTTCATTTTCTAATCAACAGAAGTTCCTGACCTATTCTCTATCAAGGGCCCCTTTAATAGTCTAGCGAATTCTATGAACCTGGCCTCAGAATATTTTTAAAAGCAGAAAACAAAACATATAAGGTTGCAAAAGAAATTAATTATATTAAAATACTTTTTTAAAAACTAATTTTTTTTAAGTTCACAAATCTCTACTTAGCAATTAATGACAATATTTTGTCCAGTTCTGATATAACAACTGTGCTTACATTTTTATAGCAATTTATGATTTTTGAAGTATTTTAATATTTTAAACTTGTATTCTTTATGTAATGAATTAGATTGAATAGGCATCATCATCATTCTCCATTTTACAGAAGAGGAAAGTTTCTAAGAAAGAAAATGCCATAGCCAAAATCACGCAACTAATTTGGGGTAGAATAGGAGCTAGAAGCCAGATCTCTGGAGTTATCAAAACCTGAGTTCAAATCCAATCTCAGTCACTTATTAGCTACATGAACTGAAGTCATTTAACTTCTGTTTACTTCAGTTTCCTCAACTGAAATGGGATTAATAATAGTAACTACTTTATACATTTATGTGAGGATAAAAGGAGATAATATTTGTGAAGTGTCTAGCACATAGTAGATGCTTAATAAATGCTTGTTTCTTTTCTTCATTACTTCATTCTTCTGCTTTTCATGTGTCAGTGTAGGCTTGTGGTAAAACTGTATTAAACTATATTCACATCAATAAAACACAGTTTTAGCAAAACCCAGAGCATCTATTAGAGGAGGACACATCTTTCTTACAAATCCATACTTAGATTTTTACATTAAAACTAGCAATGTAAATATGGGGTGGGGGAGAGAGGAAAAGGGACATTTTACTTAAATGAGCTTGGTTTGCTTTAAAGTTATAAAACCTATAACTGAAGACTAAAACCATAAAACTCCAACACAACAGCCAATAGGTACTAAAATTATCTTTAGTCAATAGTTTTTAAAGGTTAATTTTAAATTAAATTATGTTCATGAATCCCTTCCAGCTTAATGCTAGAAGAACTGGCTTATAAGAAATCAAATGAATGACCCTGGTTTCTTCTGGGGATGAAAACAATGTTCAAAGCAATAAATTCTTGTGTGTGTGTGTGTGTGTGTGTGTGTGTGTGTGTGTGTGAATGATCAAAATCAGTATGTTCCTCAGAGCAGAAATTTAAAAAAGATTTCTAGGATTCCTGCTGGTTTTTAACAGAAATACGAAATTATACATTATGTTAGATCATAACCAAGCCTATACACAATACAACGGAGGGAACAGGCCCTTTAAAACAGAATTTCAAAGGAAAAAAGAACCTAGGCTATGGAGCAGGTGGTACTTTAAGCTATGCAAGACTAGGGAATATTGCTAAACAGTAGCACTTGCTGCAGAGAAACAGAGGTGAGAGATTTAAATGCTTCTAGTGCAGCACAGGCACTGAAATCATTATCCTGACCTTGCTACTGGCAAGTAAAGTATCCAGAATATACCCGACTTCTCCTTTCAGAATTCTAGGGACAATCCTGAAGCATTGAGTTGTTTCTCTAAGACAAGTATTCATAAGATCTCAATAATTCTATTACTATCAATTAATATCAATTAGTCAGCTAGACAATTAACTTTTACTATTTATCAAAGTAGTATGATAAAAATAGATCATATATTAACATTCCCCCCCAAACCAGGAGAATACTATCCCACAAGTATATAAAGAATTCAGGGGAAAGTGTGTCTAAAGCTTAGAAAACACATGTGACAAAGGATAACTCATTGCTCTGGTTTCCTGCAAATCCATTTCTTCCATTAATGGAATGCTCATGAATCTTCTCCTAGATATAATTTATATTTCTTCTGAACATCTTGTAAAGTCATGGAGTTGCATACTTATTTTCTCCTTGATTCCCAATGTAAATGCTGCAGTTAGCCACTGAAGTTGCAGGGAATCAATCTCTATTGTCAATGTGAAGCCCCATGTTATCTGACCTTTAAATATTCATAAAGTCACCCTCTAATCAATTCCTTTCCCCCATGCAATTAATTCATAAGGGATTAATTGCTTCTACCACAAAGATAATCCACTAGTAGAATATTCAATTCCAAACTGACTTTCTTTGTTTATACAAGTAAGTATAGTAATAAGGAAAAAAGAATAAAAAATCAGCAATAAGAAAATAAAACTATCACTTTTTGCAGGCAATATGATGGTATCTTTAAAGACTCCTAGTGACTCCAGTAAAGTAACTAGTTGAAATAATTTGTAACTTAAGAAATTCTGTAAGATATAAAATTTAATTTTTGTTCAGTTAAAAAATAATTGGCAGCTAAAATAGTTAAAAAGGAATTTATTGTCCTTCATTTGTATTCATTCTATATATTCTTTCACTCCCATGATAGGCTTAATGTGTATAGCATTTATTCACTTCACTGTATTCTGTGCTGTTAGATTGCCATGATTTTGCCTGATTTTTAGTTTGAATAATGAATAATTAACTTAAATAATGACCTCATTGCTCAGGTCCCACTTTCCTAAAGAATTCATAATCATTGCATTACTCTATACCTTATAAATTTCCTAGGTCAAATATTAAAATATATATTCTGCCACAGTTTCCCTAATTGTCCTACTTCAGTTTCCCTAATGGTCCCTCAATTTCCCTAAATTATTCTGCCTCAGTTTCCTTAATTGTTCTGCCTCAATCCCCTTAGTTGCAACCCCTCTTCCCCTCTGATTCATTAAGACTGGTATAACTCAGAAGCTATAAATTGTCAATGTATAAATTCAAAAAGGGGGTGTCCAGACTTTCTGTCTCTAGACAGACACTTTCTTCCCTTCCAGTTAGTAAGAATTGATGGTTCCTGCCTAGAGATTCCCATTCACCAGAGTTTGGACTCCACCCCTCTGCCTTTGTTTAGCTACTGTGTATAAATATGTCATTGAGAATTTGCATTGGCTGCTGGATGCTGGATTCTTGGAGATGAGAGTCTCATTCAGCTCTGGGACCAAATCATGGATCCATTTGGTCCCAGTAAATCTCTCCCTTTCAAATAAATTATTAAAAAAATCTCTATCTTGCCTCAGTTTCTCCGGCATTACATATCATTTGCTATTTTTCTGTGGCTGATTCAAAATAAGAATATCCGTTCTCAAAGGTCCAGTTACATCATTGATGGTGATAGCTTCATTCAGTCTAGAATGGATCAATTTCATTTAATGTGTTTCCTCTAATATCACTTATCTGAACTTTGATGATCTCTTGCAATTTTATCACTACTATGATTTATCTGTTTAGAACAGCATTGTTTCACCAGTTGGTAGTACTGGTAAAATAATAGTAACAGTAGTAAAGTTTTTGGAAGGCTTTTATTTGATGCCCTAAATCAATGATAGCACTTGCCTCAAGAGCCAAATATTCTGACACCATTCAATGGAACACAGTCTAATCCAAAACTTCTTAAACTGTGGGTCATGATCTCATCTAGGGTTACGTAACTGAAGTGGGAATTGTGAAATTTTGATTTATTATCAATAAATGTTTGATTTTTATACCTATTTTATATGCCTATATATCCAGGTAGTGTAAAAATTTCTCAGGTAAAAATGGGGGCATAAGTGGAAAAGATTTAAGAAGCCCTTGTCTAACCTAATTACTGATACAGTTATTAGATGAAAACACCTCTATAGAATCAATTCAAAGCATTATACTATATATAAACGCTTTAATTTATAAGGAGTAAAAAGCATGGAATGAAATGAAGTGATAATAAACAGAAAGTGCATTACAATGAAGACTTTTACATTTTTGCAATGGAGAGAGTAGGGTAGCAGAGGAAAGAAAGCCGATCTGTTAATAAAATAAAATTCCAATTGAAAAAAAACAAAATAAAACAAAAATAAAGAATGATTGAAGAGTAGATCATGATCTGCTGGGATATCTGCTGCCTATCATGGGAGTGAAAGAATATATAGAATGAATACAAATGAATGACAATAAATTCCTTTTTAACTATTTTAGCTGCACATTATTTTTTAACTGAACAAAAATTAAATTTTATATCTTACAGAATTTCTTAAGTTACAAATTATTTCAACTAGTTACTTTACTGGAGTCACTAGGAGTCTTTAAAGATACCATCATATTGCCTGCAAAAAGTGGTAGTTTTATTTTCTTATTGCTAATTTTTTTATTCTTTTTTCCTTATTACTATACTTAACATTTCTAATATAATGGTGAATAATAGTGATGATAATGGATACCTTTACTTTACCAGATCTTCTAGGGAAGGTTTCTAGCTTATTCCCAACACAGATAATTCTTGTTGATGAGGTAGATAGATATTACTTATTACTAAAGGAAAAATCCATTAATTTCTTTGCTTTCTAGTATTTTTCATAGAAATGAGTGTGCATTTTGTCAAAAGCTTTTTCTGAATCTATTGAAATAATCATATGGTTTTTGGGTTTTGTTATTGATATGGTAAATTATGCTGATAGTTTTCCTAATATTGAACCAGCCCTGCATTCCTGATACAAATCTCACCTGATTTTTGTGATGTATGATCTTTGTGATATATTGCTATAATCTCCTTGCTAGTATTCTATTTTAAATTTTTGCATCAATATTCATTAGAGAAATTGATCTATAGTTTTTTTTTCCCTTTTATTCTTCCTAGTTGAGGTATCAGCACCATATTTATATTATAAAAGGAATTTACTAGGACTCCTTTGTCTGTTTTTCCAAATAATTTGTATAGTATTGAAATTAATGATCTTTAAATGTTTGGTAGAATTCACTTGTGAATCCATCATGCCCCAGGGATTTTTTTCTTAGAGAACTCACTGATAGCTTGTTCAATTTCTTTTTCCAAAATGAGTCTACTTATTCTATTTCCTCTTCAGCTGATCTAGGAAATTTATATTTTTTGTAAATATTCTTCCATTTTCCTTAGATTGTTAGATTTGCTAGCATATAAATGAACAAAATAACTTCTATAATTACTTTAATTTCATCTTCACTGGTGGTAAATTCATCATATAAGGATATTTAGTTTCTATGTCGTCATTTTCCCTAGCTATCCCCCCTGCTAATTTTAACAATATACAATGGAACTCATTTTTTCAAATAATTGAACCAACCAATGCTTGCAGAATCTTCTTTCCCACCCATTTCTACCATCTACTCCATTTTTCTCTACTGCCTTAAATAAACTTGAAGCTTTTATCTGAATAGATGCTAATAGTAGTAAGTTTTTTTAATTGTAATCTTTAATCTACATAGTTAAAATATCTTTTTTCATTGTATTTGATTGCAAACCACAAAAAACTGATTTTACTTTTTCTTTTATTTTGTTTGAGCATTTTATAATATTTTGCACATAAATCCAGGATATCTCATCCTATTTCATGACTAAGATAAGGATTTACAAATTATTGGATAAATAAGATTTAAAACTCAGGTCTCTTGATTATCAATTAACGTGTCCTAGCCATTATACTAGACTACCCTCCATCTATTCCATAATATCTTTTCTTTGCTCTAGTTCTGTTTTCAGCTGTCTATAAGCCATCTGCTATATGTCCCATTATTACTAGAAACTTAGTATGTTAAAATTTTAATTTTCTTTGTTCTAAAAGTGGTTTTCATATCAATAAATGGTATAACTATTGTTGGTATAAGGCTAGAAACTCATGGAGTCATCTTTAATTTACTCTTTCCTGTTATAACTAAATTCCTTTCTTCCTTCCTTCAAAATATTTCTTGTACTCACTATTCTCTCCTCAGTCCTACTGGTACCAATCTGGTTCATGTCTAATCACATTTTTTGTTATTCTTAATAATTCTCTCTCCTCAAAAACAAGGATGTATCAAACTGCAGACTTGAACCTATATCTTCCAAATAAGGGTTATAGATTTGGTTTGGAGAAGATGGCTATTGACATGCTTTTTTAACTCTCAATTCTGTGAGTCTAGAGTTTGGAATTAGGAGTATCAGGTAATAAATTATATTTCTAGAACCAGATACCCCCTTCGCTCGTTCCCTTTTATAGATAGAAAACTTAAACCCAGAAAGTTAAAAGTTATTCATCAAGACCACAGCTGTAGTGAATAGAAGAATGAGGATATAACCCATGATTCTCTAGCTCCAGAGTCAGTGCTTTCTCCCACTGTACTAACTCAAACCCCTAATTTTAGATATAAGCCACAGAAAGGCTACATGTCCTGAACAAGATCATACAGCAGTAAATGTCAAAATTGAGATTTGGACCGCAGTCCTGACACCAAGTCAAGCACACTTTCTACTACCAAAAAAAAAAAAAAAAAAAAAAAGTCTAATTGTCTCCTTTTGCAAGTTTAACATTTGTCCCAATATGCAATAAAATCTAAAAGGAAGTTCAGCACTTAGAAGTAAACATATTGTTGGTTATTATTTCAGCAATATTTACATATATTTTCACATGCAAAAACTTCATATTCAATTATTTATTCATTATTTTGCTTTTTTGAGATTCTTGAACTAATGATAAAATTATTTACAAAGCAATTTTAAATCACTGAATTTCTAAGAAGGTTTCTAAATAGTAAACAAATGAGACAGTTTAAGTTTTTCTTATAATGTTTTCATTGGTGATTTATTCACACTGTGATGGAAATAGTTTGTGTGTATGGATGTAAATAGTATTACAGCTTACTTGAAATATATTTCCTAGAATGCAACCACTACTGATGTAAAATTCCTAAACAAACTAAAAATTATCTAAGAATGAAAGTTATCTGATTGAAATTGATCCAATAATTCTCAATTTAATTGGCAAAAAGGAAAACTAGAAAGATTATACAACAAAGGATATAAACATTTTGTTACAATTTTTAAAATAAAACCCCTTCCTAAAATATTTAGTTGTAGTTAGTCAAAAAGCATCTTATCTGAAAATGAACCATTCATTTTAATATTGTAACAAATTTAAATATTACTTCTTAAGTCCATTTTGTTAACAAAGAAAAAGTCACTTGTACTTCAGTAAAGTAGACTATGTATTAAGTAGCCTAAGCTGCTTTCAATTTTTCAAACAAATATCCATTGGTCTGGTGAATTAAGTTAGAAAATGGCCATTTTATGTCTTATTAGCATATGGAAGTGAACAATAGGTCCTAGTACAGCGATGAAGGCAATTGTCCTTATCTTATCCTAGAATTCTGTGAATTCCCCAAAGACTTAACTGTTAACGGAATCAGCAAGCAAAAAGAGATTTTACCAAACAGAGTCTCTTGTTTTAAGCTTTTTTTTTTTTTTTTCATTCCTTAGGCAGGGCACTAATTTTAATCTATTTATGAGTGTGAAAAGAGAAGAACACCTACCCTAATACCACAGCTTTCTGATACTATTTCACTAAGTATTGATTATCACTTTGATAGTTACATCTTCCTTAACACACAGGTCAAGAACTATCTCTAGATGAAGTCTTGCTGATCTCACCATCTCCTAGTGTTCTATCTCCAAAATTATCTTACATTTATATATAGCTATTCTATCTATATTTATTTATGTGTGTTCTTACTATTTTGTTCATTGGAAATGTAAGCTTCTTGAGGAAAAAGATGTTTTTTTTTTTTTTTTCTCCTTGTATCCATAGTACTCAGGAATATCTGGCACATTAGAGAAGCTCAATAAAATGTTGATTGACACACGTATTGTCCGGCTAGCTCAATGTGTGGGAGGCTCTGAAGGTAAGTGTGAGATAGGAGAGGTATTAGACTAGGTACCAAACTGAAGATATATAGAACTGTTGAGATGACTTCATTGTGCTGGACAGTATACCATGCCAGGAAACTGAATCACTTCCCTTTGAATTGTCTTAGGAAGATTCTAAAGATCACTTGGCAGAATAAGATACCAGACACTGAGGTCCTTTCTCAAACTAAACTGTCAAGCATCTACTGCAGAAAGTGCAATTCTGATGGGCTAGCCACATTGTTCAAATGTCAAATGTTTGCTTGCCAGAAATATTATTTTATGTAGAACTCATACAGGGCAAGTGCTCACAAGATGATCAGAAAAAGCAATAACAAGGACATTCTCAATGTCCAATTGTATGACATGGGAAACATTGGCACATGACTACCCAGCATGAGAAGGTGCTGTGCTCTATGAGCAAAGCAGTATTGAATTAGTCCAAAAGAAATGCAAGATGCCCAAAATTAAAGAAACCACCCCAAATGTTCATAGGGACCATTTGTGTCTGATCAGCCAGTCAGACACAATGCAGCTTGATTCTAATATAGTGATGTCATTTTGGTCCTCTTCAAGTATGAAGGACAACAACCAACTAACCAACCAACCTGATACATTTCCTCTTTGTGAGTATTTTCTCTATCAGTACATACTATAGTTCCTAACCATATTTCCTTCCCAGGCAATTTACATATATTTCCATAAATCAGATCACAGAATCACAGATCTGAGGTCACTGCTAGGCCCTAAGGATAAAAGACAATAATTAGGTAGTCCTTGCTCTTAAGGAGATCACCTTATATTAGGGATGATAGGCATGTATATATGAGTAGATGCAAAACACATAAAAGATAGTTTTAACATATGTCCCCAATGTATGTATATTTATTAATTTATAAACAATATACATCTATCACTATGATCTTGGAATATAGTAAGCACTTGAAAATGCTTAAGAATTATTACCACAAACCTAAATCTGCTATAATTGCTTCCTAAGAGATCTTTCTACCCTGCTTTTTTCTTCCACTCTAAACTTGTGTATGGATCCCAGACCTATCTTTCTTATAACAAGTTATATAATAGACTGAGGAAGATCATGGAATTTCTGTAAAAAACTGATAAGCAATTGTATTCCTTGGACTGCTTGGGTATAGCCCTACTTTGGTACAGAGGGCTACATGGCATGTCAGGATCCTTTTCAGTTCAGAAATTTTTATTTCTTACTAAGCTTTTTTCATGAAATATCTAGTCAGCAAAAACATGGTCAAACAGTAAGTCACTATATAGTTAAAAATATATCTGTATATAATATAATTTCCTTCAGAATAATTCAGTCTCATTCTCTCTGCTTAGGATGGGCTGGCCAGATTTTTAACATCATTGAAAATTATGTCTCTATTTTAATTTAAACTATTTCTCTGAAATGGAACTGCCACATTAGCAAAAAATTATTTAGTCAAAGAAGCTAATCTCAGCAACTCAAGATCATTTTGTTCTCTGAAAGCTGAGTTATTTGCAACCTAATATATGCATCATAGAAATTGTAGAAGGCTGAACATCAGGAATTTATTATCCAAATATGAAGGTGATAAAGCAATCCTTTTTTAACCTTGTTTTGAACAAAGAGGATTAGTATAAGACAGAAAAAAAATAATGCAATTGTTTAGTTAATATGATAAAATAGAAAAGAAGACCATCAAAGGTTGGGGGACCCAAAATTGGTAGATTTGAATCTAAGGTCCTGTAAATCCTTAAGCAAGTCACAGAGATGATACTTCTGCGCATATGCAAAGACAATGCTGTCTGAGTCAATGTAAACTAAAAATAACCAACAATTTTGTGTTGCTGACAGAAATACATAATAAAAAAAGAACCACAGACCAAGACTGGGGAGATCAAAGATGCTCTTAGCCTGACTTTACATGCCAAATCAAGATAATCTGAGGCAGTTAGGTGGCACAGTGAATAAAGTTCTCTGCTTGGAATCAAGAAGATTCACCTTCATAAACTTAAATAAGACATTTATTAGCTATGTAACTCTAGGCAAATCACTTAACCTTGTTTGCCTCAATTTCCTTATCTGTAAAATGAGATGGAGAAGAAAATGGCAAACCACTCCAGTCTCTTCGCTGAGAATAAACCTCAAAAGATTACCAAGAATTGGACACAACTGAATAACAACAAACAACAACAAAGATAATCTTAGAAGTGAAACTCACATTGGCAATAGAGTACCAACAGTCTTCATGGTTTTTTTACTTTAAGCAGAATCTCCAAAATAGATTTGGAGGACACAATCTGGGAAGTTACAGTTACTGCAAAGGCAGTTGTCTGGAACCATGGACATTACGTTTTTTTGTTTTTTTTTCTTAAACTAACTGTCTGGTACTGATTCAGCCTAGGAACATTCTGCTAACTTTTGTTTAGTATACAATGACTGAGTTTAGTAGCCCTTTAATATTCATAATAACCCATGGGTTACTTATTTTAAAAGTTATAGTTATTATTAGAGAGAGGTTTTCTATATATGTTATACAGTCACACATATTTAACACTTATGTCCATACTAATAGATAGGAAGGCAACTGACAGGAAGATTATATTCTATAACTACCATGGGAATGCTTTCTTGTTTTCTTTTTTAAAACTGTTTATTAAATACCCTGCTTTGAACTATGTCCTCTGGTTAGCTAGTAAAAATATAAATAACAGTTGAAATCTTGTGTATTGTGGCTTTGAGTGATACTGACAAAAAGGTATCTTAAAAATATAGTATATTTGGGGAGTTTCATCTTTGAGAGCTCATCTTTGAGTCTCAGTTTCATCTGAAAAACAAACTACTTAGACTAAATGATCACTTATGTGATCACTTATGTTCTTTCCAGATTTAATATTCTGTAATTCTATGAAAAATATTATATAGAAACTTTGTTGTAAGATAATTTCTAGTAGTCTTGAAACTACCGTGACAATCTTTTTTTTTTTTTTTTCCCTGAGGCAATTGGGGTTAAGTGACTTGCTCAGGATCACACAGCTAAGAAAAAAGTGTCAGAGATCAGATTTGAACTCAGGTCCTCCTGAATTCAGGGCTGGTGCTCTATCCACTGTACCACCTTGCTACCCCAACAGTCATCTTTTTAAGGGACACTGTAGATCATAGAATGTATGCATTGCTATAAGAATGAAAAAATACTTACAGCAATATGTTAAGGTTAATACTGGTGTTCAAAAATATTATCTTGCCAATGATCAATTTATCTTTTGTCTCCTATGTGTTCTGAACCTTAACATGCAAATTGGTCAGCTCAAGGCAGCTTCTAAAATCAGGGTTTAAGAATCCCACTCTCAGAATTGTATTTGGAAGCATATCTCCCCTTCCTTGGAGCACATCTCTCCCTGAGAGCATAATACTCCTGTAATACTAAACTTTCCCACCTGAATGGACCCATGTATCTATTACTCCTCAGCTCAGTACCACCTTACACGAATTTTATTCTATATTAATATGTATACAACTGACATATTTAAGGTCCCCTTCTCCTTCCTCTCCTACTCTATCCTTTTATTTGTAATAAAACTTGAAGATTAAGGTCCCCATTATTATAACATATTATTCATGGTAAATTAATCTCTTAAGTTTGTTTCCCCCAGTGTCTCTGGCCGATTCATGGGCCTTTCCTTAAAAATAAACCAGTTCCTATAGAGAGATGTTCTTTTTTGACAGTTGCACCTCCAGTAGAGGCGTGCGCATTGCAAGCGCAATCCTAGAAAAAGGAATTCTTTAATCCCCAGAACTCCCTTATGCCAGAGGACTGTCATAAGGCAAATATATAACCTCTTCATAGGGAAGAAGAGGGCAGAAATGTATACAGGACATACAATGGTATGAGAAAGGTAAGGAGCGTTCATAAAATACAAAATAGGCTGAACTAGAATAAAAGAAGCTAATCCAAACATAGCAATTAAACATTTATAGTATAGACAAAGATTGCAAGGAGGAAGCAGAACAAAATTTTACCCTTGCATAAGAAACAGGAGTAAACATCATCACCATCCTTACTACATTATTCTGCCTTTTAGAGAGATATCTAAACCCTGAAAACAGGTTGGAAACATTCTGAAGAATTATAAGATTATTACAACTAAAAGAACAATTGATCTTCAAGCTGGGCTGTACGCTTTTAAGAGAAAAGCATCTTTCACTCTGAAAAAGAGGGGCAACTAGAAGAATTGGTCAAAAATTTAGCTAGAACTTCCCTTACATGGTACTACTATTCCTCGGAATCTTAGTGTAGTAGACAGAATAGATCTATCTTCAGTTTAGGAGGATAAAGAATCCAAAGAGTAAAACTTAACTAATTTAGATCACTTGGAAGCAGAGGAAACTAGCCTACTTTGGTAATATTTAAACCTTTTTTTTTAAGTCAATTTTAACACAATTCATTACATTACATAGATTCAAATATAGCAAAGATAAAATATGCCTTCTTACACACCTCCAGCATGTCAAAAGCCTAATATAACATGATTTCCCTAGGGTGCTTATTCACATCTCTTCAATGCTACCATTATAATAGAATTCTATTATATTTTAAAAGAATAGTTTATAGTTTCTTTTTCAAGAATATATAGCAATTCTAATAAGACTGAGTTAGAAGCATAGTCTAGTAGAATAACAATGTTTTCTAAAACAAAACTCTAAAGACACATGGTCAATAAGCAAAACTTGCTGTTCTCCCACTTTTGTGCCTTTGAGCAAATGGGCCTCCATATTTAAAATCTCTTTTGAGCTCTTCCATAGCCCGAGACAAATTCTCATTTTTTTCACAGGCTTTGGATGTAGGAGCTATGGCTTTGTCATTATCTTCAAGCATGTATTTTGATCTTTCTTGTCACAATAGTAACTTTCTATGGTCAGAATCTTTTTCTGCTGTTTACTCATTTCCCCAGCCCATTAATTACCTTTTAACTCTCTGTTAGAGTTCTAGTTCCAAGTGGAGGATATAATGTCCCAACCTTCAAGAGTTTTGTACAGCTGTTTTCAGAGATTCTTCTAGGGACCTATATATGAGTTAGCATTACTACCCAGATCCGAGTATAGGCAAAGCAACTATCAAAATACCAGATTGCCCCTGCACTCTCCTTGCCCAGCTCTTTCAGCCCCCTTGTCTATGTGCTAAGATCTCAGCCAACACTGTCACTTCCGTGGTTGCTGCTGTGGTGGCAGTGATGCTGTCACTGCTGTTGATTCAGTGGCTCCCAAAGCCTCACACCCTAGTTACCAAGACTTTCTTACTGAGTTTCCCTCAGCCTCTATAGACTGAGGGGAGATTGCTGCCACTTCTGGTTTCCAAAGGTCCTGGTTGTGCTAGCACAGCATGTACCACAATTGGGTTCCAGATCACCCTGATGCAACAGGATCTCTCCTTCCAACCTGCCTTCAGCTGGAATACTGTTCCACTGTCTTTTTGTGGGTTCTGACCTTCTAAAATATGTTTAATGTCATGTATTTAAAGGTACCTGGAGAGTTCAGGAGAATCCCTACCTTTACTGCACCATCTTGAGCCCCCATATTTAAAAGGAATTTTCTCATCTCTTTCTCAAGTATTGCATAAGGCTTTCCTAATACACTCTGGTCACCTTCCTCTGCCCCCATATCTCACTCTTGAATTGTCTTTGCATTCTCTCTATTTATATAACCCATTCTCGGGTCTCATTTTCCCCAACTCTTCCTTGTTAGCAACTTGGGGCTAATCTCACAATTGATTCCCCATATAATTGCCTCCATTATTCTCTGTCCTAACCAAGCTCAAATGACCCAAAATAGAGTCCTGAGATACCCTCTGCATGACCCTCCATAAACTTCACATTTCTTCTATTTTATTGATTTGTTCATAAAAGAATATCTTAAATTAAGAGCAAAACTACAAGAACTTGGGAACTCTGGCTATTCTGTTGTTTACAGGCAAATAACTTAATTGCCAAATGCTTATATCAATGATTCAATAGGCATAGTTTCCACTCTGCCTGGTTCATGAAAGGCATTTAAAATTCACAGAATCACAAAATTTGCTAGTGGAAGAGACTTCAGCAGTCATTTAATCTATTCAGTAAACCAAAGGAATTCCCACTATAACATCAACAAGTAGATTTCCAACCTCTGCTTGAAGACATCTAAGGAAAGCAAATCCACTACTTCTTGTAGCAACTCATTGCACTTCTTGAGAATTCTAATCATTGAGAAATTTTTGCTGACAGCAAACTTGTTTTCCTGTTTACAACTTATACTAACTGTTCCTGGTTCCATCCTCTTAAAAACAAATAGAACAAGTCTAATCAATCCTTAATGTAACACCTGTTCAAATACTTGAACACAATTATCATGAATTCCCTTTAGTCTTCTTTTCTCCAGCTCATATATGCCTACTTCCTTTGACCATTTCACATGTTATGAATTTAAAGTCCATGAGTATGCTTATTCCTTCTCAACATGCTCCAGTTTATCTTTCTTAAACTACAGTACCCAATACTAAACAAAATATTACAGATGAGTTCTGATGAATGTGGCGTATAGTGGGACTATCATCTTTCTATTCCTATAAACTATGTCCTTTTTAACACAATTCTAGTTTGGATTTAGTTGTTTTGACTAACATCACATTGTTGATTCATCCTGAGCTTGCTGTCCGCTAAAACTCCAGGATCTTTTCCAAAACTTCTATATGTAACTCCTTCATTTCCGAGTTATGAACTTGATTTACGTACCCCAAGTGCAATATTTTATATATGCATGCTGAATTTCATCATATTAGAATCAACAATCTGGTAGCCTGTTAAGGTTCATCTGCTTCATTAGCTATCCCACTTAGCTTTGTGATACCCACAAATTTGATGTACAAACCATCCATACATACATATATATATATAGGCATATATATTTATATATTTATCTGTAGTCCCAAGTAAATAGGTTAAACAGCATATTGCTAAGCTTATATTCTTCTAAAAGCCTCTCACATAAGTATACAAGGAATACAAAGGAAAATACACTGAAGCTTAAAGAACAAAGGCATAATTCATAACTCCCTGATTGCTAGAAGTCTTTTTCTTCCATTCATGAAATATTTAAGTTGCCCTTAAGCATGATGAATTTGCATTCATCTGTCCTTGAATCCCAGTGCAAACAGTGCCTTTTTCTGATTCAACGACATTACATTCTGATCCAAGTAGCAAAGGACTACAACAACTCCAGAATCTTCTGGACCTTTTGAAGTATGCAAGGTCTCCAAGGTTAAATTTTCCCCTATAAAAATCTATTTATAGTGAATCCCATAGTGGTTGCCCTCCTTTGGATCAATCCACCAAAGCATTCTGCCTCATGGTATCTCCCCTTATACCACTATGCTTCTCAATCCCACTCCTCTTGCTCACAGCTAATTCATTTAGGATGTTAATTCCTTCCCAGATAAGAGCATACTCCAACCCTTATGGGTTACTCCCTTTCCATTGGATAATAATTGTGAGTTCCATTGAGGAACTTGTCTTTCATCTATTCCATTAATGGTATCTATTGTATCCCAAGAAAACATTGTACACAGCAACAAGAAGATTTTGTGATTATCAACTGTGATGGACATGGCTCTTTTCAACAATGAGGTGATCCAGGCCAATTCCAACAGACTTATGATGGAGAGAGCCATTTGTTTCTGGAGAGGGGATTATGGGGACTGAATGCAGAATACAACATAGTATTTTCATCTTTTTTTTTTTTTTTGGTTTGCTTTTGTTCTCTCATTTTCCCCTTTTGATTTGATTTTTCGTGTGCAACATGATAAATGTGAGAATACATATAGAACTGTCCCCCTTCCTTATTATTGTTTCCTGTCTCCAACAGAACTGCACATGTTTAACATTGGATTATTTGCTGACTATGGAAAAGTGAGGGAGAAAAATTGAAAACACAAGGTTTTATAAAAGTGAATGCTGAACTACTGAAGGACTTATAATGAAAAATCTTATCCATACCTGGAGAAAGAACCGATCTAATCTGGATACAGATAGAAGATCTCTCTTTAAAATATATATCCATACCCAATGTGTCCAATTCTGAATAGACTAGTCCTCAATTCATTGCTGACTGAATCTTGTTGATGAGAACCAAGTTCTGGAGCCACTCCTCAGTTCATTGCTGACTGTCAGATAATCTCTTGGTCAGTAATAGTCAATTTCTGGAAATTACTCCTCTGGGCCATAGAATTATCATGCCAATAATAGAAAGTTGGTTGCTAATTTCTTTTGGAATTCAGCCAGTTTGTAATGGCATAATTACAATAATCTTTGTGCTTTGCCCCTTTGCCCCTTGACTAAGATTGTAGGTTCAAGCCTACAAATTCTTCTGAGATACCTTGTGATGCTGGTCTGTGAGCCCAAACTTTCAGGGTTTCCAATCTCAACACCATCATCTAGTGTCTAGATCAGTCACATGAGCAATAAGACATTTCACTCACAAACCCAGAATATATCCTCCAACAAATCAAAACACTGAGAATGGACAGAGGGAATTTATTTTTTTTTTTTGGAGGGGGAGGGGCGGTGAATAGGAGGAATGTATCTTAAACAAGTATACATATAAAAATATGGAGACATGCAGGTTGGGGGCATGTAAGGTCAATGTACACACATGGAAGGACAACACATGCCTCTGATGCTTCAGGGATACTGAAGTCTATCTTCATTCTGCTCCTATGGCTCCTCCTTCCCACTAATGTTTAATGATAAAATCTCCATTCAGTCTTGGCTTCCCCAGTGGGAAAAGATTCTGACAAAATCTTGGTAAAGTCAAATGATTAGAAAGAATCAAGAGTCCTCAATCTGGACAAGCATATTTTTCTTCTGAAATGAGCCCCATAAGGGTTGTTGACATTGATTTAGAAATAGTTTACTTTGAGGTTCAAGATAGTGAGGAAGTAGTTAATTTAAAAACGTCCCTGCTGTCTAACAAGTCAGAATCAGGGGAAAGAGTTAACAAGTAATAGTTGGTGCTTGAGGGCACACATGATCAGAGTTAGAAATTAAGAATTTTTCTGTTTATCTCCAATACCCACCAGAAGATAAAGTACCTTTATTCTAAAACAGCAGGGCCCAGGTCTTCAGAAGGGGATATTCCTAGCTTAAATTATAAATCCACAAAAGAATCCCTTATCAACATTTAGTTTCTTTGTTCTAATTTTATGATCTCCTAGCCACTGATTTGTTCTTTGTAGTGAATCACTCTGAACAAGTACATTATGGGAATTTCTGGGACCAGTTTCTTCTCTAAAACTATCTTCCTATAAATTAATAAATTGGCATTCTAGTTCATAAATCCATTTTTATGGTTTTGACTCTGGGAGTTTCCTTAAAACTAACACAAATAAGTATTTCTGAACTTAAATAAATAAATAAGAAAGAAAGAAAACCACACACATACAATTTAGGCCTGATAAATCTTTCCTTCTCAAAAAAAAAAAAAAAAAAAAAAAAAAAAAAAAAAAGCAAGGGGGGGAGCTAGGAAATTTAGTTATCCCCATGAGAAGTCCAGAGAAGCCAGAAAAATTTTTATGAAACATTAATAATTCTAGGAAAGATTTTACTAGTGGCAAAATATTCATGACAAAGAAGTAGTACTTATCTTTAAGTGAGCTAAGCAAAATAGAGAAAAACACTAATAACCAAAGCACAACAGTAGGAGTACCTAGTTATCTAGTATATAGTAAATACTTAAGTAGGTAATTATAATGGCTCTACTTCTTAAATGCAAAGCTACAGAATCACTGCTTTAAAAACCATGTTTACACCATTTAATGTTTTAAGAGCTCTAGTATCTTGCATTTCCTTGACCGAGAGAACTGAATAACAACACAACAAAAGAAGCTAGCCTCTGTTCAGCTCTATACCTTTTCCTAGAATAGCCTCTTTAGTTTTCTAAAGCTTACAGTATCCTTGGGATTGCTTGAAGAAATCTTCTTTCTCCAGTTTTCATCTGCTTTTAATATAGGGACAATAAAGTGCTTATATTTTCAATTCTTTGCATTATCTGTTCTAAATGCTCCCTTTTTACTGAAAGTCAATGAATACTGAACCTAATCCTCTTAAGACTAAGGGGGAGAGTGCTTGAGTCCTGCTATTTTGAATACAAGCAAGCACAGCATTACCATTGATGCATTTAATATAAATTAAGCTGCAAAAATCCATTTTTTCAATTCAATGAGAGAAAATTAAGGGAGAAAAATTGCACAAACACTTTTGTTCCTGCTCTTTATGCTCAGTGCTCCCTATTCTACTACAGTTCCATAAGCAATAGAATTCTAGAAATTGTATTCAGTCCCCAAGGATAGATCAGATTTCTCTAAGCTTGACTGCAATAAATCCAAGAATTTCAAATGTTGTAGCTACTCAAAATGGGGATAGGCTGCTCTTTTATGGGTGATTGGGTGAAGTTTACTTCTGAGTAGCAGATTATTCCTCCTTCCTTCACCATGACTATTAAACAGGATGGTGGGAGATGGAATATCAAATTCTCTTGGTATTAACAGAAGAGACAAGTTAGCCTTCAATCCACAATGACTCAATCCAGACCAGACCATGGCCACTTCTACTCAGACAAAAATTCCTTAAACTATACATGAAGGGATAGCCCATATCCTAAGGGGAAAAAAAAAAAAAGGGAACAAAAATCAAAACTTTCATCCAAAGAAGTCTCCAATTATAATTTGCAAATATCTGGTAGGCTTGGTAATAAAGTCCTTGAAACATTGCAGAAAGAAGCTCTCAGTATTTAGGATGGTTTCACCCTTCATTTTTGAAAAAGGCTAATGACATCACAGATGAAGTTATGACTTTCAAGCTACAAGCTTTCAACAGTTGCACAAATCAGTCTTAAATGAAGAGACTAGCAATAGCCCAGGATGCATTGAATCCCTTGATGTCTTACATGTCTAAACAGATAAGTCTCCACATCACTTGATTCATCCTCCTTCATAGTCATTATGAAGAATTGTTCTCCTCTGCTGGGAGAAATCTTCACATGCTTGGAAAGGATACCCTCCCCCCCAACTCAAAGGGTTTACAGAGTTAGCCCATCTGCAGAGATGGTTTATCAGGAAGTGGGCGTCTGGACATCTTGGACAACTTCTTGGAGTCATAGGTGAGAGTTGGGCAACATGAGGTGGGAGAGTATCTCTGAAAGTGGTTAGCAAGCCCTCTCTCCAGAAGTGTTAATCTTCCCTTAATGTAACATACACCCTATTTAGGATATTTCTGAAGAGGTCAACTATCTTATCAATAAATTGTTGGGAAACTCAGTTTTATTCATTTTCTGATGTTTCTGATTTGTATTTTTAATTTCAGGGAGGATTGGTGAGAAGATACACAGGTACCCCAACACAAAAGTTAGGATAGAAAAGGAGACTCTAAAAGAGGTGATTCAAGGCTGAAATATGCTTGGGAAGTTATGCATAACACTTCTTAGAAGGAAGACATGTTTGAGGCAACCTGTTAAATGGAAGAGAAAAAAAAATCTTACAGGTCATTTAAGATAGCAGTACATGGTCCGAAAGTTTAGAGACCTCTATCAGAAAAAAAGTCTTGACCACTTACTCTCAAAAAAATGTGTTTTATACATTTACTACTATATTTCACAAAGATTATACAAAATGGAAATCAAAGGATTAGAAAGAAATTAAATCTTTGAAATAATTTTACTAATGGTAAAAAAAAAAAATCAGTAAAATAGATACTTTTACTTTTTTTTAATTAAAAAAAAAAAAAAAAAAAAACTAAAAATGCCAAGGTCTCCTATTTCATCCAGAGCCCACCTTGATCTATATCTGGTCACTGGACCTAAATGGCTTTAGAAGGGAAGGTGAGGTCTTACACAGCCTTCCCTCACTTAAATCCAAGTGCATGTCATAACATCACATTTCTGATGTAATGATCCTCTTTGGGAACGAAGGAGGAATAACAATGCTATTGAATGTGCTTTGTTATATTTTAAGATGTCAATTTAAAATTGTGATAAAACTAGACCTTTAAGTTGTTGAAAGTTCAATTGATACTGATATTTAGCCAGAACTTAACATGCATCATTCCCCATGCTTACTGAGTCGTGATAGTTATTTTTAAATCCCATCTACCAATCATGAAAATGTTTTTATTGAAATTTGCTTAGTAAATCATATAGAAATAGTTTTTGTAAGCAAATTGGAAAATAGTGTGTATTTTTATATTTTAAAAATTTCAAAATTCACTGAAACTTTTACCAAATGATGTGGGATATAGTTATTGATGAACATTTTGATGTCTAATACAATTAGAAATACATATTTTGATATGCAATACTGATCTGTCTGAAAAACCAGATAATATTTTAGACTGTTTTGAAAAAATGTTGAGTAATATAGATTTGAGAACTTGATTCTGTCAATAAGATGGAGTTTGGGAACAATCTACTCTTTTAAGAAAGTCAGAGAAAAATCTTAAAAAAAAAAAAAAAAAAAAAGGAAAGAAGGAAGAAAAATATGAGCCAAAGAAATCATTTCAAAGTCAACAACAGCTATGTTATTGAAAATTCCAGAGCTAGAAAGCATAACTGGTGCTCTTCTCTAATTTTTATATAGATGTTTTATGATCAAAAAGAATAAAACTAAAAAAAAATGATAATCTTGGGTATTTTTTAAATGGGCTTGAGTCGAATTTTGAGGATATACCCTATTTGAAATATAAATCAGTCAGTACATTCATCTAAATCAGTAAGCAGACTCAGAATACCCTTTTAAATCAGTGATCAGAAAGGCATCAGGGAAACAACAGCACCGGAAAAAAATTCTGAGAAAGAAACATTGATGGAAGGAAACAAAGTGGGAAGTGGGTACTGGAATGGTGCTCAATAGAGATATGATCATTAAAAGCTTTCCAGTGATAAAAGGCTTCAATTTAGTTATTCTTGATTATTTGGAGAGAACTGACTTCATTGATCAAGTCCAGCAACAGTTATTTTTCTGAAGCAGCTAAGAACTTGATTTTTTTTTTTTGGTATATTGATAACTATATTTGAATGCAATTCATCTCTGTGGTAATCCTATGCATTTTATTCTAAATATTTAAAAAACATCCTTTAAAAGGGTCCATAGACTTCAAACTGACAAAGATGACCACAACACTCACACACAAAAAAAGATGAAGGAATTTTGCTGTAAGACAACATTGAATATCTATAATTGAAGAAAGGTAATGCTTTTCAAAAAGGGTTAATCTGTTATCTCTGGTTCAAGAAATCAGAGGAAAATTCACAAATGTTTTCATATTATGTAGGATGTAACTTGCTACCTGTTCCATTTTCACTTAATGGTGCAATATGCAAATGAGTGAATTGATTGGGCTATCTCGTTTAGAGATTGCCAATTTGTAGAGTTTTATCTTCTCTGACTTGGAGAAAAGCTTTCACGTCAAGATCTAACACTAAATGCCCTTTAAAGGGTGACAGTTACTTGAAAGTGTTAATAAAGTCCATATGCAAGTTCAAGGAGAGAATTACCCAAATAAAGAATGTTAAATAACAGTTTTTGAACTACAAGCAAAATAATTGTTGTAGAACAGATGTTTCTCAGTGTTCAGAAAAACTGACTTTTACAGTCTAGAGTTATGTTTCACTGCCAGCTTCCTATGTGTTTGCCTGATACAACATTGATATAGAATCTATTGGTAGGAAAGTGTTATCTGGGAATATGTATACACACATATATATACACACCTATATTTATAGATAGATATATCTAGCTATAGCTATGCTGTGATATATTTTATTATTTGCTCTGATATTGTTGTGGAACCCAGGCTCTGAGGGCCAGTATTCATTCAAAATTATCTTTTGGGGTCAGTAAGCAACAGTAAAAAGGGAAAAAAAAACTTTTATTCAGTCAGCCCAGCAGATGCCAAAATGGAAGGCATCTTCTCCAAACCTCTGTGGAGAGACAGCCAGTTTCCAGACAGCATTCAGCAGTGCATGTTAAATATCAACCAGTCCCTGAGCAATTCCAAGGAAGAGAAGGAGAAGTACACTTCAAGAAATTAGATCACAAATAATAAAACAGCTTGGGAGGCAAGGTGGGGGGGAGGGGAAGAGAGATTGTAAAGCAAAGAGACAAAGGAAAAAAAAAAGTGGTTTTGACCCAGTTACTCGAGGCTATTAATCTTGTTTTAAGTTGTAAGACACTATCAAATTCTCCCTCCTTAAGCACAATGTCATTTTCTTTGTTTTCGTACAAAATCTATAATATTAGCATCTCTTTGGCTTATTAACTAAATGTTTATAGTTAAGAACCAGAACTGTCATTTATTGTGAGCAGATGGAACCTCAGGGACTATAGTGGTCAACAAGGAAGTACAATTCTCAAAAGGGTTATCCCTGAATCTTGAAAAAGTTTGAATATATCATTATAATAGTAGTCTCTAAGAATTTATTATTCAATAGTTTTTTAGTTATGTGGAAGTGTTTGGGTTTTTTTGGTGTTGCTGCTGTTGAGGGTTTTTTTGGGGGGGCTGGGGGAGAAGAATTTAAACAATTTTTTAAAAAGCAAACAAAAACAAACCTACCTTTTAATGATTCTTACTGATGAATTTTTATTGATGGATAGTGCCAATCTGATAGACTTTGAAAACATGATTTCATGGCCATTCTAAATCTTCTAGGAACCTGCTAGATAAACAAAAATCCTTATTTTTCTTAGGATTCTAAAAATCTTTTTTTAAAAAAGGAATTTAATATCTTATCTAATGGTCATAACATCAGAGGCATAAGGGGGAGAAGAGAATAGTAATAAACAGAGAGATTGAAGAATGGCAAGGTATATTTTTAAATGAGCATTTGTCATGCATCTGCTGTATAGCCAGGCACTATGCTAGAATCTGAGGAGATAAGACAAAAATAAAAACCAATCTCCACTCTTAAAGAGCTTACATTCTGTCACATAAGAAAATGTATATAGTTATATAAAATATATTATATATTTGAGTATGTATGTATACATATTTGTTCCCATTAATATATACATACAAATGTGTAAATATATATGTGTATAACACACATATATAGGGGTAATACATATCAATATTAATAATATATATTAATATGTGTGTATATAATATATAAAATTATATAAAAACCCCCTATCTTTTATGTACATACATATGCCTTTGTACATAGAAGATGGAGATAAAGAGAACCAAGAACTCCTTAGAAACTTGGTGACAAAGAATTTAAGGGCATCAAAAAAAGAAAAAAAATGGTAGGTACAAAGCATTATCTCCGATGTTCAGCAACCTCATTTTTCATTGGTTAATCAATGATATTTGTTACAATTCTGTAGCAGATTCACTAGAATCGGACTAGCTGATGGAAAATAGTCTGCAATCACTTACTGCCATCTTACGTTCTTTTTTGTTATTACACAACAACAAAACAGAAAAAGACTCCAGAAAACCATACGTGATACAAATAGCTTCTCTAAATTAGAGAACTCAAATGTCTAATTTTCTTATATCTTAATCCATTTCTTTTACTAGTAAATTTAGGTTAGAACATTAAGTTCAGTACTTGACTCTTGCAATCATTTCGTCAGTTTGTTACAAAAACAGAAATGTTCTAATTTACATTGAACAGGTGAATACATAAAGATCAAATTCCAGATGATACAACCCACATTCACTATATTAAATACATCTACTTAAAAGATGTTATAACAGTATTTTTAATTCATTTTAATATTTTAAGCAGAATTTGGTTTCATAACCAGCAAATCTTAGTGTCATAGTTTGAGAGCTAGAAGAGTCCTTAGTGAAGAAATTAACACTCTCCTTTTACTTGAACCCTCTTCTCCCTCCATTCTTATCAAAGACTCAGATATCATACAATTCTAGTTTTCTATTAGTGGAAATCTTTGTAGTCAACACAACATTTTACTTTAAAATAACAAAGCTAGTTAGCTAATATTTACATTAATTTTCTTATGTGTGATAATGTCTCTAGTCTAAACACAATGATATTCACTCAGAACTACATATAATCCATCCCCACCATTTGAAGCAGTCAGAAGGACTTTTATATTTTGATGATATAAGCCCACAGACACCCAATTGTAAGAGAGAGATAGAATTGGAATAATTTTTTTTTAAAGTATGGTAGCTTTAAAATCTATTACATGTAAGTCTATACTTTTAAACTAATACATCTTTTCAACTTTAGGTCTTTTGAAAAGTATTTTTAAACTAGCTTTTCTGATCTTATTTATCAATGACAAAATACATTATATCACACCTGAATGTTTGCAAAGTATGTTACATGCTATCATCTCATTTGATTTTTAACAACTTTGGGAGGTAGATGCTATTAATATCCCTAACTTACAGATGAGAAAACTGGAGTTGCAGAAATATGAAAGTATTTCCAAATGTAAAATTCACTATAACTACAGTTCTTTTGCCAACAAGCTAGTGACTTCAGAAGAGTTAATGGGTTCGTAGAAACTCAGTACCAATATCTACAATTTTTACTAAATACCACTTTAATATCATTTACTGGTTGCCAGAAGAATGAGGATACTTAAAATTGTTTTTTTAAGGAGGTGACAATCGCCAGAAGGGCTAAATACTATCTGTATATTTGTGATCACAAAAACAATCTAAATGAAAGAAGGCTAAAGGTTTGCCAAGCATATAATTACAAATAAAACCATTTCCTAGAGGAAGTAAAGGACATAAGTAAATGGATAATATGTGTTGTACAGTTAGAAGAGTTCCAACACATGTTTAATCAAATAGACTTCAAAAATAGATTTGAAAAAGTCCAAGCAAAATGCTCTCCACAATTAAAAGGTCTAAAAAAATAAAAACAAAACAATCCAGAGACCAACTTTGGAAATAAAACATTTGGTTTACCTTTACAAGGGTTAGATTTAAGAAAATCCATATCCTCAACATTATTATATACTGAAGAAGTACCTCTCCCAAAATGGAAAGGTAGAAACCATGAGGAGAAAACAAGCCTTTTACAAGCTTGCTATGAAATCCAGCAAAACCAGATCTGGAGAATAGCAAAGTCTTTAAGATTTTCTAAAAGCAACAATAGGAAAACTACCATATGTTGAATCTACCAATTAAATACCTAAAAATGTATATAAGGAGAGAAGTACATTAGTTAGATTAGACCAAATATAAATGAAAGAAACACATAATGAAAGTCACAATTTTGAAAGCATTAAAGGATCATCTAAAGATAATCAAAGGGAAGGAGCAAGTAGAAATTATGAGTGCTATTATCAAAATAAAAAATTAAGGTGGAGTAGGAATTAGAGAATGTCAACAGCTGTTTATTTTCTCATTTTTATAAAAATATTTTTAAGAATGATGCTTGTAAGTGTCTCTACTGGGTCTGTATCCCAAAACGATCAAAAAAAGGAAAAAGGACCCACATGTGCAAAATTACAGCAAACCTTTTTGTAGTGGCAAGAAAGTGGAAATTGAGTGGATGCCCATCATCTGGAGAATGGCTGAATAAGTCATGGTATTTGAATGTAATGGAATATTATTGTTCTATAAGAAATGATCAGCAGGATGATTTCAGAAAGGTTTGAAGAAACTACATGAACTGATGCTAAATGAAGTGAGTAGAACCAGGAGTACACAGTAACAAGATTATGTAATTATCTCCTATGATGAATTTGGCTCTTTTCATCAAAGAGGTGATTCAGATCAATTCCAATAGACTTGTGATAGAGAGCAATCTGCATCCAGAGAGAACTGTGAGGAGTGAATGTAGATCATATACATAGTATTTTCACCTTTTATTGTTGTTTGTTTGCTTCTTTTTTTCTCTTTTTTCCCCTTTTGATCCAATTTTTCTTGTATAGCATGATAAATGCTGCAATTTAAAAAATATTTTTAAATCCAGTAAATGTCCTTTCACCTCAAAAACTAAAAAATAAAAGCATGGTGCATGTACATAAAGGGCATCCTTGATAACAAATATGAAGAAAGAATAGGTGAGCTTTCATTAACTTTCTACAGAAAGTGAGAATTTGCTACCAATTCTCTAAGAAGAAAAGTCAGAATCCTGGCTAGAAAAAAAAAATATTAAACTCATTTCTACAGCAGCAGTATTCTAATTAACTAGTGTTTATATAGTGCCTTACAATCCACAAGGCTTGGTAGACATTTTCATTTGATCTCAAAACTTTGAAAGATGGATTCTATAGGTAATGTTGTCATCTCTATTTTCCATGTGAAGGAATCAATCATTAAAGATTAGAATCTTACCAATGTTTACATGATTCATAAGTGAGATTTAAACCCAGAGCTTCCCAACTCATCATCCTATGTACTATGTCACACTACTTCTAGAAAATAGAAGTATAGAATATCATAGGAAAAAAATAGCACACCTCTCCCCACTCCCCAACTTTCCTTACAGAATAATCAGGCTTTATTTATCTGGGAGTAGAAGGGAAGTGAAATAGCACAGTGGAATAATATATTGGTCAAGGAGTGAGGAAGATTCTAGTTCAAATCTGGCCTCAGACATTTGCTGTCTGTGAGACCTTGGGTAAGACATTTAACTTTTGTTTGTCTATTTCCTCATCTGTAAAATTGAGATGATAACATCTAAGTCCCATATTTGTTGCGAGGATCAAATGAGATAATAATTGCAGCATTTAGGGTGTAGTAAATGCTATATACACATGCTAGCTATCATCATCATTATTATTTTCCTTTCCTTTTAGTCAAGGAAGGGGGCACCTTTTATTCATTAATTTATTCTACTATTAGTTTTTGCCTCCTCTGGTCATCAACCAGGAGAAGGCAGCATTAAATTGGTCAAAAGCATTTAAAAGCAAGGCATTCATATTATCAGGTTATCTATATGAATAATCTTTCAAAAAAAAAAACAGCTCCTTGACTATATTAGGTTAAATAGTGCTAAAGATCGATCTACAAGATTCCACAGAAAAAGTATTTTTCTTCCAATATCAATAAACCACGCAAAGATAACAGAATGACATTCAAAAAGTCTCACAGATATGCATCATCACAGTTGCCCTGAATTTTTTTTTAATCACTTGTCAGGCTTACATTGATGCAAGGGACAATTAAAAATAATTTGTTGGAACAATAAAAATTCTAACTCTGCCCATTAAGATTTCCTTTGTTTTCTTAAAGCCAAGGAATTTTTCTTTAACCCCTCTTCCTACAATTCTGAAATTTGCCTATTAGACCAGAGTTCTCAAAAGCTTCTGGTCCTTGGACCAGCTGGAACACTCTGAAGGTCTGAAATCAATCTCTCAGAAGAGGAAGAGACCAAGGATAATAACAGTAATTTATTAGTGGAATCCATATAGCCTAAGTAGGAACCAAATATCAAGACAAAGGATGACCTTTGCCTTTTCACAGTCTGGCCCCATGCCTTGAACTCATTTTTTTTTTCCTCTTTAAAATCATTGCTTTACTTCAGGCAAGCAAAAATAACAAGAGCTATATTTTCAAGGGAAATACTCCAACAATGTTTGTTTTTAAGAACACATGATAAAACCAAGATTTACTTACCAAGTGGAGGAAAACACAAACAAAAAGCTTGGGTCCCCCAAAGCAAACATATATACTGTCTCCAATCAATCCTTCTCCCTAGTTTCAAGCATCTCAGATTTTAAATTATTGAAAGCCACAGGGCCTCAATTACCTAGTCCAGTTCTTGAGGCAATCAGCCTCTATTTAAATCTCTCTTCTTTTTTGCATAAAACCCGTTTTCTGCTAAAATAGTCTTTCTAAAACAACTTTCTACTATAAAATAATCTTCTTTCCTAAAATAGCTTCTAGTAATCTTTCTTTTCTTCTCTGCTTTTTATACCTTCCATCCCCCTGCCTTTTAGGGCAAAGTTATACACAGCTGTTTTAATTTATATTCTATCACCCCCATCCAGTCAAACCTTACTTACCTTGTCCTCCTTCCCCAACACACTCCTATTTCCCAGAAATTTGATTTATTTTAATCAAGTATTTTTAATATCTGCCTGAGGTTAAATTTAATTCCATCATATTAAACAATTATGAGTTCACCAATAAGTTTCCTTATATGCAGCCAACTATTTCCACTTCCCCATCCCCCAAGATAGCTATTTCTTTAACCTATAGACACCAAGTTTTTTTTTTGTTTTGTTTTGTTTTTTGTTTTTTGCAAATCAATAGAAATTACAGGTGTGCCTGTTTGAAAAACACTGCCTCTAATGTTTATCACCTGTGTGTTCTGGAACAATTTATTTAACTGGAACTTCAGTTTTCTCAATTGTAAAATGAGTTGTAAGCTCAGATGGTTTCTAGGTTCTCTTCCAGTCCCACATCTATGACTCACATACTCCAAATGCTATATTCTTTCCACCATACTATACAATCCCCTCATGGGCAGGGGAGAGAGAGAACAGAAATTGTGTGAAACCTGAAATGCAAAAGGCAAAGCGCTGAACTGAACACTCATGTTCATACATTCTGGGACCTTACAGGCCACCTCATCTTACTTTTCATTTTATAGATGAGGAATTAAGACCAAGAGAGGTTAAATGATTTACCCAAAATTCCACAAGTAATAAAGAACAGTGATGGGATTTGAATCCAGGTCTAATACTTAAAAGCAATCTTCTCCCCCCCCCCCCCCTGCCCAGTATTCCAAGATTGTTTTTTTCTAGTCTTTAACAATCCAGATTCCAAATGATTCTAATGCATTTGCCATTTTTAAACCAGTACCTGTACCTACTGCTCAACTCTGTCTTCAGAATTTTTTCGGTCACTAGGAGGGAGTATGGCACACTAGAAAATATATGATATTTTGAAGTGAAAGTGGCACAAACCCAAGTCTTATAGTTCAACCCTTTATTTGATAGCTGAGAAATCTCAACTGAAGTGATTAAATAACTTATTCAAGATTATTTAGACAGAAAGCATAAAAAATAGGATTTGAACTTGTGTTCCCTTCAGAACCAATTCTATTTCTGGATTAAAATCCCAATTAATTGACTCTGAGCTTTAGCTTCCTTACTCATTAAATGAAGGAATAAGAACAAGTGATCTCCAAGATTTCCTTTACCTCTCAACCTTGAATCTTGTATTATCTAAATTACTCCATATGTCTATATATTGTTTTAACCTAATTCCCATTATCCCATCATTCAAAAATGTGTTTATTTTAGTCAAATGAATAGAACTTTTATGTATATACAGAAAGAAGATACAGACACAATTAAAGGGAGAATTTACCCCAATTTTCAAAAAATGTAATTTCATAAAGGGAACATCTGGCTTCATCAAAAGTGTTAGTGACAATCACATGAGGAAGAGATAAAGTTATTTTGTCTCATTCTCCAAAGGCTTCAGATTGGCTCCACAAAACATAATTCCTCTGAAGGCAAATATGCCCAATTAAACATCCTACCTCAGAGTTAGAAGGAGCTTCAAGTAGTCACGTAGACTATATAGTATCTAAGCAAGTATCCCTCCTACAATATATCCAACATTCAGCTTTTGGCTTACAACCTCCAAACTACTGATTAATTTCTGTCCTTAACTGGTCTCTACTACATTGGGAACTCAAGCTTTAAGGAAGCAGAAATGGGTTAATTTGAAGAGCATTAGCACTCCTTAATCCCTTGGGGGAAGTCTCCTTACTGAGGGCCTTTGCTAAACAGACTTAGAAATACAAAATGTGGTTATTTAGTCAACATCCATTTATAAAGTATCTTTAATGTGCAAAGCCTAAGTTAGCTGGGTGAGGAGGAGAAAATGATCTCTTTTTAGTGTTAGAAAACTGACTTTGGAGTATGGTTTATGGATTCAAACGTAACCATTTTCGAGTCAAACCCCATAAAACTGCAATCTGCTTCACTTGGAGATCTATTCATTCCTCTAAGTTTCTACATCTGCCATTTTCTCTATCTCCAATACCTAGAATATTCTCCATCCTCTGCTCTACTTACTGATTACCTGGCATCCTTTAAATCCCAAGTAAAATCCCACTATTTACAGGAAATCTTTCCCAATTACTCTTACTTCCAGCATCTTTCCACTGTTATTTCCTACATATTCTGTATATATTTGCTTGAAAAAATTATCCCCTTTTAGATTTAAGTGAAACTGTCTCTTTTTTATATCCCCAATAAGTAGTTTAGTGCCTGGTATGTAGAAGACACTTAATAAATATTTTTATTTATTATTGTCTTTATGGTTATCTCATTTAAAAATGCCTAGCTTCTACAAGCTTCCTGTGACGCCTGACTAGTTGAGTTGTCAATAAGCATCAGACTAGCTATTGTATAACAGCTAATAAAGAGCAGTTAAAATCCTGCTAGTTGACCTAATGCTAATTGGTAGCTTGATCAAAAAGAGACATAAGGAAAAGAAGGAAAGTAATATAACTCATGGTACAATGTAAAGTGAACTATATTTGGACCCCCAAAGGACCTTCATCCAAATCTCTGTTCTGCCATTTATTAGCTATAGGACCCTCTAGTTGAGCATTTATCCTGTCTAACTAAACTAACTAAAACTAACTAAACACTAAATAGTGTTTGGTCATCTGCAAAAACAAGAAAATAGGATTAGAAATCCATTTAAAATCGTTTCTAGTCTTAATCTATGATTTCAAAGTCTTATTAGCACATAGTAAGAAACAGAGTTAGAAATAATCTTAGCTGTCATTCATTGAGTCTAACCCTTTCATTTTTATGTCATCCACAATTTCATATCCCCCTATACTCCAAGGACTCAGGGTTTATAATGACCAAATTTAATCCTTAAACTGAAAAGGATTCCTCTTTAGTTGTCTCCAAAAAAATTCCAAAGAAACCTCCAAAACACAGCTTAGATATGAATCATGTCTAGGATTTTCCTATATGGGCAAAAAAAAAAAGGTCTCTTCCAACAAGAGTATTGTGATTATATGGATATTATATATGGAGCAACTTTTTATTTCCTCCACTACAGAAAATAAATAAGGCTCAAATGCCTCCCCTGTACATGCATGAATATAAGAAACATAAAACACTCAAATATCCTATTGCATTCACTGGACTTAGAAAATAAAAATACTTTATAATGAACAAATACTCCTCACTCAGATTACCCTTCCTGGCATGTCTTTAGTTCTAAAGTTGTAGATCCTCTTCATTATAGTCCTCTTTCTTTTTCAAGAAGAGTATTGTTCAGGTTATATTCTCCTAGATATCTAGTGCTCAACCTTCAAATCACAGAACTACAGAATTCAGATGACATCATCATGAGAAAAAATGAAATAAAATATCAAGATATATTACTGTATTTTTGTTTGGTTTTTGTTTCCATCTTACTATTAAACATTATGTATATATTTTATAAGCTCCACAATCTCCAATTTCACATTTCATATTCTCTCTTTGACTTACCACCCAGATTTTCTCTGATATATTCTCCAACTAAGAATATCAAGGAATGTCCTCAGTGTCTCACTCAAAGTAGCATACATATGGTGTTCATGAGAGCCCTTATTTTATCCAAATAAAATACATGAGACATAAGAGACTCACTGAAGCCTATAAGCAGATGCTTATAAATACATAAAGCATTCACAATCATCCCCCTACAAGAAATCAAACTCAGATTATTGTTGTTGTAGTTCATTTGCTTCAGTCATGTCCAACTCTTTGGGATCCCATTTGGTGTTTCCATGGCAAATATACTGGACTTTTTGTCATTTCCTTCTCCACCTCATTTTATAGATGAGGAAACTGAAGCAAATTTTTTTTAAGTGACTTGTCCTGGGTAACATAGCTAATAAATATCTGAAGCCAAATTTCAACTCAGGAACTTGAGTTTTCAGGAATGATTCTACTCATCCTCTGTTCCATCTAGCAAATTATCAGTAGAATAATAATTCCACATTCCAGTAAATCTTTACATCTTACAAATTGTTCCATACAGTACATTGTCTAGTAGATTCATAGAATCCACTATACTTTAGACTTCTAGTGGAAGGTAAACACATTCTGGAGAGCCTAGTCAAGCAACCTCTTTCCTATAGTACTTAAAATGTCTGAAAATTTCACTGTAGTAGTTGGGAGGAGGAAAGGGAAGTGGCAAAGATTTATTTTCTTTATGCTTTAACTCCCTTATAGTTCCCTGGCAACAAAAGTTAAAATAGCAATTTTCTTCTTTCTTCAAGAATATCATCCTTCAAAACTTTGAAACCTGAGTTTATTCTCAAGGCTGGTATTATCCAAGAAATCTCCCTTGTTGAAACAGGGAAAACTCTTTGTAGCATTTACTTGATAAAGATCTTACATATACAAGATATGTAAAAAACTGATTCAAATCTATAAGAACAAAAAGTCTTCTCCGAAAGATAAATGATCTAAGAATATGAACCAACAGTTTTCAAAGAAAGAAATCCAAACTATCAACAATAGTATGAAAAAATGCTCCAAATCACAAATAATAGAAAAAATGCATTTTTTGCATAAATAAAATAAATTTTATTTATAAATTCTAACATATCTATCAGATTTACAAAAATGACACTTTAATTCATTATTAGTGGATGTGTGTAAAATTAGTGTAATCATTCTGGAAAACTATTTAGAACTGTGTAAAAAAGTTACTAAGCTGTTCATACCCAGTGATATCTCCTATCTCCCTATCTCCCAAAGAGATCAAAGACAGAGGGAGAGGAAAAGGATTCATCCACACAAAAATATCCAGCAATGACTTAGAAAATGAGGAGGTACCCATTTATTGAGGAATGGTTAAACAAAATGATATGTTAAAGTAATGAAATATCATTGCACTATATAGAATTAATACAATGGGTGGTATCTGAGAAAACTAAGAAGAACATGTATAAAATCACATAGAGCAAAGTGACCAGAATCAGGAGAATATTTTCAATGAATAAGGCAGATGAATTATACATATTTGAAAATGAAGATATCATAAGAATAAATACATTTTTATTTTTTTATTTTTGTTTTTTAATTTTAAATAATTGTTTAAATGTACATTTTACATGAGTATTAATGCTTTCCCCAGTTTTTCCTCTTAAGAGATTAAAAAATAGAAGGGAGGGAGAGGAGGAAAATGACAAAAATTAGTTTCTTACTACCTTTATATTCTCTTCCTCCCTTCCCCCAAACACTGTGGGATTGCTACAGAGGAACTAAGAATGAGGAATGAGGAAAGAACAATCCTGCTGGGATTCACCTGACTGGGGAGACGTTTAGAAGAAGACATAAGTAGAATGGCATCAAACTGCACAGGACAATGTGAATTTTCTGAAAAGCAATGACAGAGTCAAGAAGGAGATTAGCAAGGAGCCAGCCTGTTTTGTTCCCTGCAGGTGCTTTCCTAAAATAAGATTTTAATAGCTAAATCATACCCTTTCCACTTGAGCCAGGTACAGACACAAGTAATAAATATATGCAGGGGCCAGAAATCAGCAGGAGGAATAGCTAGAACAGAATAGAGCAGTCAACAATTTTACTGTGAACAGAGACCAGAACCAGAAGAGTTTCTCTATCTACTCTAGCTGTGGGAGCCCACAAATTACCTTTTCTTCCCAGCAGTATCTGAAGTGTGAGGAAGTGTTGGGGGCAGTTTGAATCTGAGCATCATGACAGGGTCTCTCTAACAGCCTACTAAAAACCTTCCTCCAAAAGGAAAGTGGTTGTCTGGACTAATAATAAGAGCTGGCATTTATATAGTGCTTTAAGGTTTGTGAAGTACTTTACAAATTTTCTCATTTAAATATTATTATTTTAAAACAACAATCCTGGAGACATATCTACGTAGCTCAGGAGATAGAGCACTTGGTCTGGAGTTAGAAAGGCCTGGGTTCAAGTCCAGCCTCAGACATTTACTAGGAGTATGGCTCTAAGCAAGTTATTTAATCCTATTTGCATTAATCCACTGGAGACTGAGATGGTAAAGCACTCCAGTATTTTTGCCAAGAAAACCCCTTATGAGATCACCAAGAGTCCAATGTATCTGAACAACAGCGACAATAGGAGAGTGGTGCTACTATCATCCCTATTTTATTGATACAGAAGTTAAATGACTTAACCAAGGCTACTCCGGGGACAGCATTCTGTCCACAGTACCACCTAGTGAGCAAAAAGGAGATCTGAGGTTTAGGAATCCCCGAACACCAAGAGCAGGAGAGGGCAAAGGAAGGCAGGGGTGAAGAAGGGAGACAGAGAGCTTCAGAAGCACCCTGCCCATTGTGAGTATTTTGTTGTATTTTATTTTATTTCTTTTTCTATTAATAGGATGTTAATTTCCATAATGTCATTTAATTATTCTCTGTCATTATCACAAAAATGTGTAAATGTGTTCAATTTTAAACAAGAAATTTAATTAGACTTAACAACAACATAGTAAAGATCAATAAATACTAGAAACATGTATCATAGAGTACATTTCCAAACACTTTATAGCTTGACCCTGAAGGCAAAAAAACTCAGGTTGGGACCCTCTCATAGTTATAGAAGAACCAATCTAAAAGTCCATTTGCTTATTTTAAAACATCTTATCTCCATAAACCATAGAAGCAACAGATTATAGATCACTCACAACAATTAACTCATAATAAATGCTCTTACTTAAATTTTTCTTTTGCTCTTCCTGCCTAGGGCACTATATGCTGGTCATCATGAGCCACGAACCACAAGCTACTTTTATTCCAGCTGGCACTTCCCATTTGAAATGTTTGGTTCACTTGCCTCCATTGTTTGACTCAGATTGTAATTCACAACAGAATGCCTTTTCAGGCTGGTAGAGTAATGATTTTCCCAACCCATTGCTACAGACTTGGGAATTGTGAGCATCTCCTCCTTTTGCCACCATGTCATTTTCACTTTTTTTCTTTTCAATTGCATACTAGTTTTTTTTTTTTTTTTTTAAATCTAAGTGGAAATCTATAAGGATTTTCCTGGTAAGGGATTTTATTTGATGCTAAAATATCATGGACTCAAGGTCTTGAGACTACTCTTCGAAGGAGTACAAGCAAATGAGAACTCCTTAAAAAGTCTCTTTACACTTAAATCTAAATTTCATTACATATTAAAAATGGGAAGTTCAAAAATACAAATATTGAGGAGAATTAACACATTTACATGATTGGGTTTCAGTAAAGATGTGAATGTAAATATCGGATTGTTCCTTTCTTCCCAGAGCAAATAGAAGCTGTGTACAAAGATCATGTGTATTCAAGGTTTTGCATACATTTTATTGAAAGCTATATTTATAAATTCCTTTTCTGATAAGCAAATATTCTAATGTTCAGCAATACTATTTTGTTTATCATTTAAAGTTCTTCAAATTTAAATACCATCTATTTTAGCTTTGCAGAAAATATGTAGAGAAAGGAAGGTGTTGGGGGAAGCAAATATGAATCTTTTGACTTCTGAACTAATCCAATCATTCTGTAGAACATTTTGGAACTATGCCCAAAGGGCTATCAAACTGCGCATACTCTCTGACCCACCAATACCCTTACGAGGTCCATATCCTAAAAAGGTCAAAGAAAAGAGAAAAGGAATCATGTGTACAAAAAATGTATAGCAGCTCTTTTGTACTAAAGTGCTGAAAATTGAGAGAGTGCCCATCAATGGGGAATGGCTGAACAAGTTGGATGGAGTACTATTGTGCTATAAAAAATTTTGAGTAAGATGATTTCAGAAAAATCTGGGAAGACTTATATGAACTGATGCAAAGGGAAGTGAGCAAAATAAGAACACTGCACATATTAAGACCCATATGTTAAGGATGATCTTTTTTTTTCCTCTTTGGAAAATATTTATTTTTAATTTATCATTATCAGCATAATCTTGTCAAATGATCTCCTTGTTTAGAGTTACTTTCCACATTTGTTATTTTAAAATATCTTTGAACCTAAGGTAGATTTACAAATACATTGAAAATAAGATTTTGAAAATATGAAATACATATTAGCTAATTTTAAGTTGGTGTTGACCTTGATTTGCCTGTACCACTAACAACTCTCACATTCTTTCCTGAGTCACTCCTATTTTGAACCATTTGTATTCTGTGGTTGTTTTTCCATATCAATATTCTTCAAGCTTGTCATGGTATAGAAATGATCTTGTGTTCATAAGCAACAAAATCCAAGCTTTGTAAAGATTCTATCACTGAAGGCCACATTCACTATCTAAGGACCTCACTAGCACATCAGTTATAAGTAATGGCTTATTTTTTACAAAAGAAGTTCTTGAAGATTGCATACAAAGCTAGAGAGATGATTCTGTTTTGCTGAGGAAAGAGTTTCATTGATGAAATTGTTTAAGTATTTAAAAAATCTCCTGGTGATGCTATAATACAACTTATTTCCAAGTATGGTCTTAGGGCTTCTCAGGGCCCTCAAGAAGGGATGATCTTTGGTTAAAGACAGCTACTCTGATCATGATAATGATCCAAGACAATTCCAAAAAACCCATGGTGAAAAATACCATCCATCTCCAGAGATAGAATTTCTGAATCCTGTATAGAGATTGAAGCACATTTTAAATTTTTTTCTTTGTCTTTTGTTTGTTGTTGTTGTTGTTGTTGTTGTTTCTCTTTGTAACATAGAAATGTTGTGTATGACCTCAGATGTAAAATCAAAATCAAATTATTTGCCTTCTCAAGGAGGAGGGAGGAACAGAAGCAACAGAAAGAATTTGAAACTCAATTTTTTTAATTTTTAATTATTGTTTCATTATTTATTTTCTTTAATTTATTTATTTTAATTTAATCATTGTTTAAAAAGTATGTGTAATTGGAAAAATTTAATAAAATAAAAAATAAAAATCTTTTTATAGATGTGAATCTTTTTTAATAATTGGAGCTGTGAATTTATTAATGAAAATAACTCTTTATAAGAAATCTCTCGATCAATGAAGATCAGCAACTCCATTGGGACTCATAGTCTTATTTGCCTAGGGCACTGAGAAGTTCAGTGATGTCTCTAGGGGTTCATATTACCTGTCAGAAGCTAGCCTGGAACTTTTATCATCCAGATTCTCTCTTACCATGATGCTGCTCTCAAATGTTAATCTTAAAGGAAAAGGTATGATATAGTAGAAATCATCTTGAAATAAGAATTTCAAGGTCTGGATAGTAGTTCTAAGTGTAGTTAATTACTTATATGACTCTTCTCACCTACAAGTCTGCAATTTATATGTCTTCAAATAGTGGCTTCTCTGACCAATAACATGGTTTTCTAATTCTTTATTCATTTGCTCATTACTGAAGTTATATTTTGGCGCAATATTTAATCTTCTATAATTTAATGTTTATTCCTCTATCCCCATCCCTCAATTATACAATTTTACTAGAGCAAGCTTATAAAGACTACCTTTGTATATATTGAGGGTAAATAGATGTTCTTAGGGACTTATTAACAATAACAACACAGTTTCAATCCAGATAAATCTGGGAACATCTAGATTTGGCTCACTTCTAAGGTATCCATGTCAGCTAATCACTAACAACTAAGACAACCAAAAAGCAATCAAACACAAATATTTGTTACAAAATGACTAGGACACAAATGCAACTAGCACTTGAGTCTAGAAGCAAGTAATAAACTTGCAACACCAATAGGAAAGTTCCCATGATCTAATTAGAGTTGGTACTTTTTGAATGAAGATCATATTTTCACAGGTATAGACTTGTGTTTCTCTGATTTCTTCTTGGAGTCTCTCTCTCTCTCCTACTTGCTCTACTTGGTCTTAAATGCCCATATTTGGTTCAGAAATTCCTACTTTGATCCACTATCCACAATCCAGAAAAACTTTCTGCCAGTCCCAACTTCAAACCCTCTGTCATCTTCCTACAAACAGTCATAGCATGCATTTACTATGTTGTAGATCTTGTCTTAACTGAGAAAGTCTTAAACCCTGCTTCCACAGCTGGGACTGCTGCTACTCCTTATGTCCTGAAAAACAAAAAACAAAATAACTTCTCCTTCCTATCTTCAATCCTTAATAACTTTTTTGCTCTCAGTTACCTCTGTTTATGTTTTCTATAATGTACCCCTTGGATCATATCATTCTGAGGAATGAATTGTTTTTTACCATCATAAATAACTTAAAACAGACAAGCACTTCCCTCTAAAATAGAAAGTTGGATTACAGAAAATATTCTCTAGGATAAACATATGAATCAGCACACCGAACATGTTGAAGCAATTAGCCCCAGAAATTCAGAATCCTGAAAACTCCCCTATGAACCATAAGATTCCCTGCCTTCCAAAGAATTAAAATTAAAGGTCATACAAAGGGCAAAGGAAAAAATGAATGGTAGACTTGGACACAATGCTACTGAAGAATTACACTAAAGAAGCAGCGTAAAAGACAACAGCAGAGAAATATATAAGGAGGGGGGGAATGAGCCAATCGCAAGAGTTATGGATGATTGATACTTAGCATGTTCTATTACTATCCATGTAATGTTAAGAGAAATAGAGGAAGATCTCCACTACATTGAGTAGACCACCTGTGGAAAATTTAAAGGAGAATACTGGTAAGGGGATAGTGGGCTAAGAGAATTTTTGGTTTTATGAATACCATTTCTCTAAGTTTACTACTCATATAGGCAGCTAGATCTTGCAACTCAGATAATAAACTCATTAGTGACAGAAGAATTTCTAGCTCAGTTTTACTATCCTTATTAAGTTAAGGTGAGACACAAATTACATTCCTGTTACTATCTAGTTAGTTCTGCTCTATTTATAAATTCCAAGTGAATCCCCTAGTATTTGCTGATCAGTTAATTATTGTACCTGATATAGATCTTTTCTTTCTCTATCCATTCCTTGATGTGTACGTTTTTACCTTTCCCCCGTTTTTGCTCTCTATAAAAATTCCAATTGAATCCATCCTGCCTTGCTTTATATAACATTTTGAAAATGCTACTCATGGCCCATTGATTTTTGTGCACCGTGGGTGCTCTAAACATATAATAAACTATTAAAATAGATCTGTGTTGATATGTATAATTGGCAGCAATATATCTCAAGAAATCTCTGAATATTTTTATATGAATAGGCATCCAAGGAAGGGCTGCTAGCTGTATCATTGGAGGCAATATCCACATAAAAAACATTTGACTTCGTGCCATGGTTGAAGTTAGTCTAGTAGATGTGCATATACTCTCTCTGGCTCCCTAGCACTCTAGGAAAGGAAAGATGAAGGGAAAGCAGGGAGAGAAGGAGAAAGAAGAGAGGGAGCAAAGTAAAGGAAAGAAGGAGGAAACAAAAGAAGCTTCCCTTCAATCCAGATTTATCTGGATTGAAACTGTGTTGTTATTGTTAATAAGTCCCTAAGAAAGGAGGAAGGGAGGGAGAGAAAAAGGAGGGTGAAAGGGAAGGAAAAGGGAAAGGAAAAAGTGAAAGAGAAGGGAAAGATGGAAAAGATAGGCATGCAGAAGAGAGGAGAGGAGAGGAACATTTATTGAGTGCCTACTATCTGAGGTCCATCTCCCCTCTTCTTGATCTTCACTGGCCACTGGACCTAGATGGTTCTGGATGTAAAAGTGAGGCAGGAGACCTTGCAAATTCTCCCTCACTTACATTTAATTCACTTGCATGTTGTGGTATCATCTCCCTAATGCCATGGTCTTCTTTGAGACCAAAGGACAAACAGCAACAACTATGTGTCAGGAATTTCAATTTATAGGCTAAGTGCTTTATAAATATTATCTTGTTTGACCTCAGGGAGATAGGTAGGTACTATTATTATTGCCATTCTATAGTTGAGGAAACTGAAGCAGAAATTAAATGACTTGTCCAAGGTCACACAACTAATAAGTATTTGAAATCAAAGCTGAATTTACATCTTCCTGAATCCAGACCCAACACTCTATCGATTGAACTACCTGGAATATTAATATTAATTATTAAGAAGTGATTAATATAATGGAAGATTAAGAGAAACTTGGGAAAACTTGCATGAACTGATACCAAAAAATTAGCAAAACCAAGAGAACAATTTATACAATGCACATAATAATAATATGAAAGAAAACAATTTTGATCAAAACTCTGATCAAAGCAATGAACAACAATGACCTTAAAATAGTGATATCTTCCATCTTTCTGGAAGAGAGAGATTGGACTAGAGATGCAGAATGATACATGGATTCTCAAAGTCAATGTGTTTTTTCATTTATGAAGCCTCTCTGTACAATCAGTGAAGGTACTTAATACAGACTAATAAAGTTCAAGGTCATTCATCTCAGGTTACTTTTTGTCTTTCCCTCCCTTTCGGTGGCAATATTCACTCAGAATGCAAAAAATTTTTTGAATAAGAAGAGCATCCTTAAGGAGAAAAAGGAAGCAATACGTGCCAAGTGAGTAAAATCACTATTGCTACCACTAATTCAGTCACCACTTTCTCTCAGACAACAATATATTCAGGCTGAGACCTTGAATTCAAGAGCCTTGAGAAGTACAGTGCTTTTAAGAATACCAACCTTGTGTCCTCAATTGAGCTACCACTGAGGGAAACAAGTCCTTTAGAGAAAGAACCTTTCTTGCCAAAACCAAAACTAACCACTGGTCCCCTGCTATAATTAAGAAGGTAAACCCAAAAGCCCTAAGAATGGCAGTATTTCCAAGCTAATAGTCCTGCTTCCAGCCATAGTTCCCATAGTCATAACCTATAGAAGTAACTGTTATGAAGATTCAGATTTCCCATAGTTGATGTAATTATAGCAACTGTTTCTGTGGATGACAAAGCCCTTGTTGCCTCTTCAGTAACCACAGCTCCTAAAGACCCAGAAATTTCTTACCATCAAAGTCCTTGGAAATGTTAATTGGTTTAGAATCATAAACATCTATGACATTATCAGTGAAAATGACATTAAAGGAGATGCAGTACCATTTGCTTTGCCATTGTATCCTAAGGACTTCTGACTTGAAGCTGAAATCTCTTACATGTTGTCTTCCATGTCTCATGTGTTGTCTTCCATATCAAAATGTGAGCTCTTCAAGAGTACAGACTATCTTTGCAATTCTGTTTATATCTATATTATAGCAAACTATAAGTAGATATATAGTAAATACTTCATAATTATAGAATTGGAATCTTCTCTTCCATACTCCAATACTATCCAGGATAATCAGGTGCAGAATCTGGCCTAATCTAAGGTACTTATGGACAATGACTGTCATTTTGTATTTATGTACTCAATAATTAGAACAGTACATTATATAAAAGAACTGAATGCTTTTTCATTCATGTATGTATGTATGTATTTCTAATGTCTCACATGGAGTAGACATCATCTCAAGCTAGCAGACTCCAAGTTTTAGGAGATGCTACTAAGGAAGAAAGGCTTCATGTGCAAGGGGTAATAGAATAGAAAGATGTGGAGAAACCCATCATAATAATTGCTAGTAGTAATTTAGGGGACCACAAGAACACTCAAATAATTAAATCGTGGAAAAGTTACAGTCTATTTCAAGGAATGGATTTTTTTTCAGACACTAACTTATAAAATCATTTTAGAGTTCTTAAATTTTCACTTGATCCAAAGCTGGGGAAGACTGGTTGTAGGAGTGTTTGTGATTTAAATTGCCTACCTCAATCAGGGATGTTTGCACATAGGAGTATATTGGAAACATGAAAAGAAAATGACTGTGGCCATAATGGACTCATAGGGGAGAAAGGAAGAGTTCTCTTAAGTTTGTGAATGTACATGTGCAAGGTTAAAATAATCTCTGATATCAAATATTATGAGCTACCAATATTTAAACCAGTGCATAAAGATGTAACCTGAAGCAGGATGAGGAAGAAATTGAAGATAATTCTTACCCTTTTCTGACTTCTCTCAAATAAAGACATCTTTCTGGTTTGTTTAGAGTTTCCTTCAAGCTTTTCAATTATCTTCAATATCTTTTTTGAGATTTTCAAAATTAAACTGCATTTTGAAGGGAAAGAATATATAATTTTACACTCTTTCCCACTTTTCCATTTTGCCCCCTTCCACTTTTCATTACAAAACAATCTTTTAGAAAGTATTCTCTTAAAGAATGACAAAGAAAATAACTAGTAAATGAAACATAATTGATTTTTTTCCCTTGGAGGAGCTTCTGTGATATCTATAACAAGAAAAGATTTTATACAAATCCATACTCCTTAAATGCTATTTATCCCTTATAGCACATTCTGTCTTTATGCCAGAGTTAATGGTATTTCTAAGAACATATTTTCCATGTATTTGGTTCAATTTGGAATAATAATTTTTCAAACACTTAATTAAAATTGGAAGCCATTCAAAAATGAATGAACTAGTTGAAACTTCCAATATGTGAGAGATAACATCACATTTCCATTAAAAATGCTAACTCTACTCCCTTCAAGAATAGTATGTTAGATGAACATGCAAGAGTAATACTAAGTTATTTTAAAACAATAAATTAGTTAACTTAATTATAGTTATTTTTATATTATTTAAATTATTTGTTTATCTGATTTTATTTATATTATTTATTTTTTATTCATATAATAATTACATGTAATATATGATATAATTTATATTGTTTATTATATTATGTATATTTAAGTTAATTATATAGTATTTACCTTTTGATAAAACATAGTTGATTCACATTTCAAAGAATAAGAATAGTATAACTAATCACAAATGTTAGTACCCAAATTCTCCAGGATTAGATTGATTTGATCATCCATTTTTTCTTCAGTGTTTTTCGATCCTTTTTATGCTTAGCTGAGGACCATAGTGTTGAAAGATCATAAGTTCATAAGCAAAGATGTAAATGACACAAAAGTCAAATAGTCTTAATCTCTCATTTTATAGATTAGGAAATTGAGGCCCTTAAAGATTAAGTGATTTATACATGGCCATAAAGATATTAAGTTTTTGAACTAGGACTATATTACTTTTGAAAAACTAATGCTTATCTTTTATTTCTGTCATATATATATACATATATATATATATATATACATATATATATACATATATATATGTATATATATATATATACGCCTCACTCCTACCCTATTCCATGAAGAATATGAAGAGTTCATTGAAGAATGAGGAGACAAATGAGTCAAATGCGACGAAGTAGAATAAACAGAGACAGAAAAAATATATACATAATGAATGCACAGGGATGAGGTGAAAGGAATTTAATAAAACTGAATGCTATCTAATTATAACAGTCAGACTTGGCCCTGAGAGTTACAGAAGCAGCTATGAGTATAAAATATTACATATCCTCTCAGACTAATGTGTTGATTGACTTTGACTTTGCTGACCTGCTTTTTCCCATCTTTGAATATTTTTTTCTTGTGATCCAAAGGAAATAATTTAAAGAGGCACCAAAAACAAAATAGATTCCTTCCAGGAATAGTAGATTTTATATTTTAATATTTGATCAGTACTTCACGTATTAGCTTGTAACAAAAGGACAGATGCAGGACACAAATCTGAAGAAGGAAAAGACTTATGGGCTAATTTAGACTTCCCAATTTGCTAGTTTTGAGAAAATGACTAACTTGTAATGTAAGTATTCTGTTTTCCCTGAGTGTCTTCCTCTCACAGATTTATTTATTTATTTGTTTAGATTTCTTTTCCTGGGGGGAGAGGGAGAAGAAACTAGGTGAAAGGGGAGATTCTTTGCCTCAATTTCTACCTAGCCTTAATCACTGAATGAATTCAGCCTCAGACAAACTGAGACTTGTTGAAGATCTTAACTTAAAAAGCTGAGGTCCTCCATTACATCTAGAGCTATCTCCAATAGTCCTGATCTCTATCTGGCCACTGGACCCAGATGGCTCTGGAGGGGAAAGTGGGGCAGGTGACCTTGCACAGCCTCCCTCACTTAAATCCAATTCATTTGCATCCTTCCCGGATGTATCTCTCTTCCAGAACAAAGAACAAAAAGCAATAATAGACAGAACTAGAGAAATAGTTTGACTAGAGCTCCTCCTGGTGGCTAAATGCAACATTGAATTCAGAGTTATCAAACCCATATACTGTAATTTTAGCAATGAAAACAGCTGAGTGAATACATGCAAATACCACACTATAGATATTTGCCATGGATATCTGTTTAGTAAATGGGTTTATGTCACAAGTGAAGATAGTCATTCTAAGATAATTTTTATATATTTCTGGTTGAGCAAAGGATAGTTCTTTAATCAGCTGAATTTTTTTTCTTCTGATTCTTGTAATGTTTTCTTAATTGGAATTACTCATTTTTTGGTTTAAATTCTGAGATTTTTTCCCTTCTGATTTTCTTTTCTTGAGATCAATCTATATTACATAGGATTCTAAATGAATTGTGTTTGTGAATGTAATTGACTATTATTATATTATAAATGTTGCCTAGAGTGGCACTGTTAATCACTTCTTCTTGGAGTTAATAATAATATGGATTAAACTATTTCCTAACTAAATATAGCATTGATTTCAATGAGTCTGCCTTTTTGTAGTCTAAGTGTATGTTCCTCAGTTGTCATTATTACAAAATACCATATGTTGTTTGCATTTGCAAATTTATTTTAGTACTTCTATTTACTATACACATTTGCATAATAGTTATGTTTGTTATTTGCATTAGCTGTGTTAACTTTAGTTTTGTGAGGGATGTAGAAGACCCTTACCCAAAATGACTACTCAGAGATCCCTCAGTAGAAGGCAGAAAAGTTGTTTATTGAAAAACCTCCGGAGGATGAGCCGTCCCATCGCAAGATAAGCTCGCGGTAGGAGGGCTAAAGAAGTAGTAAAAATACATAGCTTTTATACAAGAAATTACATCACAAGTAAGAGAGCATTGAGAAGGGGAGGGGGAGGCATCTAATTGGTTGTTGCTAGTTGGGGAGATTGGAATGGAAGGTTTCTATTTCCCTGAAATCTCCTGATTTCTGGGAAACAAAGTCAGGCCTTCAGGCTTAATCAAGCAGACAGTGGTCCAGCTAATAGACTAAATATTGATAAATGTCAAATACCAATAAATGTCATCAGTTCAGGTTAAGTAAATATGTTTCTAGCTGGCCAAGGCTCAAGTAGATATGAGCCTGCACATATACAGGTCATAGGGGAGACACAGAAATAATAAAATACAGAAAAAGAATTCATACATTCCTGTAAGTTCTTCACCTTATCTATTCCCCACAGCTCCCCCCTTCTAATATGTAAATGATTTTTATCACATTTCTATGAAGAACTTACACACTTTTCAAAATCAGTTAATATATCTATACATTGTTTATCAAGTTCACAATCAAGATCATCCCTCTTTAATACATTCCAGTCTTTTCTCTGAAGAATCATCATTTTAATAGCATCTTCTGTATGCAATATTTTGATAGGGACCACTGAACTATTCTGGTTACTAATGTAATTATACAGGATCGACATAGCAGCAACAGGATAATACCATTGACTGCAATAAGTTCATACCATAAAAATTGCTTCCACCAACTATCTTAGAAACAGTTATCACAGAACAGATTGGCATTTGGCAAACATAAAAATACAAAGATAAATAAAGATGACAATCTAGGGAAACTGAGGCACAACATTACACACTCTTCTTCTGAATATTTGAATTATTGAATTACCTCCCTAAGATACCTGGGAGGTCTCAGCACCATAATTTTGACCAATCCAATGTGAGGCAAATAAGTCAAAATGAAACTAGAAAATGCAAGGACTTATGGCAAGGACAAGTCTCTTCCTGACAACCCCAGAGTTATCAGCAGTACAAACGCCCTCATCTCTGCCAGAGAATCCAGTTTGAGATGGACAGTTCACTGTGTTAGGGGGTCTGCAGTCATTTGTGCACTACTCAGCTTCTGCTTATAGAGGGAGTAGCAGGGCTCGAGACAGTCATGCTGCCCATTCAGAGGGGCAACCCACTCCAGGGGAGAAGGGTGAGGCTTAGAGTAGCTCCACCTGTCCCCACCCAGGGGGACAGACAGGGCTGCTACTAGAATACAGATTTCTGAGCAGAGCTATCAGAGCATGCACAGTTAGAACATGAAGGCAGGCAAACCCCAAACTTTAGAGGCTTGATCTCAAAAGGGCAATGTTATTAAAAATGCTGAGGTACCAGTTAAGAAACTGGGGTTACAGGGCTGGAGATTGCCAGTCCCGAGACAAGTGTCTTTATCTTAGAGATTTCTTTAAAACAGAATAGTTCCCAAAACTGAGTCTGCCAGGGCAATTCCACAGAATAAGGGATTTCAAAGCTAAAACATAGTAAAAACAAAAAGGATTGTTTAAGGACTTCCAATTCAATCTGAACTGGTGGTATAGGGGGTGGGGCAGAAGTACGTAAGGCAAAAGTGAAAGAAAACTAAGGGTTCCCACTCTTTTAGGTATTTTGAGAAAAATCCACCAGTTTCCCTAGTTCCCTATCTCTTCCTCTCCCTTTTTTTTTCCTCATGGAAAGGAATCATCCAAAAAAAAAAAAAAAAAAGTAAACAGTCAAATAACCATCAACATATAAATCCCAAGAGTGAATTAAAGTTCCTATACATAACAGTCTAGTACAGGAGGAGTTTCCTAAAATCAATCAAATCAAATCAAATACCTTAAACAATTACATATTCTGAAGTGAACATAGATATTATAAACATATTATAACTTCCTTAACAGCAATAGTTACCATTTTGAATAATTTCCATCCCAAATCTTAAACACACAGTAATATTTGCATTTTTTTCTAACTCTAGTAATAGAGTTGTAATTTTAACAATATTCATCAACCACTTTCCCACTTCCCCCATATCAGTCCAAATTACATCAGGAGCACTGGCGATGGTCTCGATCTTAGCTGCTTCAGGCTGAGAAATGGGCGAAAGTGCTCAATCCATGCAGGGGTGTGGTGTGGTGTCAATATAAGCTTCAGATGGGCCGATCCATGTCTCAGAAGAGATTCAATAATCTGTAATTTGACAAAAATCTAGAAAAACAAAAAAAACTAAATCTAACAAAGTTAGAATAGTCTGGACCTGCAACAATATGTGGGGAGGCCAGTATAGATTGGCCAGCAGTTCCTGTGTGAAGGAATAAGCTTGCTTCACAGGACAGGCAGACAGCTATAGTTCCAATAAATAGCAGTTAGGTTTCACAGACAATTGTAAATTGTCCTCTTATCATTAAAAAAAAATTTTAAAAATAAAACACAAATATCCAGTAACAGACAAATGACCAGGCTAAATACTTATTTGCCTAAGTATTTAGGATATAATGATTACATATAACCAGATTGGAAACAGCAAGGTATGACATATTTGAATTACATTAACAGTTCTTATTAACTATTGTTCTGATCATAGAAATCAGTCACAGGAGGAAAAAATGCAAGAACATAACTATAACATAATATAAGCAGTTAAAACTCAATCTTCAGCACACTGAAGAGTGGAGCTTTAAAACTTCCAAATAGCATTAATTACAAGCCCAAAGAATTTCGTCTTCAAAGTTTCAAATAAATCTCAGTTATTTACCATGACCTTATATCAATAACAGTAAGAAATTTATTCCAGAAAATTCACACAATTCTTATATACCCAAGTAGATGTTGCATCTTGAATAAATTTAATATACCAATCATTTTGCTTTTAAAATACCCAATATACAGAAAAATCCCAAACTACATATGGTTCACAACAAAAACATTTTCAAAAGGAAGAAGGCAAAAACTATTATCCTTAAAGTCCCATTTCAGATAATTGGCATCAATACAGTTAATTAAAACTTCCTATTTTCACATAAAAAGAATCTGAAAAGTTCTTGAAAACATCAATTAAACTTTTTGAAATAACCCTTTCAAACTATATACCACATTTCTGATCATATTCTTTAATATTCATAACCATTATGTATCTAAAGAAACAAATATTCAATCAATTAACATCTTGTAAGAACAATTTGTCTCTTTAAATAACCGTTTGTTTTCTTCAGCCAAAGGAACCAAGCAGCTGCCGTTTTCCACTGCTGCTCGCTTGCTCTCCTCCCACAAAAACACATCCCTTCTCACAGCCATCTCTCTGTGACTACCCTTTCCAACCAGTTCCTTCTTTTTCCCACTGACGACTTCTTGAAATCATTTGTTTCTACTAATCAATCCTTCTTAAATTACCTTCATTCTCCTATCCCATCTCTCTGTCTCTCTCTCTTCCCAATGCTTACTTGCTCAAAATTTATTACATACTTTAAACACTCCTAAACCAAAAATCCTTCCAACTAGATGCTCTATTTAAACTATTAATTGCTTTTGTAAATCAATCTCTTTTCCCTTGTCTTTAAATCATCTTTTTTTAAACTTTAAACTTCAAGATTGACAATTAATTTTGAATCAAATTTCATAAAACTTATAATATAGTTTACAAATTACTCAATACTTTTAAAAAGCAACATACCATTTAAGTAGGGAGATACAAACACAAGCTCCCCCTAAGGTAAGCTACTGGCATTTTGTTTAATAACCTATATTTCAATTTGAAGTCCAACCAAATAATAAAAAAAAGAAAAGTTTTTCTCTTCAGTTGTAAAGGCCACAATATTCGAAAAATTCTTAAGATTTTATATTCAGAATAAATCTAACATGTGTAAGGCAACAGTAAATTATTTCCCCCAATTTTAATTTTATTTTAATTTCAAAATTATAGTACCTCTTTAAAATATAGTAAATTCCCAAAACTCTTAATCAAATATTGCAAACAATTACCCAGTTTAATCTTCTTAAACTTTCTGTTCTCTAATTCCATGAAGGCAAATTTACTAATAATGATTTTTCTTTCTTTTCCTGCAAATTTTTTCTTTAGAAGTATGCCTAGTTTTCCCACAGGTCCAACAGGTCATTACGCCCCTGTGTTCAACTATTTACCTCTCTTACTCTATATTTATTACTCCCTTCCAATATCTGCAGTTTCTTATTTCTGATCTTAAATTTTCCAATCTTAACACACACACTAATTTAAAGTTATTTTAAAATTAACCAGTACTTCAGTTTGTGAAATTTCCTAAAATTTACCTAGATACTTTATTCCCATGTCTTTTCTTTAGTAAGCAGGAAAGAGTTAAGCACCAATCCTTGCTTTACCTTGAGAATTCTTTTCTCTGGCTGAGTCCTGATAACAGGCTCTTTGTTTACAGGAGCGATAGCCACTGTTCTTCTATTTTTCTCAAAACTTTCCAAACTTTCAATCTATGTTTTTATTTTTCCCCCTTCTTTCCCTCTTCCCGCAAAGCCACTGCCAGAGACAGAGGGAGAGAGAGAAAAATGATTTTCTTTTCTTGAGAAGCCCAAAACTAGTTCCCAAATTCTAAGACCAATACATTCTGAGCCACTCTGAAAGAATTACTACTCTGAATGAATTCCAGTTCCCACAATTCAGTCTGATATTTTTCTAAGCCTGTAACACAGAGCTGAATTCTTATCTCTTATGAGCTTTCTAACTTTTAACACAGAACAAAGGCAATGCAAAGCAGACATACACACAGACATTCACAAAACTCTATTTTCACCTTTTACATACAGATTTAAGTCTGATATACCCAAATAATCCTGGGATATACATCCTCCCAGTTTTCTTCCCTTGTATATCTGGGAAGTTCATTCCAGTCTTGAATTTCCTAGCTAACGTCCTGATACAAATTTTCGGACTGCTTCTATACCACCCTGGACCTGATCCAGGTGTTGGCGGAGGCCCTATGTTATCCTCACGCCCAGGCGGAGGCCCTATGTTACCCTCACGCCCCCACAGCCACCCGAGAGCCTCCTTAGGAAAAGTCCTTTATCGTTGGGGTTAACAGCAGTCCACACCAAAAATAAATTTAAGAGGGCTAATCCCTCAGGGTCTCCCTCGACCCAGCCAATAAACCCCCAGACTTCCCAAGAGCTTTACCTCGAGAACATATGTTTCTTTTCAGGCTGCAAATGCCGGCCATCAGGACTCTATTTCTTTCAATCTTCAATTCTGCGTTCCACTGAGTATTCCTGCTTCGGGTCGTTGTCTAAGAGGGGAGGGAGGCTGCTCACCCAGAGCCAGAGACCATGGAGAAAACTACTCCGTGGGCGCCTGTCCCTGTTCGGGGTGCACATAGCCATCTCCCCCAAAGACCCCATCCCGGACGAGCCCCCATCTGTGAGGGATGTAGAAGACCCTTACCCAAAATGACTACTCAGAGATCCCTCAGTAGAAGGCAGAAAAGTTGTTTATTGAAAAACCTCCGGAGGATGAGCCGTCCCATCGCAAGATAAGCTCGCAGTAGGAGGGCTAAAGAAGTAGTAAAAATACATAGCTTTTATACAAGAAATTACATCACAAGTAAGAGAGCATTGAGAAGGGGAGGGGGAGGCATCTAATTGGTTGTTGCTAGTTGGGGAGATTGGAATGGAAGGTTTCTATTTCCCTGAAATCTCCTGATTTCTGGGAAACAAAGTCAGGCCTTCAGGCTTAATCAAGCAGACAGTGGTCCAGCTAATAGACTAAATATTGATAAATGTCAAATACCAATAAATGTCATCAGTTCAGGTTAAGTAAATATGTTTCTAGCTGGCCAAGGCTCAAGTAGATATGAGCCTGCACATATACAGGTCATAGGGGAGACACAGAAATAATAAAATACAGAAAAAGAATTCATACATTCCTGTAAGTTCTTCACCTTATCTATTCCCCACAGTTTTAACAAGAATTTGTACAAAATAAAAGGCCAAAAATTTTAAAAATGTAGTGTGAAGTAAAGAATATAAAAATCTGAAAGGAACCAATGTAGATGATGTAGATATCAAATGTAAGTACCAAAAGCTGGAGTTCGGTCATGTAAAGAATTCACAATGGCCATTCTCTTTGGCAAAAGGTAAGTTTATTTAATTAAATAGATTACAGACAAAATGAAGGGATATAATAGACACCAGGAATGGCAAATATGAAATAGAGTTAAGAGAGCATAGAAAAGGAGTTTTAATAATTAATGATGGAAATAGTGGAACTTATCATTTACCAGAAGAAAGGAAACATTCCATGAGTTTGGGGCATGCCCTTAGTTGGTGGGCTTTATTTATTTATCCTGAAAAGAACTTTGCATCCCAAAAGAGTTAGCTATAAGAAGGAGAAATGGGGTTATAGAATATTATATATATATAGTATTATAGAGAATATACATATACATATATATATATATATATATATATATATAAGGTATTATAGATCATGACATGGGGGAAGGGGAAGGAGAAAGATACCAAGAGTCAGAGTCTCCTGGCAGACTAACCTAAAGAAGGGCAGCAGGGAAACCATGGCCCATTAGTAGATTTTATAGGGAAAATTTAATCTAAGGACATTAATTGGGATTTCTGACAGGGCATAGCAAGGTGAGGTTGCCCAAGACCCCTGCAGAAGGTGGGCCTATTTTTGAGGGGATTTGAAATAACTTGGATTTCTGACTGGAAAACCTCCTCAGAGGATAGGACCAGGAAGCTAAACTGATCTCTCTCAGTGCCTTCTCCCTGCCTGCCTCAGGGATTAATTTTTATCAGTTCTTTAATTTCTCTCTGTTAACCACATCCAACATTGAAGACCTCTTCAGAACTGCTAAGAATATAGAAATAAAGATTTTTTTAATTGAAAAGAGATGTTTTATTTATATTTTTATCAATTACAAGTAAAAACAACTTTTCACATTCATTTTTTAAATTTTTGATTTGAAATTCCCTCCCTTTGGAAGGGAAAAATCGGAACAGAAACGAGTGCAAGGGATAATATAAAAAAATTACCCTGGCATGGATTCTGTCAATGTAAAATTATTATTAAATAAAATAAAATAAAATATTAAAAAAAAAGAAATTCCCTCCCTTTTCCCTGTTCTCCCCCCTCAATAAGAAGGCAAGCAATTTGACAGATTACACGTGTTCAGTCACACAAAACATATTTCCATATTATCCATGTTGCAAAAGAAAACATAGACCAAAAAGAAAAATAAAATTGTAGCTTTTTTTCTTTAAGTATACTTTGATCTGCATTTAGACTCTATCAATTCTTTCTCTGGAGGTGGATAGTATTTTTCATCGTAAGTCCTTTTAAATTGTCTTGGTTCATTGTGTTGCTAAGATTGGCTACTTCATTCACTATTGACCATCGTATGATATTGCTGTTAGTGGAGGACAATGTTATTCTTGTTCTACTAATTTTACTTTGTATTTCATATAAGTCTTCCTAGATTTTTCTGAAATCATCTGTTTATTATTTCTTATAGCACAATAGTATTTCACCAAAATCATGTACCACATGTTAAGTCATTTCCCAAGTGATGATCATTCCCTCAATCTCTAATTCTTTGCCACCACAAAAAGAACTGTTATATTTTTAGATATATAGGTCTTTTTCATTTAAAAAAATTTTTTTTGATATATAGACTTAGTAGTGGGATTGC